>NC_053040.3:257250951-257564054 GCF_002575655.3 Aegilops tauschii subsp. strangulata
TCCGGTGGTCTCCGACCGAAGTAGGGTAGTTGGGCAGCTCCGCAAGGACTAGGGGAAACTACTGGTGGCGCTGGTTGGGCGAAAGAGTGGCTGGCTGCGATGAATTTCACCGGCGCTTGGCGGCGGCCGAACCGGCCGGAGTTGGGGAAGAGAGCCTCTCCGGGCCAAACCACTGCCTGGGGAGCTCTAGAGGGAAGGTTGGAGGTCGCCTGAGTGCTCGGAGGGGCTCGGGGTTCCCTTTTATAGCGTCACGGGGCTGGCTCCGCGGCGGTGGATAAGATCGACGACGGGTCGCCGTTGCTTTAGTTGCAGGGCGTCGTGGTGGCGACGAACACGTGCCGACGAGCATGAGGATAAGCACGGGCTGCTTCTTGGGGCAGCTGGCGCGCTGGTGTGGTTTGGGCGGTGCCGAACATGGCAGAGGCCGCTGCCGATGCCGGCGTGCTGCCAAGTGCTCTGCCAGCGGCGCTGCAGGGCGCCAGAGCTGGCGTGGAGGGGGAAGCGAGCTAGTGCGCGGTTCAGCGGTGGAGCAGGGGCCAGGGCCGGGTCGTGTCGAGTGCGGCAGTGCGGCGCGGTGGCTTAGTGCGCGCGCGTGCAAAACGTGCGCTCTGGGCGCGTTCAGAGCACGCACGGCATCTGCTCGACGAAATGCCAGGGCGGTCTAGAGCGCGAGGGTGGAGCTGGCAAATAACAGGACTAGGATAGGGGCAACTAGGAGCTCAATGTTCAAGGTGGCTGGGTCATTGGAGTAAGTTCACATTGCAAACTAGAAAACATGCCTCAAGCTGACTGTGCATACCAAGTGTTCGACAGAGTGCCAAGTGCACTTAGGCAACTCTTGGAGTGGCCAAAGTCTCCAGATCAGGGTCTCTTTAGATGCAGGAGATGGTGGTAAGATCACTTGGGCAAAACCAGAAACTTGTTAGTGCAAGTTTTGCAAAACTCCAGTTTTGGACAGAAAGAAAAAGGGTTTAAAGCGTGCACTTAAAAACCCCTAATGAGTCCACTCTCCTGGACTTATGGGTTTTGAAGGGAGGGCTACAAGTAGGAAAAAGCTCAGGGTTACTAGAGCAAGGAAAAATAAGGTTGCAGTACAAATCACCAAATTGGACCAGAATGCAAAAGAGGTTGATCCACTCAAATTTTTCAAAGAACATCACTGGGTTTTTGCTTGAAGATGAATTGTATGCATCCACTGACATCTCCAAACACTTGGAAGAATTTTTAAAGAAATATTTAAATGGGTTGTAGTGCAAAAGTGCCTAATGGACCAGATTGGAAAAGTAGGTGTAGAGATCAAAATCTCGAATGGCCAAAAGGTATTTTTGCATAAAAGTGGTGTGGAAACATCACATGACATCCCCAAATTTTTGTGGAAATTTTAAGTGCATTTGTCAAGTGGTTGTAGTGCAAAACAGGCTCAAAATGCAAAAGAATTCCTTTTATAAGAATAAGGCTCTGAGAACAACCTTCTTGCAAATTTAAAACCACTGAGAAAGAATTTGTTTTAGCATAGAGAGTATTCAAGTCCAACAATACTCTTTGAAGGTTTTTTTTCCACTTGAAGTAAAATTCACAATAACAAAAGGGTAAATCTTGACAAATGGAAAAGTTTTATTTCCTGGCAACATTTTAATAGATAAAACAAGGCCAAAATTTTGGGGTGTCACAACACTACCCCCCTTAAGAAAAATCTCGTCCTCGAGATTTGTTAAAAGCTGTTTTGAACAAGAACTGTTTTGAAATAAATTTGTTTTTATCAAAGAAATCCTTCAATTGCACAATAACAAAACGGTTACAGTGAGAGGGCAATAAGTGGTGTAAAACCACAGTGTGTTACACTGGCGTAGTGTGGAAAAATCCACGGTTAGGGAAAATGAGATATTTCTACGCAGATACAGTAATTTAGAATAAATTCTAAATTACCAAAATACGCTGGTCGCACCCGAGAGCACAGTGCTCTCTTTGGCTGACAGGTGGACCCAGGGCCCACTGTCGGCCTCTTCTCCTACCTCTGGCCCTCTCTTCTCTCTCGCGTGCTCTCCCGCGCTTCCTCCACCGGCGATGCCTAGCTCGTAGGGTATCGAGGCCGTACCGTGGTAGTGCGCGGCGTGCTAGCTGCCGGTGCAGCGTGTACTCACCTCGCGGGCCAGGGCGCTGTCGGCACTGCTCGCGGACTCGCCTCCGAACACCGGCGGTCGAGCGACGAGTGGCGCTGGTGGACCTCGCCCACCGTACACCGATCTCGGGCTATAAAACGATCGCGGTGCTCCTCTCTTCTTCCTCACACCTGGCCTCGTTCCTACTCCTCCTTCTTTCTCCTCCATTGCTGCTAGCAGGAGCTCGAGCCGAGGCTCTAATGGCGGAGGCAATGCCGGACTGGTATGTGGCCCTGGTGTGTGGAGGCTTGGAGGTGCTGCTGGGGTTCTCCGTGCTCCTGTGCGTGATGATCCTGGATGATCGTCGTGATGCTGCCGCACGAGTGTTAGCTCTTCGCGGTGGCGGCGATCACGTGGATTAGGCGCGGCCTCGGGGCTGACTGCCGTCGGTGTGCCGGGGCAGCTCGCGCTCGAATGAACACTCACAAATCTCTCTTACTAAGACTGTGGTGTCCTCGAGTGTGGTTAGACAGGCGCAAAAATGTGCTCAAGGATTTGTGATAGTGCTCGAGGTCGAGTGGTGGCTGTTGAGAGTTTGCTGTTACGGTGTTGCGCGAATAAAAAATCTATGTCGTGAAAATACATACGTAGCAGTGACTCGGGGAAAGAAATCTCCTCGAAAACATGTTGCGAGAGAAAAAATAATTAAAACAAAACTAACAGCAGTAAAACTGTTCACATAACAGGAACTAAAGAAAATCGGATCCGTCGCACAAAATTTTACGAACATGCTGTAACACATAAATACAAGTACTGGGGCAATAAATACATCGGAGGCGTTTAAAAAGAAAACGGCAAAAAGACAGGGTCCTGAGAAAACGCCTCTGGCACTGGGGCACACTCCTCTTCTATCGGGGGAAGCGGGTTGACCAGCCGATGAATGCGCCCTTCTTGGTCAGGCCTCAGGGGTCTGCCAATAGCGATCCGAGGATTTAAATCAGCGAGGCTCTGGAGGTAACCCATTACCCGCTGAGTTAAACGCTCCTGAGCGATAACGTACTGGGCAAGGTTGGCCAGTACTGGATCTCTCTCAATGCGCCCACCGGGAAAAGATGCAACTTCTTCGGGTGCTGCGCGACTCGGAAAATAACAGTATCCTCGCTCGCTGGCATAGGGCACTGCGAATCGAAGACGAGTGAGCGCCTCGTACGCAGCAGCTTCTATAGCCATATGCGGAGTCGGCATGGATTTCCCCACGAAGGAGACTTCCGTTGGGTCTTGGTTTGGGTACGCGGGAGGGATGTGCACCACTGCCCAATATTTCGAGGTGGAAGGTGTGATCCTCGATTTGAGCAACTCGTACTGGGGTGGGTGGGTGGCACTCATAGTACTGCAGGTAAAGTCCCACAATAATTTAACAAAACTGCCGGGGGTTGCGTCTGGGGTTCTCAGATAAATACTGGGGGTTGACATGGCAAGGAATGGCTGTGAGTGTTGCGCACAAAGGTGAGGGGTGCTCGGCAAGGTCACGAAGTGGCCTTTATATAGCACCGGGGCTGGGTTATCTACCGGGGTGAAGGGTAACTGGCTGCCGATCCTGTTCTCGGGTCAAAACCACAGATATACATATCACATAAATGTGACGTATTACTGTGGGTGCCGACGGGGTTGGTCTTGGTAGCTGTGCCCGAAAATTAAAAATGCATCTGTACGGTAACGTACACATGCATAGCTACTACTCCAAAGCTAGGAGCGTTCAAGCAGACCGCATGTAACAAAAGCGATACAAGAGCACATCATTACAAAGCGTAGGAAAACTAAGGCTCGATACAACTCGAGCGACTTGGTCTACTTCGTTAATGTCTGAGTGGGCTGGCCTTGCGGATGCCGGTGCTTCGCCACGGTTCTCACCATCGGGATTTGCTGGCTGAGGCTGAGGGGCTGCAGGGTCGGGGAAATGGTGATGACCAACGCGGGGGTTGTTGGCCACAATCCCGTTGGAATGGGTTCCCAAAAGGCGATGAAGCGCTTCTGGGGTCACCAAAGCACTCTGGTTGAGGGCTGGCGCGGACCTCAAAGGATCGATCGGGTGTCCGAACAGCACGACTGGGTTGTCGGCGTCGGGCTCCGCTTCTCTTCTCGCCGGGGCTCGGCGAACCAGTTCTCCACGAGCTGTGATCAGATCAAGGGTGACCCGATCGAACAGTTGCTCTAGTGCACTTACATAGCGCACCAGATGTAACAGCGCAGGATCTGTCACGTGGTCTCCGTTGGCAACCTGGGGCGGCCTACCATACCCGTCACGACTGGGGTAGTAGTAGAACGAGCGACAGTTAACTCTGGGCGACAAGTGCCGGAGTTGAACTATAGCTTCTCGGGCAGCCAGTTGGATGGCTTGTGGCTCAAAGGAAGTTGTCCTTCCAGTGAACCTGTAGGGGCGTTCTGGCGACAGACCCCTACCGTAGATGTGCACAGTGGCCCAGTACTGACGGCTCTCACCGTACATGGGTCCCTGGTACACAACATACTCAGGAGGCTCCTCTAACGCATAGGCTCGTCGGGTGAGGTTTGCGAGCACGGTCACAAAACCTCCAAGGTTGGTCGCTGTGGTATCATTGTGAACAATGGGACCAGGCATCGTGGCTTGGTTTGGGGGAAAGAGGCTGTGCTGTGCTGTGTTTGAGGCTAGGGGGCCCTTTTTATAGGGAAAGGGGACAGAGTCTTCCTCCGCACGCTTGCGATAGAGACTGGTTGGGTGTCGGTCACTGGCGCGTGATCGACGGGCTAGGCTGATAGGTTGGGCACCGTCCGCCGCAAGGCGTCGGGTCACTGTGGGGCTATCTTACGCGAGAAGCTTGGCCGGGACTAGGTTAAGGTGTGATGGTTTGGTTAACCTAGGTTTATTGACCTGGCTAAGATAGGATTAGCCAATGGTCAGCTTGGCTCTGATACCAAGTCTGTCACGTCCGGATTTTTGAGATAATAGTTTCCCAAAAAAAGGCCTTTGTGCCCACCAGCCCCAGGATTACTGTTAGCTGATGAGGCACCAACTTGATACAAGAATTCCAAGCAGGGTACAAAAATATGTAGTACAAGACCATTGAGGCCTAGGAGTACAACACTGGGTTTCTAATGATAGAGGGCGGAAGCGGTTGGATACATCTGCGTCTATGGGACTCCATTTCCCACAAGAACAGCTGACCAGGATAACTCCTATCTTCGCGAGGCTGCAAATGCCAACACGTAGGTTCCGAGGTTGTCACCGCGATGCTTATCTCCAAGCAAGGAATCTGGCCAAGACAATAGCCAGGGACAAGCCAGTGAGTACGTTTGAATGTACTCGCAAACATTAAGAACACGGGTATAATATATCAAACATGCTCCGGATTAATTAGGTGATCACACGTCTGTCACGAAATATACGAAAAACCATGATGCACACATGTGGTTAAAAAAAATACTCCAAAGTAAAATACTGGGTGCCAAACGAGGGTCTGAATGACTCCTCGAGAGGAAACTGCAAGAATAGTAATACTGGTGCCAAACGAGGGTCTGAATGACTCCTCGAGAGGAAACTGCAAGAATAGTAATACTGGTGCCAAACGAGGGTCTGAATGACTCCTCGAGAGGAAAATGCATGAATAATAATGCCGCAGTCGGGCGTCGGGGCGACACCACATAAAGGGCTTATAAAAGATAAAAGAACAACAAGCATGCCGCAGTCGGGCGTCTGAGCGACACCACAGAAAGGGCTTATAAGAGAATCATCACAGTGAATATCCAGGAGGTAGAACCATCCCAGGGATACTCAAAAAAAAATACCTAATGTAAATGGTTAGTCCAAAATAATAAAGATCACAATCCATATGTGCCACAATCATAAACAATATTTAGCTCAGTCCTTTCTCCATCCGAAAACCGATAATTTGGTCTAGTCAAGCCGTATCTCCATCCGAATACCGTTACTATGATCCAGTTAGCCGTGTCTCCATCCGAAAACCGTCACTGAGTTCTAGCTAATTCATTCTCCATCCGGATACCGTTACTAGATTCAACTCAGACTGTGGTCCTTACTCAAGAACATGACTATCCAACAGAATATATCCTCTGCAGAGGGAGTACAATTTTTTTTCCACGAGTAACGGGTTTACTTAGTCCATCGGGACTAATTCCGTCTACGGTCTTTTAATTGAAAACACGCCTGACCTGCACACACCAGCTTAACTCACCGGTGTCTCGAATCACCCACGACACCTGCCAAGCAAAACTCTAAGTGGGGAGGCTACAACCTCGACGTAGCATGGGATCAAATTTCTACTCGCGCGCTCTAAGGGGGTGCCCCCCCTCTCGGTCCCAACCGGAAACACCCATGCCCCCGGACCAGGTGGCCTGCCTACCGGATGCACCCGGTATCTTCCACCATGGCCTCTCTGTACGGTGTGTGCTTTGGTAAGGGGTTGACAACTTACTGAACCATACCCCGTCTACGACAGGGACAAGTGGTGGTACCAACAAATAAGGAAGCTACTGATCAAGACTCGATCTACGACCGACTCAGGTGGTCCAAGTATCCTCCAACAATATTACCATTTATGAAATAAATCACCACTCCTCAAGCCTCACCATGCCATACCGGACATACTCGTCTCGACGAGGGACTAGGGACAAGCTCGTGTGTACCCAAGACCACGACTTTCCCGGCTTCCTTCCGGTATGCATGAGGAGCTCACGAGGATGATCCAAATCACTAGTGTATCCATTGCTGACCACAAAACAACTCCAAAGTGTACTCATGTACGAGACTATATCGATACATAAAGCTAACGCATACCCCAAGTCAAAAGGTGTTGTGATCGTATCAGAACACCACAACAAAATATTATGCCAGAGTTCAGAAATGCTTGCCTTCAAGAGTATGCAAAGGATGCACTTTTTGGAAGCTTTCCCTTTTCTCCAAAAT
The DNA here is from genome assembly GCF_002575655.3 of Aegilops tauschii subsp. strangulata. Classification (NCBI taxonomy): domain Eukaryota; kingdom Viridiplantae; phylum Streptophyta; class Magnoliopsida; order Poales; family Poaceae; genus Aegilops; species Aegilops tauschii. The sequence goes on from NC_053040.3 coordinate 257,258,011, forward strand.
CCTATTTTGCAAAATATCCAAATAACAAATATTTCAAACACAGTACCAAAAGTTGTCTCAAATATTTTGAAATAAATCTTAAAATAAACTAGATGAAATTTGAGAGAGCTAGGAAAAAGAATCAACTCATTTGGAGTTTTATTTTAAAAGTTATAGCTGGTCAATGTCTAGTCAAACTCTGTTTTTTTTAATAAAACCAAAAAAGAAAACGTTTCGAGGGGAATACGCTTTCGCAGCAGAGGAAACGTACTCGGTGTTTTGCGCTATCACTTAACCAGAGAGGGCGGATGCGCGGGTCACTGACAGTGGGTCCAGAGGGCCCACTGGTCAGGTTTGACCGTTCTTTCCTCCCTCCTTTTTCCCTCTGCCCGAACGGCGGCGGCCTCCGGCGATCGCCGTCGACGAACGGTGGCTCTTCACGGGCACCCGAGGGCGAGGGTGGAACGGCCAGACTGGGGCGGTCCCCTTGGTGGTCGCTGGGTTGTCGGAGGTGGAAGGAATCGCTGGCGGCGAGCTCCGCGGCAGAGGGGGCTACAGTGGTGAAGTGGTTTTTGTGCTCCGGTGGTCTCCGACCGAAGTTGGGTAGTTGGGCAGCTCCGCAAGGACTAGGGGAAACTACTGGTGGCGCTGGTTGGGCGAAAGAGTGGCTGGCTGCGACGAATTTCACCGGCGCTTGGCGGCGGCCGAACCGGCCGGAGTTGGGGAAGAGAGCCTCTCCGGGCCAAACCACTGCCTGGGGAGCTCTAGAGGGAAGGTTGGAGGTCGCCTGAGTGCTCGGAGGGGCTCGGGGTTCCCTTTTATAGCGTCACGGGGCTGGCTCCGCGGCGGTGGATAAGATCGACGACGGGTCACCGTTGCTGTAGTTGCAGGGCGTCGTGGCAGCGACGAACACGTGCCGACGAGCATGAGGATAAGCACGGGCTGCTTCCTGGGGCAGCTGGCGCGCTGGTGTGGTTTGGGCGGTGCCGAACATGGCAGAGGCCGCTGCCGACGCCGGCGTGCCGCCAAGTGCTCTGCCAGCGGCGCTGCAGGGCGCCAGAGCTGGCGTGGAGGGGGGAAGCGAGCTAGTGCGCGGTTCAGCGGTGGAGCAGGGGCCAGGGACGGGTCGTGTCGAGTGCGGCAGTGCGGCGCGGCGGCTTAGTCCGCGCGCGTGCAAAACGTGCGCTCTGGGCGCGTCCAGAGCACGCACGGCATCTGCTGGACGAAATGCCAGGGCGATCTAGAGCGCGAGGGTGGAGCTGGCAAATAACAGGACTAGGATAGGGGCAACTAGGAGCTCAATGTTCAAGGTGGCTCGGTCATTGGAGTAAGTTCACATTGCAAACTAGAAAACATGCCTCAAGCTGACTGTGCATACCAAGTGTTCGACAGAATGCCAAGTGCACTTAGGCAACACTTGGAGTGGCCAAAGTCTCCAGATCAGGGTCTCTTTAGATGCAGGAGATGGTGGTAAGATCACTTGGGCAAAACCAGAAACTTGTTAGTGCAAGTTTTGCAAAACTCCAGTTTTTGACAGAAAGAAAAAGGGTTTAAAGCATGCACTTAAAAACCCCTAATGAGTCCACCCTCCTGGACTTATGGGTTTTGAAGGGAGGGCTACAAGTAGGAAAAAGCTCAGGGTTACTAGAGCAAGGAAAAATAAGGTTGCAGTACAAATCACCAAATTGGACCAGAATGCAAAAGAGGTTGATCCACTCAAATTTTTCAAAGAACATCACTGGGTTTTTGCTTGAAGATGAATTGTATGCATCCACTGACATCTCCAAACACTTGGAAGAATTTTTAAAGAAATATTTAAATGGGTTGTAGTGCAAAAGTGCCTACTGCACCAGATTGGAAAAGTTGGTGTAGAGCTCAAAATCTCCAATGGCCAAAAGGTATTTTTGCATAAAAGTGGTGTGGAAACATCACATGACATCCCCAAATTTTGGTGGAAATTTTAAATGCATTTGTCAAGTGGTTGTAGTGCAAAACAGTCTCAAAATGCAAAAGAATTCCTTTTATAAGAATAAGGCTCTGAGAACACAATTCTTGCAAATTTAAAACCATTGAGAAAGAATTTGTTTTAGCATAGAGAGTATTCAAGTCCAACAATACTCTTTGAAGGTTTTTTTTCCACTTGAAGTAAAATTCACAATAACAGAAGGGTAAATCTTGACAAATGGAAAAGTTTTATTTCCTGGCAACATTTTAATAGATAAAACAAGGCCAAAATTTTGGGGTGTCACAGAAAGTTGGCCACCTCCCCATAAGGATCTCGTAGAATTTATTCCAATAGTTGTTCCTTATGGATTTTTTGTGTTCCCGAAGTCTGACCTTTTAGTTGATGTTCTAGATATCAAACCATATCTATGAATGGATTACGCTAGCCCATCAAGGAGAACATTAGCGTGGAGCATGGTGCTTCCACTTTAGCGTGGGCATAGCCGCTCCTCGACCGTGTCGTCCGCCAGCGCGGAGCATGGGGCTTCCACTGGTGCGTGGGTGGGAGTTCCCTCGGGGGAGACTCAGGGGCGTGTATAGCAACGTTCATACACGTGGCTAGCACGGTAGAACTGGAGGAGGTGTATATGGGCACTCGTGAGCCAGCGTGGGACTCACGAGGCCCTACATCAAGGCGGGTTGTGCCTGAATTTTCAGCGCGGGGCGCTTATAAGAACCTGTGAGATATGTGAGGTGGCCTGCACCGAGTGAATCTCTGGAGGAAATCGCATGAGAAGGCAAAACACCAATGACCCCAGGAGGTGACGTGAATGGGGCTGGCCTGCCAGATAGAGCACATCCATTGGGTTTTTCGACGCTGCAGGGACGGACCCGAGCATAGACGTCGTGCCTAGTCTTCTGATGTCATAATCCTAAAGAAAGACAACTGGCGTGAGGCTTCCGCGGCGGCGAGGCACCGGGTCGCGCGCCCTGACTTATATACACGCGATTAGCTCATGCGAGAACAAGGCACCAAGGACCACGGAAGGTCACATGCATGGGAGCTGGCCCGCGAGACAGATATCAGCCACTTGGTTTAGCGACGCTGTAGGGATGGACCCGAGCACAGACGCCGTGCCGGTCCTTAATCATGAGGCAGTTGTGGGCAGGCTTGTGAGGGCGGACAACATTCATGGTGGCGAAGCACCGGACATGCATGTTGCAATATTTTAGGAAATTCACAAGAGGCGAAGCCAGTTCTGATACATGCGCAAAACAATACAGGCTGCAGGGGCGGGCCCTAACAGCTTGAGGATAATGCGGCCCAAGGGGCGCCCTCAACTGAACAAACCAAAAATTCACCTGACACCGTCGTTGTAGAAGTGGTTGAGTAGCTGAAGATTCATGCTAGAGAGGTCACTTCTCACGAGCCAGCCGGCTCTTGAGTCCCGAGGGGCTCCGAAGGTCCAGGAGGCTCGTGAGGTCCCGGCACCTCCTCCGTTAAGGCCACCTGGCGCCTGGCCTCGTGAGCCACCAAGACACTGCATGTAGTGGTGGTGTGACGCAAACACATTCAGTAGGCCGAACGGCATGCAGACATAGCTACATGGGTAGCCCCCACTTCGGCCGACGCGGGACGGCCAGAAGAGCTCCTGAGAAGCAACCCTGTTAAGGTCTGGGAAGTTGACGCAGACGCGCAGCTCGCTACCCATGTCGGGGGCGGTAGCTACATTAGACAGTGCAGGGCACGCTCGCCATGCATGGATCGCGCCTCCTGAAGCACTTCGATCGCCTTGGTGATGATCTCCTGAGCTCCGGGCGCCTCGCGCCCTGCTCATGGAAGCGCACGTTGAAGCATGCCTCCACATGGTGCCAGAACGCCTCCCTCGTGAAGTTGGTGAGGTTAGAGGCCCTCCAGACGAGAGCCCCCGAGCCCATCCTGAGAGGGGCGCTAGGCGCGCCTTCCTATGCGGGAGAGGAAGGCGCCCCAACAGTTGGCGCGGGGCCTAAGGCACAATAGTCGGACGACCCACCCTCTTGGCGGCCCTTGAGGAGGAGCTGCTTCTTCTTGGGGGTGGCCTCCGGAGGCCGGATGGTACCCTCGTCATCTGAGTTTTCAACTGCTGCGGCTTGGTAGGTGCGCTCGAGGGAGCACACCGCATCTTTATCATCGCAAGCAACTATGATGATGCTGCCACTTCCTGACATCTTGAGGACGTTGTTGCCGTGTTGAGTCACTGCCATGAACTTGGCGAGGGCTGGATACCCAGAATGGCATTGTATGGGAGAAGAATGTGGGCGACGTCGAAGTCGATGAGCTCGGTGCGGTTGTTGTCGCACTTGCCGAAGGTGACAGGTAGGTGACTCTGTCCCAGGGGAACGATGGAGCCGTCGGTCACTCCTGAGAAGGGTTTGGTGGGGAGGAGCTGGTCATAGGGCAACTGGAGCATCTCGAACGTCTCAACGGAGAGAACATTGAGCCCCACGCCACCGTTGATGAGTGTTTTGGTGACGAGGACGATGCCGATGGTGGGCGAGCAGCGCATCGGGAGCGCGCCAGCTGCGCTTGGGCACTTGAGTTGGTCCGTAGAGTCGAAGGTGATGGCGTACTTGGACCACCTAAGGGGACGCGATGCCTCGAGCTTGTGGAGGGCCACGTTCACCTCACGGCGAACTGCTTGAAGATGCGATGAGAGGCGGGAGCCTGAGCGCCAGCCAGGATGCAGGCAATAGCACGAGGCTCTTGGAAGCCCCCAGCCCCATCGTCTTGGCGGTGGTCGTCGTTCCTGCTTGGCTGCGGCGGCAGTGGAGGAAGGCCAGCATTGCCCTGAGGACGGTCCTCACGAGGCTGCTCTCTCGAGGGGCCATCGTGGGTCTGATCACACCAGTCCTGGCGGGGGTCGCGGTTGTCCCGGCAGCCTCCATCGCGGCCTCCTCCGCGGTCGTAGCCACGGTCGTTGCGCTTGGGACAGCGGCCGAGGCGCCCATCGCGGATTGCCCTAAGCTCCTGGCAGTCGTTGGTGTTGTGGCCATGGACGTTGTGGAATACGCAGAACAGGCGGCTGCGCCTAGAGGATTCGGCGCGGTCGCAGACGCGCTTCATCTCCGGTTCAGCCGCGTGCACGGTAGGGCCCTTGCGCTTCACGTCCTTAGCCTTGGCCTTGTTGGCTTCACGATCGGTCTCCGGAAGCTCCACGAGGGAGAGGCGAGCTTCCTTTGCCCTCGCACATCTGGCGGCCATATTGAACATCTCCAGAGCTGAGCACAAGCCCTCATGTATGGCGAGCTCCTCCTTCATCTGACACCTTCGGGATCTTGAGGTGGACGTTTGTGAAGCGTTGTATGCACTTGTGCAAGGTTTCGCCCGGCTGCTGTTCGATGCGCAGCAGGTCGCCTGCAGCAGGGGTGCGGTCGCGAGTGCCTTGAAAGTTGGCGATGAAGCACTCGCGGAGCTCATCCCAGGAGGAGATCGACCCCACCAGGAGATTGAGGAGCCAAGAATGCGCGCCATCCTTGAGGGCCATGGGGAACCAGTTCTCCATGACTTTGTCGTGGCCGTTTGCCGCCTCGATACTTAGCTCGTAGAGCTAGAGGAACTTAGTGGGGTTAGGGGTGTCGTCATAGTGTGGAGGCAAATCCGGCTTGAACTTGCCGGGGCAGACGACGCGGCGCAGCTCCGTGGTGAATGCATGACAACCTACCGCACTCACAAGAGCCAGCCGCAAAGCAGAAGCCTGATCTTGACGCCCGCGCACTGCCGCCTCTGGCGGCACATGGTCTTTGATGTGGTAGTGCTGGAAATACGCGCGCTTCTCCTTGGGGACACTGCACCACTCGGCAACTTTCTTGATCGCACGCCAGCGCCCTGCGCGGCGGGTCGCGCTGGGGTACCTCACGCCTTCGCTCGGAATTCATGGCATGCAGAGGAGAAGGTGGAGGCATGCCATGAGCCACGTCGCCCGCCAGGGACGGCGGAGGACGAGGCGAGCGGGACGGTGCAGGAGCCTCTCCAGCAGCATTGACGAGATCGGTGATGCGGGTGAGCCAGTCGTCGTAGAGGTCGTTGGCCGGATGATAGCACAGAAGCTCGCACGCCATGAGCAGTGCAGCCTGCGCGTTCGCCAGCCCGTGATTAGCATGAGAAGACGACGCCATGACCGGAGTGGGTGATGGAGTCGCGGTGCGGCCGTCGTGCCGCACGGACGCTGGTAGGGACGAGTCCTATTGCACCCGGGCAGCAGGGTCGGTGGCGGTGTTGGCCACTGTGGAGGCAGAGTGGCGGGGTGCGCCGTTACCTATGGGTGCCGTCTGAGCGACACGAGCGGCCCGGCGCTCGGCACGGACACGGAGAGCATCGGCCATGGAGATGATGGAACGGTGGAATAGAGGCTTCGACACGCCCCTACCTGGCGCCAGGTGTCGGATTCAGGTCTCTGCAGACCCAAGAAAGTTTCAACTCTAGGGTGTGTGTGAAGAACTCAACCTCTCCAGCCAACTAGCTCGTCACCTCCCATAGCCTAGCTCGATGAACAAGGAAGAAGATGGACACGGCAGTTTACCCAAGTTCGGGCCACCTTGCTGTGCTAGACCCAACTCCTGCCTTGTGGTGGATTTGCCTCACGAGGGGCTAAGGATGAACTGGTACAAGGGAAGAACAACCTCAAGAGGTCTTCTCTGGTGGGGGAATGAGTGGCCGAGGTTCGGATCCCCCTCTTGGTGGTGGCTAGCCTATACTTATAGTGGCCTCGGAACTCTTCCTCCAAAACGAAGGCGGGAAGGGATCCCACACTGGCCAATTTGAAAGGGGACAAGTAGTACATCTAATGCTGACGGAAGGTAGTCTTCGCGTGCAAAGCCTCTGGTCGTGACGCAATGGTGGGCTCGGTGATGACATCTGTCGTGCCGTCCGGGCGGTCTTGGTCTTGTTGCACGGGAATTGAAACCTTTGCCTGATTCCTCGGGACCCCGCGCCTGTGCTTGCCTCCTTAGCAACAAAGAGGAAACTAGCTCCTTTGCACCCGCTGGCGCCCGTCTAGCCTTGGTCATCATGGCTTGCGTCACCCCAACCTCATGAGGTGGGCACCTGCATAGAAATCTCCGCTCCTCAGGACGCAGCCCAGGGAGGCCGCTCCCTCCGGAGGTCTTGATGTCCCCCGCCTGACCAGGCTTGGCACCATGTTGTGGGGTTCTGGGAACTAGGGTACCCAGACTTGCATGCCAGCGGCCCACGACATGGCTCCATCGAAGGCCTGATACGAACCATCTTCAGCACCGGCAAGACAAGACCCTCGTGATGGGCCAAGCCTCGCGAGGCGGACGACACCAAGACCTCCGGAGGGAGCGGCCTCCCCAGGCTGGCTCCCGAGGAGCGGAGATTCATATGCAGGCGCCTACCACATGTGGCTGAGGTGATGCGAGCCATGATGACCAAGGCCAGGCGGGCGCCAGCGGGCGCGGAGTAGCAGGTTTCTTCTTTGGTGCTAAGGAGGCAAGCGCGGGCACGAGGTCTCGAGGAATCAGCCAAAGATTTCCATTCCCGTGCAATGAGACCAAGACCGCCAGGACGGCAGGACGGATGTCATTGCCAAGCCCACCACGGTGTCACGACCAGAAGCTTTGCTAGCGAGGACCACCTTTGATCAGGATAGGATGTACTACTTATCCTCTTCAAAATTGGCCACAGTGGGATCCATGCCCGCCTTCGATTGGAGAAAGGGGCGGATCCAATCCAAACCCACACAAGAACAGACCTCCTGAGGTTGTTTTTCCTCTGTGCTAGTTCATCCTCAGCCCTTCGCGAGGCTAATTCACCCCAAAGCAGGAGTAGGGTCTTACACCGCAAGGTGGCTCGAACCTGGGTAAACTATCGTGTTCCTTTCCTTTCTTGTTCATCGAGCTAGGCCGTGGGGGCAATGAACTGGTTGGCTGGAGAGCTTGAGTTCTTCTCACACGCCGCAGAGTTCGAATCTTTCTTGGGGTCTGCGGATCCCTGAATCCAACATTTGGCGTGCCAGGTAGGGGCGTCTCAAAGCCTCTCTTCTGTGGATCGCTCCGCCAGGTAGGGGCGTGTCAAAGCCTCTCTTCTGTCGATCGCTCTGCCAGGATCCCTGATAAAGAAAGTGGGAGAAAATTCAGATATAGGATTAATGAAAACAAAAATAAAGGAAGTGGGAAGGTCTATAAAATGGTTGGAGGAACGACAGGTTTAACGGAACCTTATGTTGTTTCTAGTCTTGAAAAAACAAACATAACTTGGCTTGCTGATGTTATATACAATCTAGGCTGGGAGGCCCAGAGGCCGCTTGATACCTGCTGGATCCAAAAAAAGTTGAAACATGTCATGGGATGCGCATGTTAAACAACAAAACCTAGGCCATGGACCTGGTGGGCCCAGGACTGTCAGCCTCTCGACGAACAGTCGTCTCTCGATTCTTCTTGCTTTGCTAACCATGTTGGGAACAATAGATGGCGGCGCCGTGGTGAGAGCACCAAGGGGAGGACATGTCGAGACCTCGGACTGAACGAACCGGAGCGGGGGAAGGCGCGGGCGGAGGGGAGTACGAGGGTTGACTTGTTCAGGTGCAGGGTGGGCCCGTGGAGCTGCCGCCGCTGGACAATGTGTGGGAGTATAGGGAGCGCTGCCAGCCGCTGTATAGGAAGAGATGAAAGATTGAACAAAATAAAGAAATACAAATGGATAGGTGGTTGGTCCCAGATGTCTGTGTACGAGACCTGCTGGGCCCACCTAAGAAGGGCAATATGTTGGGAGGAAGGAGATTCAAAGCACGGCAGCCCAGTGAACAAGTTACATACATAACCAAATAGCCACTAAGAAAAACAGGTTAATGGGTTCTTAGACGAAAAATTTCGGACAAAACAGATAATTATGACACATAGGCTAATGCATGAAACACTCAAATGATAAAGGTGCTTAAACAGATAAAGTACATCATCTAGACCTTCCTGGCATGCTTGATCATGACACCGCGGCTGTCCGTGTACTCGTCGGTTACGGGAAGCAGACACGCCCTCATGTGCAAGATCCGCCTACACATGTCGTAGCATGCGTATGCATCCTTGGCCACGTAGGTTATGTAGGCTAGATTCAGAGGTACCTCCCATGTTCAGGTCCTTGCTATCATTGTCTTCTTTCATGTTAGCGTAGCAGGGGTTGATGATGGTCTCGGTGAGGACAACCACGGAGTCCTTCTCCTGCCTGTTGCCGATGATCTTCTATTGCTTCTGGATGTCGACAAGCTTGTTGCACCAGATGGCCGAATCGTCGCGTTCTTCCTTCTCTCAAGCATAGCGAAGGTGCAGTCGGTGCTGCCGATGAAACGGGCGAATGCTCCAGAACCTTTGATGGCCCTACAGCAGTGGTAGACAAGAACCTCGTCCCACACGCATACCTGGGCGACGGCGATCCACTGGTCCCTGTCAGGAGACAGCACAAGGTCTAGTCCTGCAATCTTGTGCTTTCTCATCCTATAGGTACTGCTTGAACTCGGCGAGGCAGAGCTTCACCGAGTCTGGATCGTTGGTGTACATTACATTCAACTTGGTGCAGCCATAGGACTGAATGACGAACTTAATGGTGAACTCCTTGATGAAGTCCATATCTAGCAGGCTCACCCCTCGGATCGCCATTGGAGTCTCTCCAAGTGAACGAGTGGGTAGGCGGCGATAGTAGTTCGTTTTTAAGCTCTTGGGGCACTGGATTCAACAGTAAACTGAGTGTGTATAGGTGACAGCAGTTAATACCCCTCCCTCGCCCATTGCACGCCCGACAGAACATGCACCCTCGGCGCATTCAAACGCCTCCATTAAGAAACCTATTCTGGCCACACGACGGTTCACGAGCGGATCTGTATTGGTACTGTAATAACAAGTGTTAGTGGTCACTTTACTTAAATTTAGTTAGCTTTAATTAAAATTTACTCTTAAAACAAGCAATGCATTGGCTCGTTCTATCAGTGCCACAGGATCAACAAGCACAACAATTAAAATTATTATTCTCAGGACGCACACGATCAGCACATTTGTCGCACTTTCACACAGATAATACTACCAAGTTTGAACTGTTTGTTATGGTTGCTGTCCTCTGCATCATCATGTCGTGTTTCCGAGATTGCAAGATTTAGACCAACAAATAAGATTTAAATAATAAGTACAACAAATATTCCTACACATCTCATTGATTCCCAGCTTACAAGATTCAGAATCAACAAATAAGATTCAACTAATAAGTACAACAAAGATGCCTACACATCCCATTGATTTCCAGCTTGCATGATTCTGAACCAACAAATAACATTCAAATTGTCGGTGTCCTGGGAACGGGGGTACCCAGACTTGCCTACCTGCGGCCCATGGCGTGGCTCCGACGACGGGCTGGTACAGCCCATCTTCAAATTCAACAACAAAAGACCCTCATGAGGGGCCAAGCCTCACGAGGCAGACGACACCAAGACCTCCACGAGAGGTGGCCTCACCAGGCTGGCTCCCGAGGAGCAGAGATATCTATGCAAGGCTCACCTCGCAAGGATCAGATGACGTGAACCATGACAACCAAGGTCATGCGGGCACCAGCGGGAGAAGTGTACCAGTTTCCTCTTTGGTGCTAAGGAGGCAAGCGCAGGCGCAGAGTCCCAAGGAATCAGCCAATGGTTTCCATTCTAGTGCAACAAGACCAAGACCACTAGGACGGTAGGATGGACGTCATCGCCGAGCCCACCACAGCATCACCACCAGAGGCTTTTGCAGGCAAAGACCACTTTTTGTCAGGATAGCTTGTACTAGTTGTCCCGCTTCGAATTTGGCCGTTGTGGAATCCGTTCCCGCCTTCATTTGGAAAGAGGACCAAGGCCCCTATAAATAGAGCAGCACCACCACCATAGTAGGGACGGATCATTCAGATCACCCTCACACCCACCAGCTCATCGAGCACAAGAACACTCCTTGTCCTAAGGTTGTTCTTCCACTGTACTAGTTCATGCTTAACCCCTGAGGCCAATCCACCACAAAGCATGAGTAGGGTTTTACACCGCAAGGTGGACCGAACCTGGGTAAATTGTAGTGTCCCTCTTCCATTCGGTTCGTCGGGCTAGGCCGTGAGATTAGCGAGCAGGCAGACTGGGGAGGACAAGTTCTTCGCACGCACCCTAGAGTTCGAACCTCTCAAGGGTATGCGGAACCCATGATCCGACATTTGGTGCGCCAAGTAGGGGTGCGTCGGAGATCCGCCACCCTGTCCGTTGCGCTTCGCTGTCCGGCTCTCATGGCGGACGTGTCTTCATCAACCAGATCGGCGCGCGGTTTCGGAGAAGCCGAGGGCCTCCGAGGCTTCACCCCCACCCTGTGGCGGCTGCAGTGGCTGCCCAAGTTCAGGCCGGACCTGCCGCCCCGATACGAAGCTGCGGCGGACCCGGCAGGCTTCCTCCAGGCAAAAGAGGAGTTTGTCTAGGCGGCAGGCGGTGACACCAAGGCCATGGCGAACTGGCTCCCCATGGCCCTGGCGGGCGCGTCGCGCACCTGGCTTCTCAACTTGCTAGGGTCATCTATGGAGTCCTGGGAGGACCTGCGCGGCCTCTTCATCGCGTGCTTCGCGGCACCGGTGCTCCCCATCGTCGCAGGCTCGTAGGCGCCGCCCTTGGACTGCCATGTCAAGCAGTTCTTCCGCCAGGTAGGCGCCTCCCATGTGCAACAGGGAGCTCCCCTGGATGGGCAGCGACCAAGGCTGACCTCACCTTCAACCCGAGAGACCACCCCGCATGCTCCCGATGCTCTGCACACCCACCATCTACAACGTGGCGGTCACCAAGACCCTCATCGACAGTGGAGCCGGCCTCAATTTTCTCTCCGTGGAAGCTTTCAGCCTGCTTGGTTTGGATCCAGGTGCAGTAGAGAAGATTTTACAAGCCAGGTAAGTTTCTGGTCAGTAACTTTGTGATGTTACTGTGGTCAAATGGCTGGGAGTTTGGGGCTGTGCTTTGGAGGCTAGTTATAAGTTACTAAGGTAAAGATGCACAAGAAAGTTCAGGTCAAATTGAGCAAGTAAAATGGTAGTTGTTGTAGAAACCACCATTTCTGTCCAGAACAGAAAAGATTTTCTGTAGCAAAAATATTCCAAAAAGTGATGAAATATTTTTGCTCAGGGAGGTGTCCTAGGGTCCCTAGAATATTTGTGAATTATCTTAAAATTTTCTGAGCCATAAAAATTAGGGTTGCCTTGAAGCAAACAGAACTGGCTTAGGGTTTTTGAGAGAAAATGAATATTTTTCATTTAAGAAAAATATTCCAATGGTTATTTTGTGCTGGATCAGAAGTGAAGTGATGGTTTGGGAGAGAAGTGAACACTTGGGTGAAAGCCAAGGATGCCCAAGTGTTTAAGTCCAAATGAAAAGATTCAGAAACACCAAGTTTCAAAAACTTTCAAATGAAATTTCAAGCAAATAAGAAAGGGCAAAAACCAGGCTGTCACAAACCTCCCCCACTTAGAATGAATCTCGTCCTTGCCGGTTGCTTGGGAAAACCACTCTGGATACTGACTCTTCAGGAACTCTTCCTACTCCCAAGTTGCTTCTGACTCGGTGTGATGCTCCCACTGAACTTTGAAAAAATTTCTGACTTTGCTGCGAGTGACCCTTTCCACTTGATCCAAAATTTTGGATGGTCTTTCTTCATAAGTTAAATCCTTTGCCAATTCTATCTCATCCATTGCAGTCCTTTTCTCAGGCGGATATATGCATCGTCTCAATTGCGAAACATGGAACACATTGTGTATTTCTGACAACTCCGGGGGTAGTTCCAGTTGCTATGCAACCATACCCACTCAAGACATAATTGAGAATGGACCAATGAATCTGGGTGCCAGCTTTCCACGAGTCTGAAATCGCTTAACTCCTTTCATAGGAGTGACTCGGAGGTACACATGTTCTCCGGGTTCAAAACTGACCTACCGGTGCTTTGCATCATAATAACTCTTCTGACGGGATTTGGCCAATTGCAGTCGGTCTCTGATTTCCCTGACTTGTTTCTCAGCTTCCATCATGAGATCGGTTCCGAAGATGTGGCTATCTCCAGCTTCAGACCAATTTAGAGGAGTGCGGCACTTACGACCATATAGAGCTTCATAGGGTGACATCTTTAGACTGGTCTGGAAACTGTTGTTATACGAGAACTCGACGTATGGCAAGCAATCTTCCCAGTTCGCCCCGTTGGCTAGCACACAGGCTCGCAACATATCTTCGAGTATTTGATTTACTTGCTCTGTCTGACCGTCCGTCTGGGGGTGATAAGCAGTACTATATTTTAGTGCTGTCCCCAAGGCTTGATGGAGGCGGGACCAGAAAGCGGAGGTAAACAAAGAACCTCGGTCGGAAGTGATAGTCCGGGGTACCCCATGCAGACTGACGATTCTGGATACATACAATTGCGCCAGTTCATTTGCTCTGTATCTGGTGCTGACCGGGATGAAATGAGCAACCTTGGTTAGGGTGTCCACTATAACCCAGATTGCGTCTTTGCCTTGCTGAGTCCTAGGCAATCCGGTGATGAAGTCCATGCAAACATCATCCCATTTCCATTGTGAAACTGGCAGTGGTTGGAGAAGTCCGGCTGGCTTCTGATGCTCTGCTTTCACCTTGTTGCATATGTCGCAACAGGCTACAAAATAGGCAATGTCTTTCTTCATCCCATTCCACCAGAATATTTGTTTAAGGTCTTCATACATTTTCGTAGTTCCCGGATGAATGGAATACGAGGATTCGTGTGCTTCTGACAAGATTTTCTTCTTCAAGTCCGGTTCATTTGTACACAAATTCGTCCACGGAATCGGAGGGTACCGAAGTTGTCCTTGAAGAAATCTGGGGGCTGCCTTGCATATTTTTGTAGCTTGGCATCATCTGGCTGGGCCTTGCGGATTTGGTGGCGTCACATTCCAATTCGGGTGGACCAACGGCATTCCGACAAAACCCCTCCATTGCCACATCACTCTTCCGGCCACAACGACCCAAATCCCCAACGGGCTGGTCCTGGGTGGCCCAGTGTCTACCAAAGACACCCCGACCACCGTCGTGGTCAAAACACTCCCACTCGGGGACTTGGTACCATAATCTCATCAACGAGCACATAAGATTATGTGTGCTTACCGGGCCAGGGCAAACACGACATAATCTTCCCTAGATGGAGGCACCGACCAGAGGCCGTGTCAATGGACCGAATCAAGGCCTTCCCACAAGGCAAATGTGGTTGCACTAGAAAGAAACTCGATTCAGCGGCACCATGACCCAGTCAACGGTATATTCAAGTTGAGTTATATTTAGGATTAACTTTAAACTGAAAATGACCGGTGTCATAGCATGCCATGAAATGCAAAACAACACATGTATCACATATTGATAAAAATGACCGACGTCATCCATATGCACACCAAGCATAAACGTCAACAACACATATTACTCTACTTGCTCAAAATGACTCACAACTTAACCAAAATATTTTGCAACAAGTTTTATTAATCTCCTACGCAAGAAAGTAACTCCGATAAATATTTCATATGCTTGACCAAAAGGTAACATTATCAACAACTCTTAATTTCTTTATCACTAAGTTGAGTTCAAACATTCTGTAAGACAAGTAATATGATTAAACAAGTATTTGACAGAATATTTTCTAACAAATTTTTATCAATTTAAGAATGAAAACACAAAGATTTAAATAATTACTAACATGCATAACAAAATTATTTCTAACATCACCTCAAATAAATTTTAACTTGCTTTACCCACTTAAACTAGTTTCAACTATTCTGTAAATCAAGCATAACAACTGACCAATACTTAACAGAATACAAATAATTCAATAATTATTTAAATGCATGGGTTAATCATTTCATTTAAGTGAGAAAATCACAAATACTGAAATGGCATCATAAAAATGTTGCTGTGGCTTGCCTTAGTGCAGATGAGGTTCACAAGCCTCCTGGTGATCCTCAAGACAAGCCTCACCTTCTGAAAGTAATTTTAAACACAAAAAGAAAATATCAAGAACACTTATGAAATTCACCAGAAATTCTAAACAGCTCAGAAAAATCTCATCTTTTGTGAGCTGTTAGATTTCCTTTCAAAGAACAGAATGCAAAAAGAATCATCTCATTTGGACTTATGGTTAAAAAGTTAAAATTGTTTGAAGCTCTCTGGAATATAAATGAATTTGAATAAAAAGAAACGGCTGGGGGGTGACGTCGAAGGCGTAAAGCACAGGGGCGCCACCACTCGTACCGCTTCGCGCGTGTACTGAGTGGCTGACTAGCGGGCCCCGCTAGTCAGGTGGGGGAAGAGGGAAAGAGAAACAGAGAGGGCCGCAGCTTCGCCAGAGCTCTCGCCGTCGACAAGGGCTCCTTGGCCCAAACGAGAGGGAGGGATTGAGAGAGGGGACGATGGCGCACCTGCCCGTACCCGTAGCATGGCTAGGGGTGGTCGGACGGCGTCGGAAACTAGCTCGCAAGCGGAGGCAGAATGTGGAGGTCGCCGGAGTTGAGGAAGACGACGAGCAGAGGTCACTCCAGAGGCTCCAAGCGGGCGAGATGGCCTCACCGGAGAGAGGCGGAGGCCTTGGAGGGGTCGCCCAGGCCTGGGAGGGGCTGGAGCTACTGCGGCGACCAGAGGGGATCGCCGGCGAGCTCGAGCTCGGGGACGGTGGCCCGAGGCCTGCCCGGCCGGGCTACGGCTTCCTACTCAATCGTGGGGTGTGTGTGAGTCCTGGATGGTGCTCGAGGAGGCTGGGGGTGGCTCTATTTATAGGCGAGCGGCGAGGGTGCTTCGGGCTCCGCCGATGGACACCTGCGCACGGCGCCCGGCGACGAGCGGCGTCAGTGAGAGGGGGAGAAGGCGACGGAGGTCACGCGGCCACTGTGGGCGAGTGGAGACGAGCACAGGATCAAGGGGATGGCGACGAGCACAGTGCGCTCCGCACTGTTGGGTTGGCCAGACCTTGCCCGTGCTCGCTACGGCGAGCTCCGACGTCGGCGAGTGCCAGGGAGGAGTTAAGGACGTCGAGACGATGATGGTGGAGGGGTTTGGCATGGTTGGGCAGGCGGGGGAAGCGAGCACGCTCGAACAGAGCGCTCGGCATCACCCAGAGCGTGTCGACACGCATGCCTCGCATCATGGACACGCGTGGTCACCGCGCGAACTCTCTCCTCAGTCCAGCCTTCGTCCAAAAATCATGTCTGGCATGTTGTTCGTGGTAGTTTTGAAGTTTACCACGGTTTGGTTTGGATCCAGGTGCAGTAGAGAAGATTTTACAAGCCAGGTAAGTTTCTGGTCAGTAACTTTGTGATGTTACTGTGTTCAAATGGCTGGGAGTTTGGGGCTGGGCTTTGGAGGCTAGTTATAAGTTACTAAGGTAAACATGCACAAGAAAGTTCAGGTCAAATGGAGCAAGTAAAATGGTAGTTGCTGTACAAACCACCATTTCTGTCCAGAACAGAAAAGTTTTTCTGTAGCAAAAATATTCCAAAAAGTGATGAAATATTTTTGCTCAGGGAGGTGCCCTAGGGTCCATAGAATATTTGCGAATTATCTTAGAATTTTCTGAGCCATAAAAATTAGGGTTGCCTTGAAGCAAACAGATCTGACTTAGGGTTTTTGAGAGAAAATGAATATTTTTCATTTAAGAAAAATATTCCAAAGGTTATTTTGTGGTGGATCAGAAGTGAAGTGATGGTTTGGGAGAGAAGTGAACACTTGGGTGAAAGCCAAGGATGCCCAAGTGTTTAAGTCCAAATGAAAAGATTCAGAAACTCCAAGTTTCAAAAACTTTCAAATGAAATTTCAAGCAAATAAGAAAGGGCAAAAACCAGTCTGTCACAATGATTTCTCCAAGCCCAGTTTTATCAAAAATTTCATAAGATTGAATATTATCCAAATATGTGGGATCTAAAGTTGACACTCTTCCAAACCCACTTTCAATATTATTGCAAACACTATTATCAATCTTATATTCGTCATGGGGCTTAAATAAATTTTCAAGATCATAAGAAGAATCTCCCCAATCATGATTATTGCAACAGGTAGTGGACATAGCAAAACTAGCATCCCCAAGCTTAGGGTTTTGCATATTATTAGCATAATTTACATCAATAGAATTTATAATAAAATCATTGCAATCATGCTTTTTATTCAAAGATCTATCGTGAATCACTTCATAAAGCACATCATCACAATTTTCAGATTCACGGATTTCAAGCAAAACCTTATAAAGATAATCTAGTGCATCCAAATCACTAGGAATTGGTTCATCATAATTGGATCTCTTAAAAAGATTGGCAAGCGGACGAGGATCCATAGATATTAGCTTCTCTGTTTAGGAATAAATACTCAACTATTTCAACCAAACGAGCAAACGAGCTAAGTAAGACATCAAGGCAAACGAAAAGACGAATGTAAAAGAGAGGGCGAATAAAACGGCAAGGGTGAAGTGGGGGAGAGGAAAACGAGAGGCAAATGGCAAATAATGTAATGCGGGAGATAAGGGTTTGTGATGGGTACTTGGTATGTTGACTTTTGCGTAGACTCCCCGGCAACGGCGCCAGAAATCCTTCTTGCTACCTCTTGACCACTGCGTTGGTTTTCCCCTGAAGAGGAAAGGGTGATGCAACAAAGTAGCATAAGTATTTCCCTCAGTTTTTGAGAACCGAGGTATCAATCCAGTAGGAGGCCACGCACGAGTCCCTCGCACCTACACAAACAAATAAATCCTCGCAACCAACGCGATAAGGGGTTGTCAATCCCTTCACGGTCACTTACGAGAGTGAGATCTGATAGATATGATAGGATAATATTTTTGGTATTTTTATGATAAAGATGCAAAGTAAAATAAAAGCAAAATAAAAGGCAACAGATATAGCTAAGTGTTGGAAGATTAATATGATGGAAAATAGACCCGGGGGTCATAGGTTTCACTAGTGGCTTCTCTCGAGAGCATAAGTATTTACGGTGGGTGAACAAATTACTGTTGAGCAATTGACAGAATTGAGCATAGTTATGAGAATATCTAGGTATGATCATGTATATAGGCATCACATCCAAGACAAGTAGACCGACTCCTGCCTGCATCTACTACTATTACTCCACACATCGACCGCTATCCAGCATGCATCTAGAGTATTAAGTTCATAAGAATAGGGTAACGCTTTAAGCAAGATGACATGATGTAGAGGGCTAAATTCATGCAATATGATAAAAAAAACCCATCTTGTTATCCTCGATGGCAACAATATAATACGTGCCTTGCTGCCCCTACTGTCACTGGGAAAGGACACCGCAAGATTGAACCCAAAGCTAAGCACTTGTCCCATTGCAAGAAAGATCAATCTAGTAGGCCAAACCAAACTGATAATTCGAAGAGACTTGCAAAGATAACCAATCATACATAAAAGAATTCAGAGAAGATTCAAATATTGTTCATAGATAAACTTGATCATAAACCCACAATTCATCGGTCTCAACAAACACACCGCAAAATAAGATTACATCAAATAGATCTCCACGAGAAAGGGGGAGAACATTGTATTGAGATCCAAAAAGAGAGAAGAAGTCATCTAGCTAATAACTATGTTCCCGAATGTCTAAGGTAAACTACTCACACATCATCGGAGAGGCTATGGTGTTGATGTAGAAGCCCTCCATGATCGATGCCCCCTCCGGCGGAGCTCCGGAACAGGCCCCAAGATGGTATCTCACGGGTACAAAAGGTTGCGGCGGTGGAATTAGGTTTTTGGCTCCGTATCTGGTAGTTTGGGGGTACGTAGGTATATATAGGAGGAAGGAGTACGTCGGTGGAGCAACAGGGGGCCCACGAGGGTGGAGGGCGCGCCTGGGGGGGGGGGGTAGGAGCGCCCCCTACCTCGTGCCCTCCTGGATGATGTCTTGACGTAGGGTCCAAGTCCTCTGGATCACGTTCGTTCCAAAAATCACGTTCCCGAAGGTTTCATTCCGTTTGGACTCCGTTTGATATTCTTTTTCTGTGAAACTCTGAAATAGGCAAAAATAGCAATTTTGGGTTAGGCCTCCGGTTAATAGGTTAGTCCCAAAAATAATATAAAAGTGAATAATAAAGCCCAATAATGTCCAAAATAGAATATAATATAGCATGGAACAATCAAAAATTATAGATATGTCAGAGACGTATCAGTTACCCAGAATAGCTGGCAAACCTAGTCATCGTCCCGAAGAAAGGCAGGAAGGAACGCATGTGCACCGGCTTCACCAACCTAAATAAGGCTTGCCCTCAAGACCCATTCCCGCTTCTGTGTACTGATCAGATCGTAGACTCCACCGCCGAGTGCGACCTGCTGTGCTTTCTGTACGCCTTCTCAAGTTACCACCAGATCAAGATGGCAGTATAGGAAGTCGAAAAGACAGCCTTCTTGACCCCATGCTGGGTGTACTGCTACACCTGCATGCCGTTCGGGCTGCGTAACGCTGGACCAACTTTCCAGCGGCTAACGCACATCGCTTTGGGCTGGCACCTTAGGAGAAACGCCGAGGCCTATGTCGACGACATAGTAGTGATGTCTCGGAAGGCAAGGACCCTCATTGAGGACCTAGAAGAAACATTCGCCAGTCTGCGCAAGGTGGACCTGCGGCTCAACCCGGAGAAATGTGTGTTCGGTGTCCCCTCCGGTAAGCTACCGGGCTTTTTGGTGTTGCACAGGGGAATCGAGGCAAACCTAGAGAAGGTCAAGGCGATAGAGGAAATGAGCCCGCCACAGACGCTCAGGGAAATGCAAAAGCTGGCAGACTGTGTGACCTCGCTGCGGCGCTTCATCTCCAAGCTAGGGGAGCGCGCCCTCCCTTTCTTCAAGCTGATGAAAACGAAGGGCCCGTTTGAGTGGACTCCGGAGGCTGATGCAACATTCCAAGACCTCAAGAGATACCTCACCAGCCCACCAGTGATGGTGGCATCGCGTCCTCTTGAGCCTCTGGTGCTTTACCTGGCTGCCAGACGTCACTCGTCCAGCGCAGCTTTGGTGGCAGTCCGGGAGGAGCGCCAAGCCAAGGGCCAGCCACACGACGTGGCGCACTCGGTCGAGACGACATAGCTTCAAGGCGGCACCCCTGAAGCCTCGGCCGCGCCAACGGATGACCAGGTCCCTCAGGACGTCGCTCCTGAGGCCTTGCCTGCCCCGACAAGCGGCCAAGCTCCTAAGGTCCCCCAGCCTCAGGAGGTGCAAGACCTCACCAACACTTCCGCCCTCGTTGAGCACCCGGTGTATTACGTCAGCACGGTACTGCGCGATGCGCGGGAACGCTATCCCATGCCACAAAAGCTCTTGCTCGCGCTCCTTGTCGCCTCCCGCAAGCTGTGTCACTCCTTCCAAGGCCACCCCATCAAGGTCGTCTCAGCTTACCCACTGGAGAGGGTGCTCCAGAGCCCCAATGCTGCAGGGAGAGTCACCGAGTGGAACAACGAATTGCAATTCCAGCTGGAGTTCAGCACCACCAGGGTCATCAAGGGTGCTACACTCGCCGACTTCGTGGCGGAATGGATCGATGTTCTGAGCATCGAGGTAGGCGTGGACCAACCCCTCTCGCCAGGGAGTGAGGCGCCAGACGACTGGGTCATGTACTTTGACGGAGCCTTCGCACGCCAGGGCGCGGGGGCTGGAGCCGTACTTATCTCACCCACCCAGGATAAACTCTACTACGCCGTGCAGCTCTACTTTCAGCAGGCCGAGAAGGTATCCCACAACATCGCGGAGTATGAACTTCTCCAACAAAGTATACAAGCCGAAGGACGAACACATGGAGGCGTACCTTGTGGAGGTACGCAAAATTGGGAAACAATTGTTGGGTTTGGAACTGCAGCATGTGCCGCGCGGCACGAACAAGGAAGCGAACGACATCACCAAGAGGGCCTCCCGACGACTTCCTAAGGAGCCTGGCATCTTCGAGGAGCGGCTCTTCAAGCCTTCAGGGGCTCCTCCTGCTACGAAATTGACGCCGCCCCAGGACGAGCTCCCCCTAGCGCCCCTCTCGGGAGCCCCCTCTTGCGGCCCAACCTTGGGGGCATGTCTGCTCCTCGCGCTCGAGCCTTAGGAGGGGTGATGGACCGAAGAATTCAAGGCATACCTGCTTCAAAGGACCCTGCCAGAAAAATGAGGTGCCACGCGGAGCACGTGGCACGATAGGCCATTGCGTACTGCATTCGGGACGGTGAGCTCTATCGGAAACGGCCAAACGATGTTTCTTTGCGATGCATCTCCAAGGAGCAGGGATGTGAGCTGTTAGCCGACATACATGGCGGGGACTGCGGGCACCACTCGTCATCGCGCACACTGGTGGGCAAGGCATTCCGCAGCGGATTCTACTGGCCCACGATGCTCAATGATGCCACCGAGCTGGTGAGATCTTGTGAAGCCCTCCTGTTCCATGCCCAGCAAATCCATCAGCCGGCTCAGGGTCTCCAAACCATTCTGCTCTCATGGTCGTTTGTAATCTGGGGGCTGGACATCTTGGGTCCATTCCCTCGAGCGCCCAGGGGCTACCGCTACCTCTATGTCGCCATCGACAACTTCACCAAGTGGGCGGAGGTGGAAGCAGTTCGTGCCATTCCGGCCAGCTCTGCAGAAGTTCATCAAGAGCCTCTTGAGCCGGTTCGGGGTCCCTAATTGCATCATCACCGACAACGGCTCGCGGTTCACTAGCAATCTCTTCAAAACATACTATGCTAAACTTGGAACGCAGATAGGCTACGCCTCAGGGCACACCCCAGGAGCAACGGCCAGGCCGAGCGCGCCAACACGGAGGTCCTGAGGGGACTCAAGGCGAGAACTTTCAGGAAGAACCCCGACGCCTATGACAAGGGCTAGCTGGATGGGCTCCAGTCCGTGTTGTGGTCCATCCGCACCACCGCAACCAAGCCAACCGGCGAGACTCCATTCTGCCTCGTCTACGGAGCTGAAGCGGTTCCCCCACACAAGCTCAAGCATTGCTCTGTGCGGGTCTTGGCGTTTGACGAGGCATGCCAGGACGCCTCACGGGGGATGGACATCGTGCTGGGGGAGGAACGCCGCCACCAAGCCTCGCTCCAAGTGCAAGGTACCAGCAGGCGTTGCGACGGTACCACTGCCGCAGCGTCCGCTCTAGGACGCTCGAGGTGGGTGATGTCGTCCTGAGGTGGGTGCTCTAAACGGAAGGGCTGCATAAGATCTCACCCATGTGGGAGGGCCCGTTTATGGTCGCCCGCGTCTTTAGGTCTAGCGCCGCGTGCCTAGAGATGAAGGACGGAATCCCTATCCAGAATGCCTAGAACATCCAGAACCTCCGGAAGTTCTACCCATGAAGCAAGGCCTAGTGCCTGTGAAGGTCTCCGCTCGTGACACTCTCACGTAATAATGAGTGGGGCTGTACATGCCCCGAAGTCTCCGGAGTGCCGCCCTCGGGGCTCGGGGACTCCCTGCCACATCCTAGTGGCAGCACTTAGCTCCGCGCTGGCGAGAAGACTAGTCTAGGTGCCGGACGTGGCTGTTATTTTTCTTGCTTTCTTTAGTTGGTTTGCAAACCTTTTAATGAAATTTGGAGTTCTTGCATTTTTTCAATTGCCAAGTTGGATTCGCCCTCTTTTACTTCTCTGACCTTTCGATCTTGGCCCAGAGAGAGCGGCAGTTGCCCATCGCTCCTCCTCGCGTGTCTCGCACGCGGGGGCTAAGCACGCGTGTGCGTGCGTTGGGTCTGCCCGCGCCACGAACACACTTCGCTGAAGCCCTGTTGCCCCAGAGCTTCGGCGTCCTTGATCCTTGCGAGACGTTCTGGGCTAAGCTTGTGGGCGTGCGCACACTCTTAAGTCCGTGCCCCCCGGGCAGCGTGACATGATGCACTAAGCCACAACTAATTAATGCCTGGGAGCTCACGCAAGGAAGAGCAAGGCACCCCATCAAGCTTTCTAACAACTCTGCAGCCTTACAATGTCTCCTGAGGCCAATGGATCCTTAGTCAACAGCAAGGGGGCTTCACCAAACGCTGAGGGACGCGCCCTCGCGAGGTGGGAAACTACTACTACAAGCGCATCAAGCTAAGCTATCCCACCTCACCTGCTCGGAACATGGATATCACGGCATAACATCAGAACAATAAGCATAACATAGTAGCATAAGTACCACAGTTCATTACACGCCCCAGCAGGGCCCTCTACTTTTTTCAAAATTCAGGAAAAAGGAAAGGTTAAACAAAAGTGGCTCGTACGACCGCGGCAGCCCCTAAGGCCTGGCGACGGTGGCCCCTTGACTCAGCCCGAGCCTTCCTCCCGCTTCACTGGAACGCGGCAGCGAGACGACCCGCCACCTTCCTCGAAGTGAGACCGATGACGTGGCGGCTGGTCGTAGCCGCCGGTGCTCGTGCTCTCGCCGGAGGAAGAGCCACTGCTGCTGAAGGAGGTGCGGCCGTCGCCAAGGGCAAGCTCACACCCAGCGTCATCATGACTGTCGTCAAGGCCAAGCTCATCATCGCTGCCGTCTTTAAGGCAGCACCCTGCGCGACGACCGTCTTCCCCAAATACCCTCACGTAGAGGGGCGCGAGGCCGTCATACTTGAAGTGGAGGGTGCACCTTCCGCCCAGGCCTCGTGCGCGGGCGAACGCCTACCAGCCGCGGGTCAAGGCCATGTTGCATGCGGCTGTGACCTCGACCCCGGCCCACGAGGCCTTACTGCAGTAGCCATCAACCTGGAGCCAGAGGCCGTCAAGCCCCGTGGCAGGCAGCTCGCCACCAAAGAAGCGCGGAAGCTGGAGCCACGTGCCGGTGGGCTTTTCCGACCACACGACAAACTCTGGGAGCACATCCACCGAGTGCAAGCACGTCCGAGGAGGCCGGGCAACCTGACGTGCCTTCCCTCGCCGCAAGGGCTGCCTCGCTGTTGGCGGCTCTCACCTCGAGAAGAAGCACGCCCGCGCCCCCGAGGAGCCACCACCGGGGTCGTAGCGTGTTTGCGGGGGCGGCCACGCCCTCTCTTGGGTGGTGGCGAGCCAGGCCCTTCCTTGGGGGCCTTCTCCTTCTCGGCGACAGAGAACTTCCTCTTTGGTGCCATGAGAGCTGCGACAAGGTGACGGGACAATGAAGAAGAAGAAGGAGCGGGTGGTGGGAAGATGGAGATGAGAAAAGGGGGCTCTGCCCCTCCCCCCATTTATAACCAGAGGGAGGCCAACCGCCGGCCTCCACAATCACATGCAATGATTGTTTTCTCTGCATGCAGCAGGGTCTCGTCAAGTCGAATGGTTGCCGAGGCAGTGTGGGGAAGCGGAGACGCCCACGTCCCATCAATCGCCACGCGTCGACCAAGGCCGCAGGTGGTTGGGGCCCACGGCATTCCGCACTTGCCCTTTGGCTTCTCCTCGAAGCCAAGTTCAACCGCGCCTTGGTTGGGGGTACCCAGACTTGCCTGCCTATGGCCCACGACGTGGCTCCAACAACGGCCTGGTATGGCCCAGCTTCAACTTCAACAACTCAAGACCCTCGCGAGGGGCCAAGCCTCGCGAGGTGGCGACACCAAGACCTCCACGAGAGGTGGCCTCACCAGGCTGGCTCCCGAGGAGCGGAGATATCTATGCAAGGCTCACCTCGCGAGGATCAGATGACGTGAGCCATGACGACCAAGGCCAGGCAAGTGCCAACGGGCGCAGTGTACCAGTTTCGTCTTTCATACTAAGGAGGCAAGTGCAGGTGTAGAGTCCCGAGGAATCAGCCAAACGTTTCCATTCCAGTGCAACAAGACCAAGACTGCTAGGACGGCAGGACGAAGGTCATCGCCGAGCCCACCATGGCGTCACCACCAGAGGCTTTTGTAGGCGAAGACCACTTTTTGTCAAGATAGCTTGTACTAGTTGTCCCCCTTCGAATTTGGCCATTGTGGAATCGCTTCCCGCCTTCATTTGGGAAGAGGACCAAGGCCCCTATAAATAGAGCACCACCACCACCATATTAGGGGACGGATCATTCAGATCACCCTCACACTCACTAGCTCATCGAGCACAAGAACACTCCTCCTCCTGAGGCTGTTCTTGCACTATACTAATTCATCCTCAGCCCCTCGAGGCCAATCCACCACAAAGCAGGAGTAGGGTTTTACACTTCAAGGTGGCCCGAACCTGGGTAAACTGCTGTGTCTGTCTTCTATTCGGTTCATCGGGATAGGCCGTGAGATTAGCGAGTAGGCAGACTGGGGAGGACGATTTCTTCACACGCACCCCAGAGTTCGAACCTCTCAAGGGTCTGCGGAACCCGTGATCCGACACAAAGATGCCTAGAAATCTCATTGATTCCCAACTTGCAAGATTTATAATCAACCCATTAGAGCCTTTTGATAAAGTGAATATCGGGATTAAATCCATCTTGGCTAGCCATGTCATACAACCCGAGAACTTGGTGAATGCTCTTGACCATCACAACATTTGTAGTTGAGTATTCCTATTTGCATAGATAAGAAAGAGCATGATTAATAGTGGCACTAGTTGAAGTCAACCTGTGTCACGACCGGTTTTTCAATAAAATAATTATTGAAAGACCAATCCCCTTTACGGACCAGTAAAGAAGAATCCCTTCCCACTGGTAGACAATATCTTGGTCACAGAAGAAAAATAACAGGAGTACTGAAAATAATACAAGGTTGAGCGGGGACTGCTCAACAATTTATTACATGCACACCGATAAAACATAACGGCGGATAGGGTGGCATAACTACTAACTCACGATAACAACGGTGGTGGAAATATCACCGCGAAGTGGGTGACATGACTCCTGAAAACTACAGCTCTTCGAGCGTCGGAGTGAGGCTCGAGGAGACTTATTGCGGGTGGCGGAAGCGTATAAGATACAAGTGACCAAAATCCAAGATCGCACAGGACTGACTGGGACTCCTCTAGGCGTCGGACGCACTATCAAACTCTTCATCCAAGAGATCGCCTTCGTCAACATCTGGCCAAATCAACAAGCCAGGTGAGTACTATGAAGTACTCGCAAGACAGTTCAGACATAAGATATAACAAATGTAAACATGAAGCATATGTGCAAATTAACCAGTGCGCTCAGACATGGAGGTAATAAATACTGGGTGCCAAAGGAGGGTCTGAATGACTCCTCGAGAGGAAACTGCAAGAATAGTAATACTGGTGCCAAACGAGGGTCTAAATGACTCCTCGAGAGGAAACTGCAAGAATAGTAATGCTGGTGCCAAACGAGGGTCTGAATGACTCCTCGAGAGGAAACTGCAAGAATAGTAATGCTGGTGCCAAACGAGGGTCTGAATGACTCCTCGAGAGGAAACTGCAAGAATAGCAATGCCGCAGTCGGGCATCAGGGCGACACCACATAAAGGGCTTATAACAGAAATAAAAGATAAACATGCCACAGTCGGACGTCTGAGCGACATCACAGAAAGGGCTTATATTGTAGCTCAATAATTCAGTAGCTTGAGAACATAAATTATTACAAGTACGAGACAACATAAGGTTAGTCCATCAGGAATAACAATTAAACTGGGTTTACCACAAGAGCTTGTTCACCGGGGACAAATTTCCCCGAGGATAGATATGGGTATACTGATCACCCTACTTGATCATGGATACGAGGACTAGGAAGGATTTGACTCTGCAGAGTTTGTACTTAACCACGGCCAACGGATTTCAGTAGTGACGGGGACTAGTTCCGTTTACGGTGTTTTGGAAGAAACACGTCTAACCAGTACACACCCATTCAACAATCCGAAGCCAGGGATCACCCTCGGCAACGTTCAAGAAAAACCTTGAGACGAGGAGGCTACAACCTCGCATAGCATGGGATCAAATTTCTATACGCGCGCTCTAAGGGGGTTCCCCCCCTCTCGATCCCAACCGGAAACACCCATGCCCCCTGACCGGATGACTGGCTTTAATCCTGGGCCAAGGAACCATCATCCCGGCCCCTTTGCTTGGTGTGTACACGGAAAGAGGTTACCAACTGACTGAACCGCATCCTGGCAAAGAAACATGTGGTAGCACGGAAGGGAAAAGAACGATAACGTGACCACGTCCACGTTAACGTCGGAACTTGTCGGATGACGCAAGGCTGGTATGCTACAACAGTACCATCTTGCTGCCCTTCATGTCACCACATGATTAGGCCTTCTCTCACCAGAGATCATCACAACTTTGGAACATGCGGGTAGTTGCCTCACAAGCAACGAGGTACTCACTGACACTATATGACACGCACAAACTTACACGCAAACATGCAAAACACCTATCATATCAAAGGTTCAAACATGCTTGCCTGGTTCGGAGAAGTCGG
This sequence comes from Aegilops tauschii subsp. strangulata, assembly GCF_002575655.3. Classification (NCBI taxonomy): domain Eukaryota; kingdom Viridiplantae; phylum Streptophyta; class Magnoliopsida; order Poales; family Poaceae; genus Aegilops; species Aegilops tauschii. The sequence continues at coordinate 257,285,255 of NC_053040.3, forward strand.
AGTCTAGCTCGGCGAAGTTCGCGGCTCCGTCACCTCCTCCGGAACCTACGGCATAACGAAAACGGGTACTAACGTGAAAACCAACGCGTGCATAAAAACTTCTCCAAATTTTTTCCAAATAAATCCCATAAAAAACTAGACAAAATTTTAAGACTGTCAGAAAAAGAATCACTCAAAACTCACTTTTTATTAAAAAGTTATAAAGGTTTCTGTAGAAAAGTTCCAGGGTTTTAACTGAGAAAACAGAAAACGGTTCGATTAGAAATGCGCAAACTCAAAGGGAAGACGTATTTGCCCGAAGACGCCAACAGAAAACGTTTCGCGAGGGGAGACAGAAGAGAGGCTGACAGGTGGGGTCCCACATGTCAGGTTTAAACCTCGCCGGCGCCCGAAGGCTGCGGTGGTCGCCGGCGTCGAACCACGGCGAGACAGGGAGATCGGAGTGTACCAAGAGCTTCAGCGTGTCCTTCCGCATCGGTGGGTGGTGGACTCGACCGTCGGAGAGCACCACGTCGACGACGACACTTTCTCCAGCGGACGGCGGCTCGGGTGATGGTGGAGAACTCCGGTGGTGAGCTGCAAACTTCGAATTGAAGCGCGGGTCAGAAGGAGGGATGCACTAGAGGGCTACTGGCAAGAAATGGGAGGCAGAGGCGCACGCGCGGGAGCGAATCGAGCTGGATCCCGTTGCGGATCGCGGCGGCCGGAGTCGAGGAAGGAGACCTCCTCGGGGCTCTTCCAGTGGCTAGGTGTGCTCTAGGTGGAGTGCAGAGGTGGTGTGGGTTCGTGTAGAAGCTCGGGGCCTCTATTTATAGGTGGATCGAGGGGGTGGCCGTGAACGGGGAATCTCCGGCGAGCAATTACGGCGATGTAGTGAATTGGCAGGAGGTTTGAGTGGCCGGGCAGCATCAGCGGAAGTTACTGGTGTCGTTCCCCCGCTAATCCTAGTCGTTCTCGGCGTAATGGCGCTGGTCCACGGTGGGGTGGCTGCACGGGCACGACGGCGGGAGAGAGCGCGCTCCGCGCCCAGCGGTTCACGACGAGAGTGGCAGCGCGTTCTGGGGAGTGGAATGCCATGCGGCGATCTCCGGTGGCTTGGGCAGCGCTGGGTGGCGCCGTCTGGGCCGCGCCTCTCTCTGGCGGCCGCAAAGCCGCCGCTGGCGTCGGTCACGGGGCGGCGCACCTCCTGCTGCTCGTCGCCGACGTCCGCAAGGTGCCAGGGGGTCGTGCGGCGCAGGAACAAGGGGGAGGGGACAGGGAACACGGCGACACAGCAGCACTGGCGAGATCGACGTCGGGTTCTGAAGAAAACGACAGTGGTTCGGCCACTGTTAACTGAACTTGACTGTATTTGATTTTGACAATGCCCTGCAGGTGTTCGACAGAATGATTAGGCAAGCAGAAAAAAATTTCTGGAGCTGGGACTTGGTGAGGTGACCACTCAATGTACCCAGAGGCTGCCTGATTTTTCTCGGAATTTTTGGAGAAGGGTTTGAATGAATTTCATCAAATTTGACAAATCTGGTCCAAACTTGCAGCAGGTGTAGTTTGAAAAATTTGAACTGAAGACCAGTGGATCTTCATGGATCTTGGTTGAGGGTTCAAAGGACTAGGAAGGGAAAAAGGTTTGGGGGCAAAAATCAAAGCAGAAGGAGTAGTTCCTTTGTAAACCTCCAAGGGCTAGAATAGAGGGCAGAAATTGTTTGAATAAGATTTAAATGGAAAATAAATATATGGGGAGGTTCAACTTGCTGGATTTGATGCAAATCATGATCCAAAGATGAGGGAAGGTTTAGGAGAGTGGATTTGCACCAAGGTCAAGGCAAGAGAGAATTGTTGAAAGGGGCAAAGGATTATTCCAAAAGCCATAGTGCATTTTCAAAGATATTTTCAAAGGGCATTTTTCCAAGGAAAAAGCATTTTGGTTTGAGTCCAAGTAAAAAGCAAGAACCTCCAAGACCAAAACCAAGTCTTGGGTGAATCTAAATAAAAACTCTTGCCATAAAATATTTTTGAAAGGGAGAGTCCTTTTGAAGAAAAATTTAAATCACCTCCCTCAAGTCAAATGAAACTTTTTGAAAGATCCAAATAAAATTTTGGGTGTCACAACCTGCAGCTCCATTCGATGATTTAATTCATGCAACTTTTTCTGTAGTTCACCTGAAATGAAGCAAAGATTGCATCATTCAGCTAGCAAGAAGTACTTGCTCTCGTGAGCTGGCAGGTTCTTCTTTAGTAGTTGTACTAAAATTGAGCAACATTAAGGTTGGCTGTCCGGTTCATGTAAGGTGCAACTACAATTTGCTTATCCTTTTGTGTAGTTCCACTAAAATAAAGGGAAATCGTGGTGAGAGTGACAGCTCATTTTGCAAAGGCTAATAAAATGTTCCACGAGATTACCAGTAGAACTTGACGAAGATTTTTGAAACTCCAACCACCATTTTGTGCAGTTCCACCAAAATTAAGAGATGTTGCCCAAGTGACATTTTAGTTGAACTGCACAAGACACTCATTCCAAAAAACAAATCGTGCAGTTCACCAAAAGGTCACAATAGCAACATGGTGAAATGGATATCCCTATCTGCACAAAAAGATAGAAAGAAAACAGTTGCTGGTCAATAACAAGATATGAAACATACACGAATTGAATTGAAGCATCTTGATTATGTCCATGGCAATCACACAAGGACAGTAGAAATTTTAAAAACGTCAGCAATGCTTCATGTTACCAGAAGCATTACAATCAACAATGACATTCGTAAAATATGGGATTACTTTAATGCTGGCATTGCTTGTTTACCAGATACAGTAGATCAACGACAGCTAAAGAATTGGTGTAAGGGCATAGGACCGTGGGGACACCAGGACACTCAGCAGCGTAAAGAAGCAACTTACTTACCATACTAGGGAAAACAGCAGGAGTACCATTTTTAACACAGTTTAATATCATCATATCACTGGAGGCATTAGATTAACAATAACACTGGGTAGACATGACCTTAAGGTAAAGGTGTGATCGCTTCATTTTACATGCGCCCTTACATTAACAACAGCAAAAAGTTGGTATAAGGACACGCGACAGTGGACGCATCAGCACAATGTACCTACAAGGTGGCATAAAGTGGTGATGCCGAGTTTGTTCATACTCTGTGAGGGCAGCAAATCTAATCCTGGAGACCTTTTACTATGTGAGAGTAGCAAATCTAATCCTGGAGACCTTTTACTATGTGAGCACAACAAATCTAATCCTGGAGACATTTTACTATGTGAGGGCAGAAAATCTAATCCTAGACATACTCTATTGACTTGTCCACCAGCCGCCACTTTCTATCGTTTTTTCAACCAATAATAGAACTGTTCATTATCCGGTTTGTACTGCCTTTTCCCTTTATTTCCCTTTTCAACCAAGAGACCGGTTGGGTATCCAGTCTCTACTACTTCCCCATTATTATTTCCTCTTTGAATCAAGTCCTAGATTCATGCTATGACTTTCCCCCCTTTCTTCGTTGTTTGAACCAAGTCCTAGATTCGACTACATGAAGTAGCTTTACCTCCAATAATACTAAAAAATTAGGTCGCTTTGGAAGAGCTGATGGAAGTAGAAAAAGATCCACATGCAGACACGTGTGGAGCTGGGGCAGTGGAGCAAGGACGCTTTCGAAGAACTTATACCTGAGGGTCGTTGGGATGTCGGCGGCGGCAGGTCGGATCTGCGCACAATATGGCAGCGAGGAAGAAGGGTCGGAGGACCTCCAGAGCCGGCTGTGTGTCGGAGAGAATGGCACAAGCGGAAGATCGAGACCCACCGGCAGCTGTGGGTTTCCTCCCTCGACACCGATGACCTCGTGAACGATGCACCTAGTCCTCTACACACACTGGCCGAAGGGATCCGGCCGGATCTGTGACCACCGTTGAGTAGAGAGAAAATGTCGCTACCGTTGTCTTGTTTAGATCTGGAGAGGATGAGAGAATGAAGAGAGCAACCCTAGTAAAGCAAGCGCTCAGGCCCCTGCCTATATATATAGTAGAGTGATTATCTTTTTCTCTCCACAACAAGCGTTTCAGTTTGTGTACGTGGCATTAAAGAAAAGAAACTCTCTATTTAACGTGAGTAACTGTACGACTCCTACTTACTAGTAGTAGTATTTTTCACTTGTGCTCCCCAGCCCTCCATTCATTGAACTACCCCATGGGTGAATAAACACACAGTACTGGTATTTATATAGAACGAACAAGCTCGAACTATTTTGGCTTTGAGGTATCGATGGTACATTTTGACCACATTGCGTCAATGGACTCAGTACTTTGAAGTAACCTATACATATAAACACATGCATGGTTTACATTCTGAATCACTAGCTAGAGCTTGAATGTAACACCCCAAAATTTTGACCTTGTTTTATTAATTAAAAATTTTGCCAGGAAATTTAATTTTTGTTTTCTGGATTTATCTTTGATTTCAGAACCTCTCTTTTCTTTAATATTGTGGGTTTTTACCTCAAGTGGAAATTTCCAAAAATATTATTGGACTTGTATACTCTCCCAATAAAACAATTCTTTATCAGTGGATTTATTTTCATAATTGTTTTTCCTAAGCTTTATCCTTTTAAAATGATTTTTCATAAATTTGGAGCCTCTGTTGCACTGCAACCATTTGATTAATGCATTTAAAATTTTCACCAAAATTTGGGGATGTCATGTCATGTTTCCACATCAGTTTTTTGCAAGAATATCTTTTGGTCATTGGAGATTTTGAGCTCTACATCAACTTTTCAAATCTGGTCCAGTAGGTATTTTTGCACTACAACCTATTTAAATATTTCCCTAAAAATTCTTCCAAGTGTTTGGAGATGTCAGTAGATGCATATAATTCAACTTTATGCAAAAACCCATTGGTGTTCTTTGAAAAAGTTGAGAGAATCATCCTCATCTCCATTCTGGTCCAGCTTAGTGATTTGTACTGCAACCCTAAATTATCTTGCTCTAGTAACCCTGAGCTTTTTCCTACTTATAGACCACCCTGTAAAACCCTTAAGTCCAGGAGAGTGGACCCATTGGAGGGTTTTAGGTGCATGCAGTAAGGCCTTTTTCTTTCTCTCCAAAACTGAAAGTTTGCAAAACTTGCACTAGCAAGTTTCTGGTTTTGCCCAAATGATCTTGCCATCATCACCTACATCTAAGGAGACCCTGATCTGGAGTTTTTTGCCACTCCAAGAGTTGCCTATATGCACTTAGCAATCTGTCGAGCACCTTGTGTGCATGGTCAGTTTTGACATGGTTTTTGCCTTTGCACTGTGACCTTGCACCTCTGGACAAAATAGCATGTCCACTGAGCTCCTAGAAGGCGCTAACCTAAACCTGCTTCTTGCCAGCCTCACCCAAGCCATGTGGCATGCATTGGCATTCTGTCAAGCACGTAGCGTGCGCGCTCTGGACGCGCCCAGAGCGCACGTTTTGCACGCGCACGCACCGAGCCGCTGCGTCGCACTGCCGCCCTCCCCGCGCCCGTTCTGGCCCTTGGCCACCCGAAGCCAGCACGCCCGCCCCTTCCCTCGCCGTAGAGCCGCCCCTGGAGCCCCACAGAGCCGCCGTCAGGTCGGCCACGGCGGCTAGCGGCCGGCCACGGCAGGCTCTGCCATGGACGGCGCCACCCAAGCCACCCGCGCGCGCCAGCTGCCCCCTGGAACAGCCCGAGCTCATCCACAAGCTCGTCGGCACGCGCTCGTCGTCGGCACGTCGTCCTGCAGCTACAGAACGGCGGTCGCCGGCGTTCTTATCCACGACCGCCGCGGGAACCAACCTCGACCCCTATAAATAGGAGCCCCCGAGCCCGTCCCTGCACTGAGGCAACCTCCCTGCACCCCAGCAGTGCCCCCACGGCCAGCAAGCGAAGGTGGGGAGCTTTCTTCCCCGCCTCCGGCCAGTTCGGCCGCCGCCGACCCCCAGTCCCGCTCGTCGCAAACAGAGCTTCCCCCACCCTTCCAGCGCCACCGTTCGACTCCCCATGATCTTGCAGAGCTGGCCAGCACCTCAGCCTCGATCGGAAACCACCGGAGGCCAAACCCCCAATCACTCCCGAATCGCCGTCCGCCGCGAAGCTCACCGCCGGCGGCTCCCTCCGCCCCCACCTGCCTAGCGACCACCGGGAGGACCGCCCTAGAACCACGGATCCATCCCCGCCCTCGGATGCCATCGAGGAGCACCGTTCGCCGGCGAGGATCGCCGGAGCCCCCTCCTCGGCTCGGACAGAGGAGGAAGGAGGCGGGGGACTAGTCAAACCTGACCAGTGGGCCCGCTGAACCCACTGTCAGTGACCCAACCCCGCCACCACGCGTTTAAGTGGACGCGTAAACCCCTGAAGTACATCTCCTCTGCTTCGAAAACGTATTTTCCCCCGAAATGTTTTCTTTTTCTGATTTCATTGAAAACAGAACTTTGACTGGCTATATCTTTTAAAATAAAACTCCAAATGAGTTGATTCTTTTTCCTACCTCTCTCAAATTTCATCTAGTTTATTTTAAGATGTATTTCAAAAATAATTAGGAAAACTTTTTGTACTGCTTTTTAGTTGGTATTAAATTGAATATTTTCTAAAATAGCATTTTGAAGAAGGAGGCAACTTTCAAAAAGTGCACTCCCTCTTGCATACTCTTGAAGGCAAGCATTCTGAACTCTGGCATGATATTTTTGGGTGTTGTTGATACGGTTACGACACCACCTTGACTTGGAGCATGCGTTATTTTATGTGACGATAAAATCATACGCATGAGTGCACAATGGAGATTCTTTGCTGTTAGAAATGGATATGCTGGTGATAGTGATCATCCTCGTGAGCTTTTCATGCATACCGGAAGGATGCCGGGAAAGTCGTGGTCTTGGGTAGACACGAGCTTGTCCCTAGTTCCTCGTCGAGACGAGTGTGTCTGGTATGGCATGATGAGCGGTGATTCTGTCTGTTAGTTGAAATATATTTGTTATGCTAATCATACAGGGAATACTTGAACCTCCTGAGTCGGCCATAGATCGAGTCTTGTTCCAGTAAACGCCCATACTTGTTTCGTACTACCACTTGTCCCTGCCGCAGGTAGGGTACGGTTCAGTAATTTTTCAACCCCTTCCTAGCACACACCGTACAGAGAGGCCATGGTGGAAGATACCGGATGCATCCGGTAGGCATGCCACCTGGTCCGGGGGCATGGGTGTTTCCGGTTGGGACCGAGAGGGGGGCACCCCTTAGACCGCGCGATATAAATTTGATACCATGCTAAGTAGAGTTTTGCTTGACAGGTGTCGTGGGTGATTCCAGACACCAGCACGTTAAGCTGGTGTGTGCGGGTCAGGTGTGTTTTCAATTAAAAGACCGTAGGCGGAATTAGTCCCGATGGATTAAATAAATCCGTTACTCGTGGGTAAAGAGTACACCCTCTGCAGAGGTTAAATCTAATCGGATAGCCATGTCCATGGGTAAGGACTACACTCTGAGATGGGTCTAGTGACGGTTTTCGGAGGAGAAACGGCTAACCAGAACATTGGTTTTGACCTATGACATATGAGGATTATGATTATTGTTATTGTGGACTAACCATTTACATTATTTGAATTATTGAGTATCCCTAGGACGGTTCTACCTCCTAGATACTCACTGCGACTATTCTCTTATAAGCCCTTTATGTGGTGTCGCATAGACGCCCGACTGTGGCATGCTTGCTATTTCTTTTATATTATAAGCCCTTTATGTGGTGTCGCGCGGACGCCCGACTGTGGCATGCTTGTAATTTCTACTATTTATAAGCCCTTTATGTGGTGTCGCGCAGACGCCCGACTATGGCATGCTTGTTATTTCTACTATTTATAAGCCCTTTATGTGGTGTCGCATAGACGCCCGACTGCGGAATGCTTGTTATTTATTTTATCTATAAGTCCTTTATGTGGTGTCGCTCAGACGCCCGACTGAGGCATGATTTATCTTTTATCCTTCCAAGGCGTCGCTTCAGACACTCGATCGGCATTCTATTTCTACTCCCGTATTGCATGCTCATATTTTTCCCGCATGCGTGCATCATGGATTTCGTTTATTTCGTGACAGACGTTATGATCATAAAATATTTCGGAGCATGATTATCCCTTATTATATTATACCCGTGTTCATAATGTTTGCGAGTACATTCAAACGTACTCACTGGCTTGTCCCTGGCTATTGTCTTGGCCAGATTTCTTGCGTGGAGAGGAGCGTTGCGACGACAGCCCCGGAACCCATGCAAAGGTGATAGCAGCCTCGCGAAGATAGGAGTTATCCTGGTCAGCTATTCTTGTGGGAAATGGAGTCCCATAGACGCAGATGAACCACAAACCGCTTCTGCCATCAACCACTAGAAACCAAGTCTTGTACTCATAGGCCACAATGGTCTTGTACTACATATTTTGTACTCTGTTCGGAATTTCTGTATCAAGTTGGTGCCTCATCAGCTAACAGTAATCCTGGCGCTGGTGAGCACAAGGGCCATTTTCTGGAAAATTAATATCCCGAAAAACCGGTCCTGACAAACGTGGTATCAGAGCCAGGCTGACCATTGGCTAATCCTATCTTAGCCAGGTCAATAAACTTAGGTTAACCAACCCACCAGACGTTAACCCAACCCCGGCCAAGCTTCTCGTGTAAGATAGCCACACAGTGACCCCGACGCTTTTGGCAGTCGGTGCCCAACCTATCAGCCTAGCCTGTCGATCACGCGCCAGCGACCGACACCTAACATGTCTCATTCGCAAGCGTGCGAAGGAAGGCTCCGTCTCCTTTTTCTATAAAAAGGGCACACTAGCCTCAACCCAGCACAACACAGCCTCTACCCCCAAACCAAGCCATAATGCCTGGCCCCATTGTTCACAATGAGACCACAGGAACCAACCTTGGAGGTTTTGTGACCGTGCTCGCAAACCTCACCCGCCGTGCCTATGCATTAGAAGAGCCCCCAGAATATGTTGTGTACCAAGGACCCATGAGCGGTGAGAGCCCTCAATTCTGGGCCACTTTACACATCTATGGTAGGGGTCTATCACCAGAACGCCCCTACAGGTTCACTGGAAGGACAACTTCCTTTGAGCCACAAGCCATCCAACTGGCAGCTCGAGAAGCTATAGTTCAACTCCGGCACTTGTCGCCCAGAGTTAACTCTCGCTCGTTCTACTACTACCCTAGCCGTGACGGGTATGGTAGGCCGCCCCAGGTGGCCAACGGAGATCACGAGACGGATCCTGCACTATTGCATCTGGTGCGCTATGTAAGTGCACTAGAGGAACTGTTCGATCAAATCACCCTTGATCTGATCGCAACTCATGGAGAACTGGTTCGCCGAGCCCCGGCGAGAGGACAAGAGGAGCCCGACGCCGACAACCTAGTCGTGCTGTTCGGACACCCGATCGAGTCCTTGAGGTCTGCCCCAGCCATCGACCAAAATGCTTTGGTGTCCCCAGAAGTGCTCCATCGCCTCTTCGGAACACGCTCCAACGGGATTGTGGCCAACAACCCCCGCGATGGTCATCATCGCTACCCCGACCCTGCAGCCCCTCAATCTCATCCAGCTAATCCCGACGGTGAAACACGTGGAGAAGCCTCGACGTCCACTAGACAAGCCCGCTTAGATATTAACGAAGTAGACTAAGTCGCTCGAGTAGTAACGAGACTTAATATTTCTACGCCCTGTAATTGTGTGAGCTTGTATCACCATTATTAAATGCTGTCTGCTTGTGTGCCCCTATTTTGGAATAGTAGCCATGCATAAGTACGTCAGTGTACAGTTACATTTTTAAATTCCGGGCGCAGCTACCAAGACCAACCCCCACGACACCCACAGTAATGCGTTACCTTGTGGGATATGTGTATCTGTGGCATTGACCCCGACCCCATAGAACAGAACCGACAAACTAGTTACCCTTCACCACGGTAAATAACCCAGCCCCAATGCTATATAAAAGGCCACCTCGTGACCTTGCCAAGTACCCCTCACCTTGTGCACAACACGCACAGCCATTTCTTTGCCATGCCGACCCCCAGTATTTATCTGAGAACTCCAGACGCAACCCCGGGTAGTTTTGTTAAATTATTGTGGGTCTTTACCTGCAGTACCATGAGTGCCATCCATCCACCCCAGTACGAGTTGCTCAAATCGAGGATCACCCCATCAACCTCGAAATATTGGGCAGTGGTGCACATCCCTCCCGCAAACCCAAACCAAGACCCAACGGAAGTCTCCTTCGTGGGGAAATCCATGCCGACTCCGCATATGGCCATAGAAGCTGCTGTGTACGAAGCGCTCGCTCATCTTCGATTCGCGGTACCCTATGCCAGCGAACGAGGATATTATTATTTTCCGAGTCGTGCAGCACCCGGAGAAGTAGCATCTTTTCCCGGTGGGCGAATTGAGCGAGATCCAGTACTGGCCAACCTTGCCCAGTATGTTGTCGCTCAGGAGCGTTTGACTCAGCGGGCAATGGGTTATCTCCAGAGCCTCGCTGATTTAAATCCTCAGATCGCTATTGGCAGACCACTGAGGCCTGACCAGGAGAGACGCGTTCATCGACTAGTCAACCTGCTTCCCCCGATAGAAGAAGAGTGCGCCCCAGTACCAGAGACGTTTTCTCAGGACCATGTCCTTTTGCCTTTTTTATTGTAGATGTCACCGCTATGTTTATTATCCCCGTATTTATTTATGTGTTGTAACTTGTACGTGGTATCCAAAATTTGTGCGACGGATCAAAAATTTTGGTTTCAATTATGTGAGCAGTTTTACTGCTGTTAATTTTTATTTAACTAATTTTTCACTCACGATAAATTTTGTAGTGAGATTTCTTTCCTTGAGTTGCTGCAGCATATGCCTCTTCACGATGTAGATTTTTATTCACGCAGCGGCAGACTCACAACCACAACCACTCGACCTCGTGCGCTAATTACAAATCCTCGTACACATTTTGCACCTAACTGATCACACCCGAGGACACCACAGTCTCAGTAAGAGAGATTTGTGAGTAATCATTCGGGCGCGAGTTGCCCCAGCACACCGACATCAGTTAGCACTCGGTGCCGCACCTAATCCTCGTGATCGCCGCCACCGCGAAGAGCTAACACTCGAGCGGCAGCATCACGACGATCATCCAGGATCATCGCGCACAGGAGCACGGAGAACCCCAGCAACGTCGCCAAACCTCACCACACCAGGACCACGTACCAGTCCGGCATCACCTCTGCCATTAGAACCTCGTCTCGAGCTCCTGCAAACAACAATGGAGGAGAAGGAAGGAGAAGTAGAAACAAGGCCAGGTGTGAGGAAGAAGAAAGGAGCACCGCGATCATTTTATAGCTCGAGATCGGTGTACGGTGGGCGCGGTCCACCAGTGCCGCTCGTCGCTCGATCGCCGGTGTTCGGAGGCGAATACGCGAGCAGTGCCGACAGTGCACTGGCCCGCGAGGTGAGTGCACGCTGCACCGGCAGCTAGCACGCCGCGCACTACCGCAGTACGGCCTAGATGCCCTACGTGCTAGGCGTCGTCGGTGGAGAAAGCGCGGGAAAGCATGCGAGAGAGAGCAAGAAGAGAGAGCCAGAGGTAGAAGAAGAGACTGACAAGTGGGCCCCGGGTCCACCCGTCAGCCAGAGGGAGCACTGTGCCCTCGGGTACGGCCAGCGTATTTTAGAAATTTAGAATTTATTCCAAATTTACTGTATCCAACGTAGAAATATCCTGTTTTCCCCAGCCATGGATTTTTCCACGCAACGCCAGTATACCACACTGTAGTTTTACACCACTTATTGCCCTCTCACTGTAGCCTCATTTTATTGCATAAGTAGGATGGTTTTTTTTTGGTAAGAGCAATGTTTGTTCAAAATAGTTTTTAACAAATCTCGAGGACGAGATTTTTCTTAAGGGGGGTAGTGTTGTAACACCCCAAAATTTTGACCTTGCTTTATTAATTAAAAATTTTGCCAGGAAATTTAATTTTTGTTTTCTGGATTTATCTTTGATTTCAGAACCTCTCTTTTCTTTAATATTGTGGGTTTTTACCTCAAGTGGAACTTTCCAAAAATATTATTGGACTTGTATACTCTCCCAATAAAACAATTCTTTATCAGTGGATTTATTTGCATAATTGTTTTTCCTGAGCTTTATCCTTTTAAAATGATTTTTCATAAATTTGGAGCCTCTGTTGCACTGCAACCATTTGATTAATGCATTTAAACTTTTCACCAAAATTTGGGGATGTCATGTCATGTTTCCACATCACTTTTTTGCAAGAATATCTTTTGGTCATTGGAGATTTTGAGCTCTACATCAACTTTTCAAATCTGGTCCAGTAGGTATTTTTGCACTACAACCTATTTAAATATTTCCCTAAAAATTCTTCCAAGTGTTTGGAGATGTCAGTAGATGCATATAATTCAACTTTATGCAAAAACCCATTGGTGTTCTTTGAAAAAGTTGAGAGAATCATCCTCATCTTCATTCTGGTCCAGCTTAGTGATTTGTACTGCAACCCTAAATTATCTTGCTCTAATTACCCTGAGCTTTTTCCTACTTATAGACCACCCTGCAAAACCCTTAAGTCTAGGAGAGTGGACCCATTGGAGGGTTTTAGGTGCATGCAGTAAGGCCTTTTTCTTTCTGTCCAAAACTGGAAGTTTGCAAAACTTGCACTAGCAAGTTTCTGGTTTTGCCCAAATGATCTTGCCATCATCACCTACATCTAAGGAGACCCTGATCTAGAGTTTTTTGCCACTCCAAGAGTTGCCTATATGCACTTCGCAATCTGTCGAGCACCTTGTGTGCATGGTCAGTTTTGACATTGTTTTTGCCTTTGCACTGTGACCTTGCACCTCTGGACAAAATAGCATGTCCATTGAGCTCCTAGAAGACGCTAACCTAAACCTGCTTCTTGCCAGCCTCACCCAAGCCCTGTGGCATGCATTGGCATTCTGTCAAGCACGTAGCGTGCGCACTCTGGACGCGCCCAGAGCGCACGTTTTGCACGCGCACGCACCGAGCCGCCGCGTCGCACTGCCGCCCTCCCCGCGCCCGTTCTGGCCCTTGGCCACCCGCAGCCAGCACGCCCGCCCCTTCCCTCGCCGCAGGGCCGCCCCTGGAGCCCCACAGAGCCGCCGTCAGGTCGGCCACGACGGCTAGCGGCCGGCCACAGCAGGCTCTACCATGGACGGCGCCGCCCAAGCCACCCGCGCGCGCCAGCTGCCCCCTGGAACAGCCCGAGCTCATCCACAAGCTCGTCGGCACGCTCTCGTCGTCGCCACGTCGTCCTGCAGCTACAGAACAGCGGTTGCCGGCGTTCTTATCCACGGCCGCCGCGGGAACCAACCTCGACCCCTATAAATAGGAGCCCCCGAGCCCGTCCCTGCACTGAGGCAACCTCCCTGCACCCCAGCAGTGCCCCCACGGCCAGCAAGCGACGGTGGGGAGCTTTCTTCCCCGCCTCCGGCCAGTTCGGCCGCCGCCGCCCCCGGTCCCGCTCGTCGCAAACAGAGCTTCCCCCACCCTTACAGCGCCACCGTTCGACTCCCCATGATCTTGCGGAGCTGGCCAGCACCTCAGCCTCGATCGGAAACCACCGGAGCCCAAACCCCCAATCACTCCCAAATCGTCGTCCACCGCGAAGCTCACCGCCGGCGGCTCCCTCCGCCCCCACCTGCCTAGCGACCACCGGGAGGACCGCCCTGGAACCACGGATCCATCCCCGCCCTCGGATGCCATCGAGGAGCACCGTTCGCCGGTGAGGATCGCTGGAGCCCCCGCCTCGGCTCGGACAGAGGAGGAAGGATGCGGGGGACTAGTCAAACTTGACCAGTTGGCCCGCTGGACCCACTGTCAGTGACCCAACCCCGCCACCACGCGTTTAAGTGGACGCGTAAACCCCTGAAGTACGTCTCCTCTGCTTCGAAAACGTATTTTCCCCCGAAACGTTTTCTTTTTCTGATTTTATTGAAAACAGAACTTTGACTGGCTATATCTTTTAAAATAAAACTCCAAATGAGTTGATTCTTTTTCCTACCTCTCTCAAATTTCATCTAGTTTATTTTAAAATGTATTTCAAAAATAATTAGGAAAACTTTTTGTACTGCTTTTTAGTTGGTATTAAATTGAATATTTTCTAAAATAGGATTTTGAAGGAGGCAACTTTCAAAAAGTGCACTCCCTCTTGCATACTCTTGAAGGCAAGCATTCTGAACTCTGGCATGATATTTTTGGGTGTTGTTGATACGGTTACGACACCACCTTGACTTGGAGCATGCGTTATTTTATGTGATGATAAAATCATACGCATGAGTGCACAATGGAGATTCTTTGCTATTAGAAATGGATATGCTGGTGATAGTGATCATCCTCGTGAGCTTTTCATGCATACCGGAAGGAAGCCGGGAAAGTCGTGGTCTTGGGTAGACACGAGCTTGTCCCTAGTTCCTCGTCGAGACGAGTGTGTCCGGTATGGCATGATGAGGTATGATGAGCGGTGATTCTGTCTGTTAGTTGAAATATATTTGTTATGCTAATCATACAGGGAATACTTGAACCTCCTGAGTCGGCCATAGATCGAGTCTTGTTCCAGTAAACCCCCATACTTGTTTCGTACTACCACTTGTCCCTGCCGCAGGTAGGGTACGGTTCAGTAAGTTGTCAACCCCTTCCTAGCACACACCGTACAGAGAGGCCATGGTGGAAGATACCGGATGCATCCGGTAGGCATGCCAACTGGTCCGGGGGCATGGGTGTTTCCGGTTGGGACCGAGAGGGGGGCACCCCTTAAAGCGCGCGATATAAATTTGATCCCATGCTAAGTCGAGGTTGTAGCCTCCCCACTTAGAGTTTTGCTTGACAGGTGTCGTGGGTGATTCCAGACACCAGTAAGTTAAGCTGGTGTGTGCGGGTCAGGTGTGTTTTCAATTAAAAGACCGTAGGTGGAATTAGTCCCGATGGATTAAATAAATCCGTTACTCGTGGGTAAAGAGTACACCCTCTGCAGAGGTTAAATCTATTCGGATAGCCATGTCCATGGGTAAGGACTACAGTCTGAGATGGGTCTAGTGACGGTTTTCGGAGGAGAAACGGCTAAACCAGAACATTGATTATGACCTATGACATATGAGGATTATGATTATTGTTATTGTGGACTAACCATTTACATTATTTGAATTATTGAGTATCCCTGGGACGGTTCTACCTCCTGGATACTCACTGCGACTATTCTCTTATAAGCCCTTTATGTGGTGTCGCATAGACGCCCGACTGTGGCATGCTTGCTATTTATTTTATATTATAAGCCCTTTATGTGGTGTCGCGCGGACGCCCGACTGTGGCATGCTTGTTATTTCTAGTATTTATAAGCCCTTTATGTGGTGTCGTGCAGACGCCCTACTGTGGCATGCTTGTTATTTCTACTATTTATAAGCCCTTTATGTGGTGTCGCATAGACGCCCGACTGCGGCATGCTTGTTATTTCTTTTATCTATAAGTCCTTTATGTGGTGTCACTCAGACGCCCGACTGAGGCATGATTTATCTGTTATCCTTCCGAGGCGTCGCTTCAGACACTCGATCGGTGCATTCTATTTCTACTCCCGTATTGCATGCTCATATTTTTCCCGCATGCGTGCATCATGGATTTCGTTTATTTCATGACAGACGTTATGATCATAAAATATTTCGGAGCATGATTATCCCTTATTATATTATACCCGTGTTCATAATGTTTGCGAGTACATTCAAACGTACTCACTGGCTTGTCCCTGGCTATTGTCTTGGCCAGATTTCTTGCGTGGAAAGGAGTGTTGCGACGACAGCCCCGGAACCCATGCAAAGGTGATAGCAGCCTCGCAAAGATAGGAGTTATCCTGGTCAGCTGTTCTTGTGGGAAATGGAGTCCCATAGACGCAGATAAACCACAAACCGCTTCCGCCATCAACCACTAGAAACCAAGTGTTGTACTCATAGGCCACAATGGTCTTGTACTACATATTTTGTACTCTGCTCGGAATTTCTGTATCAAGTTGGTGCCTCATCAGCTAACAGTAATCCTGGGGCTGGTGAGCACAAGGGCCATTTTCTGGAAAATTAATATCCCGAAAAACCGGTCCTGACATTGAACTGTATTTGTTTACATGTACGACATTTTATTTTGGTTTTCTGCTCCATGGGGCGCAATTCATCGATGCAAAATTGTACTCCCTCCGTTCCTAAATATTTGTCTTTCTAGAGATTTCAACAAGTGATTACATACGGAGCAAAATGAGTGAAGCTACACTCTAAAATATGTCTTTACATGCGTATGTGGTAGTCCATTTGAAATCTCTAAACAGACAAATATTTAGGAACGGAGGGAGTACTATGAGTAGTTAAAAGTTGAAGGCGGGGCTTTTCTCAGGCTGTATGCACGGCAGTTTTCGCATAGGCGGTTTGTGTCGGATTTCGGGTTCCGGCAAAACCCTCAAGGTTCGAACACTGGGGTGCGTCCGAAGATCTCTCCCTCCCCTAGCTCACTCACTCACCACGATCTCAAAGCTCAGCATGGCGAACTCGAAGAACATGGGACACAGGAGTTTATACTGGTTCAAGCCACCGATGTGGTGTAATACCCTACTCCAGTGTGGTGTGGTGGATTGCCTTGTAGGCTGAGGATGAACAAGTACAAGGGAAGAACAGCCTCCTGAGGATAGGTGTTCTTGAGCTCGGTGAGCTTGTGTGGTTGACAATGATCTGAATGATCCGTCCCCTTGCTAAGGTGGTGGCTAGTCCTATTTATAGAGGCCCGGGTCCTCTCCCCAAATGTTAGGCGGGAAGGGATCCCACAACGGCCAATTTGAAGGGGGACAGCTAGTACAAGCTATCATGACAAAAGGTGGTCTTCGCCTGCCAAAGGCTCTGGTGGTGACGCCGAAGTAGGCTCCGCGATGACCTCCGTCCAGCCGTCTTACCGGTCTTGGTCTTGTTGCACCAATATGGAATCCTTTTCCAAATGCCTCGGGACTCCTCGCCTGCGCTTGCCCCTTTAGCACCAAAGAGGTAGCGGGTACTCTACGCCCGCTGGCGCCTGCCTGGCCTTGGTCGTCACGGCTCGCGTCACGGGAACCTCACGAGGTGCCCGTCGCCTTGATCTCTCCGCTCCTCGCGAGCCAGCCTAACGAGGCCGCCCCTGAGGAAGTCTTGTGGCGTCCGCCTCGCGAGGCTCGGCCCCTCGCGAGGGTCTTGAGTGTTTACTGGTGAAGATGGGCCATACCAGGCCGCTGCAGGAGCCATGTCGTGGGCTGCAGGCAGGCAAGTCTAGGGACCCCGTTCCCTGAACGCCGACAGTAGCCCCCAGGCCCAAGGCGCGGTCGGACTTGGCTTCGAGGCGAAGCCAAAGGGCAAGTGTGGAGCGCCGCAGGCCCCAACCGCCTGCGGCCTTGATTGACACGTGGCGACAGATGAGACGTGGGCGTCTCCGCTTCCCCAAGCTGCCTCGGCAACTGCCCAACATGATGAATCCCTGGTGCATGCAGAGAAAACAATCATTACATGTGATCGTGGGGGTGGCCTGTTGGCCTTCTCCTACTATAAATGGGGAGGGAGGCGGAGCCCCCGTCGCCCATCTCTTCCTGTTCTGCTTGGTTCTTCTTCCTTGCTTCATTGCTAGCAGCGACATCCATGGCGCCAGTGAAGAGGTTCTCAGCCGCAAAGAAAGGGAAGGCCCGCCAGGAGGGGCCCGGCTCGCCGTCGCCCAAGAGGGGACACGGTCGCCCACGCAAGCACGTCGCGACCCCAGCCGTGGCCCCTCACGCAAAAGCGGCGCCTCTTCGCGCGGTGGGAGCCACCCAGGTCGTGGCAGTCCCATCGATGGAGGGAGGCGTGCCATGGTCGCGCCGCCTCCCCGGCCGCGCTTCCCCTCGGCGGAGGTGCTGCCGGAGTTTGTCGTGTGGTCGGAGAACCCGGCTGGCGCCTGGCTTCAGCTCCCGCGCTCCTTCGCCGGCGAACTACCAGCCACGGGTCCAGGCGGTCTCTGGCTGCAGGCGGACGGCTGCTGTAGCAAGGCTTCGTGGGTCGCGGTGGAGATCTCTGCTTCCCCACGCTGCCTCAGCAACCGCCCTTGTCTGCCAAAAGGCTGGCGCCTACCGCTGAGCGTTCATTGCCTTCCCTTCGTCTTGCTCTAGATCCCCTTCTTCCTTGCTCAGAGCGCTTCCAGATCCACCAACTTCTTCCCGGACCCGTCTCCGATGGCGACTGAAAAAGCGAAGCCTGCCGCTCCTTCTGCATGTCTGGCTCCCTCGTCCGAGCTGGCCCTTAGTGCATCTACCGTCTCTAAGGAGAAGCATCTCGCCACCGTACTCCCGCTGACGATGAGCAACGCCAATGAGGGAGGGTAGACGGCACTCCAGGTCGGCTCTGCCAATCCGAAAACCTTGGGGGAGACCTTCTACCCCTTCTTACTGCACAGTGTCTTCGCCAGGCTCATCCCCCCTTCTCCAGTTTCTTCTTTGCCATTCTCAACCATTACCAGATCCATGCCCTCCGTCTTCATCCCAACTCCATCCTCGTCCTGTCGATATTCACATTCTACTGCGAGGCGTTCGTGGGGGTGGCGCCCTCCATCGCGCTGTTCCGCCACTTTTTCTACCTCCGGATAGGCAGCGGCCAGTGCTCTGGGTGCGCCTGCTTCATCGCTGGTAGTGGCAGCAATGCGATCTCGAGGGCCGGGAAGAAGGTGGAAGACTTTCGGCACAAGTGGATCTTCATGGAGGCCAAGCGCTCCCACTCTCGGCTGGAGCCGTCTACTGCGTTACCAGTGAAGATGGACCGGTGGGATCACGAGAAGCTCACCGACCCCCGGGCGGAGCAACTGCTGGAGAGGATAATGGCGGACCTGAAGGCGGAGAAGCTGATGGGGGCCATGATCGTCAGGGAGTTTCGGACACAGCAGTTGTCTCCGCTCCAGGCGCACTCGCGCCCTATGCGGAGCCTCAAGGATGAGGAAGACGAACTCCGGTTGCATCCGGACGGCTTGTCCGACGAGGAGCTGAGCAAGGTCATGCGTACCTTGCTTGAGAAGGACCCGGGCGTCCTCCCGGAGGCCTATCTTCCGTTGTACCGTCGCGATGATGGAGAGTAGGTTGCCTCCGCCATGTCCGTCTTCAACAAGCAGGGGCTCGTGCCTCCGGAGCCTTCCTAGCCCCCGAGCTACCCTGTGCCGGTGTCCTCGGGCGAGCACTTTGGGGAGGAAGAGGAGAGGGACTTGGATGCGACCTTGGAGGGGGTGGGGGAGACCTCTCCCCTGTGGCAGAGCGATCTCCTCCGCGTGCTCTCCGATGATGACGATGCCGGTAAGTACCCAGTCTGGGGGCACCTCCCTGAGGAAGCCGAAGCAGGGGACCCCGAAGAAAGGCGGAACGGTGTTGCCTCCCCGGGGCGACGCCTCCACCTTGTCGCTGGTCGCGATCGTCGCAGGGCCACTCGCCGCGCACTTGCCCGCTGCTGAGACCGCGGTGAAGCTCACGCCCAAGAAGCTTGTGGGTGCCGCGCTCCTGGGCACGAAGAGGTCGTACATCACTGATGACCACTAAGTGCTTCACATTGTATTTGTTTCCCATGCTTGACGTAGTGCTCAAACATCTCCCTCTTGATGGCGAGGCTGACGTCATCGGCGAAGAGGAAGAGGGTGGAGGTCAGGGCGTCCAAGGCCAAGCAGCCTGCCACGGCCGCAGCGACTCCGGCACGGGAAGGCGAGGCCGCCTCGCGTCCTCCTGCGGTGGGGTTGCCCTCTCGAGGCTCGGGGCCCAACCTCCAGAGAAACCTGCCTCCGCGGCTAAGCCGACTCAAGGCTCTGATAACCCACAAGTATAGGGGATCAGTTGTAGCCTTTCTTGATATATATATAAGAGTGTCAAACCCAACGAGGAACTAAAGGTAGAACAAATATTCCATCAAGTTCTATCGACCACTGATACAACTCTACGCACGCTTAACGTTCGCTTTACCTAGAACAAGTATGAAACTAGAAGTACTTTGTAGGTGTTGTAGGCTAGGTTTGCAAGATAATAATGAGCATGTAAATAAAAGCTAGGGGCTGTTTAGATAAAGACACAACTAAGTTAGTTTTAGTAGAGAGCTTTTTGTAAGAAGAAAGTTATTTGTCCCTAGGCAATCGATAACTAGACCAGTAATCATTATTGCAATTTTATATGAGGGAGAGGCATAGGCTAACATACTTTATCTTCTTGGATCATATGCACTTATGATTGGAACTCTAGCAAGCATCTGCAACTACTAAAGATCATGAAGGTAAAACCCAACCATAGCATTGAAATATCAAGTCCTCTTTATTCCCATACGCCATAACCCACTTATCCGTGTTTGTGTTTCTATCACTCATGCAACGCAGACAATAAGCAAACCATGAACATATTGCAAACCCTACAGTGGGGATAGCTCACGCTTGCGCGACACAGAGAGAACCATAGGACAACACCAATAATAAAACATCCAACTCAAACCAATCACGATCATCAATGAACCCATAGGACAAAACGGATCTACTCAAACATCATAGGATAGCCATACATCATTGGGAAATAATATATAGCGTTGAGAACCATGTTTACGTAGAGATTACAGCGGAGAGACGTGGTGTTACACCACTGCATAGAGGGGGAGAGAGTTGGTCATGACGGTGGTGAAGTTGTTAGTGTAGATCGTGGTCATGATGATGGCCCCGGGGGTGTTCCGATGCCACCGGGAGACAGGGGGAGAGAGCCCCCCTCCTTCTTCTTCTTCTTCCATGACCTTCCCCCTAGATGGGAGAACGGATCTCTCTCTGTTTCCTTCTGTTTCTATGCTCCCAGATTCCGCCCTTTCACCGTATCTTAAATTCCCAGAGATCTGTAACTCCGATTGGGCTGAAATTTTAACACGATTTTATCCAGAGATTACCTTTATTGAGGGGAAAGAAGGGCACCAACCTCCTGACGGAGTGGCCACAAGGGCCCAAGGAGCGCCCTACCCCTGGGGCGCGCCCCTCACCCTTGTGGGCCCCTCGGGCATCGTCTCACGTTGATTCCACTTCCCAAAATTCACATATATTCGAAAAAAATATCCGTAAGTTTTTATCCCGTTTGGACTCCGTTTGATATGGATTTTCTGCGAAACAAAAAACATGCAATAAACAGGAACTGGCACTGGGCACTGGATCAATATGTTAGTCCAAGAAAATCATATAAATTGTTGCCAAAAGTATATAAAAGTTGTATAATATTGGCATGGAACAATCAAAAATTTATAGATATGAGGGAGACGTATCAGCATCCGCAAGCTTAATTCCTGCTCGTCCTCGAGTAGGTAAATGATAAAAAAGATAATTGTTGATGTGGAATGCTACCTAGCATAATCTTGATCATATAATCTAATCATGGCATGAATATTAAGACACGAGTGATTCAAAGCAATAGTCTATCATTTGACATAAAAACAACAATACTTCAAGCATACTAATAAAGCAATCATGTCTTCTCAAAATAACATAGCCAAAGAAATTTATCCCTACAAAATTATATAGTCTGGCTATGCTCCATCTTCACCACACAAAATATTCAAATCATGCACAACCCCGATGACAAGCCAAGCAATTGTTTCATACTTTTAATGTTCCCAAACCTTTTCAACTTTCACGCAATACATGAGCATGAGCCATGGATATAGCACTATAGGTGGAATAGAATATGATGGTGGAAGTTGTGTGGAGAAGACAAAAAGGAAGAAATTCTCACAACGACGCGGCTAATCAACGGGCAACGGATGCACTAAGAGCTATAAGTGTATGAAAGCTCAAACTAAAAACTAAGTGGGTGTGCATCCAACTTGCTTGCTCATGAAGACCTCGGGCATTTGAGGAAGCCCATCATCGGAATATACAAGCCAAGTTCTATAATGAAAATCCCCTCTAGTATATGAAAGTGATAACTCAAGAGACTCTATATGAAGAACATGGTGCTACTCTGAAGCACAAGTGTGGTAAAAGGATAGTAGCATTGCCCCTTCCCTCTTTTTCTCTCATTTTTTAGCATTTTTATTTCGCTCTCTTTTTTTGCCTCTATTTTTCGTTCGGAGTCTCATCCCGACTTGTGGGAGAATGAATGCTCAGGTCATGTATATGATGATGATGGAAGTTGCATGGCAATATATCTCGGAATGGCTATGGAAATGCCATGATAGGTAGGTATGGTGGCTGTTTTGAGGAAGATATAAGGTGGATTGTGTGTGATAGAGCGTATCGTATCAGGGGTTTGGATGCACCGGAAAAGTTTGCACCAACACTCGAGGTGAGAAAGGGAAATGCACGGTACCGAAGAGGCTAGCAATGATGGAAGGGTGAGAGTGCGTATAATCCATGGACTCAACATTAGTCATAAAGAACTCACATACTTATTGCAAAAATATATTAGCTATCGAAACAAAGTACTACACGCATGCTCCTAGGGGGATAGATTGGAAGGAAAAGACCATCGCTCGTCCCCGACCGCCACTCATAAGGAAGACAATAAAAAACAAATCATGCTTCGACTTCGTTACATAATGGTTCACCATACGTGCATGCTTCGGGAATCACAAACCTCAACACAAGTATTTCTACCAATCCAGAATTACTCACTAGCATGACTCTAATATCACCATCTTTATATCGCAAAACTATTGCAAGGAATCAAACATATATATCATATTCAGTGATCTACATGTTTTATGTAGGATTTTATGACTAACCATGTGAACGACCAAATCCTGACGACTCTCTAAATAGATATAAGTGAAGCAAGAGAGTTCAATTATTTTTGTAAAAGATATGCCCACGCTCTAAAAAATATAAGTGAAGCAAAAGAGCATTCCACAAATGGAGGTTTTCTATGTGTAGGGAAACAGGCAATCCAAACTTCAAATGATATAAGTGTAGCACACGAAGCATTCTATAAAGCCATACTCAAAAGATATAAGTGAAGTGCAAAGAGCATTCTATAAATCTACCAAGAACTATCTCATACCAGCATGGTGTATTATTAAAAGAAATATAAAAACCACATGACGCTCCAAGATTTACACATATCATGTGACGAATAAAAATATAGCTCCAAGTAAAATTACCGATGATTGTTAGAAGAATGAAGGGATGCCTTCCGGGGCATCCCCAAGCTTAGTTGCTTGGGAGTCCTTGAATATTACCTTGGGGTGCCTCGGGCATCCCCAAGCTTAGGCTCTTGCCACTTCTTATTCCTTCATCCATCATGATCTCATCCAAAACTTGAAAACTTCAATCACACAAAACTTAACAAAACCCTCGTGAGATTCGTTAGGATAATAAAACAAATCACCACTTTATGTGTTGTTGCAAACCAATTCATATTTTGTTTTTGCATTTTAGCTACTGTAATATAACTTTTCCATGGCTTATACCACCGATACAATCAACAGTTTCATCAAAACAAGCAAAACAATGCATGAAAAACAGAATCTGTCTTAAACAGGACAGTCTGTAGTAATCTGAACATCAACCATACTTCTGTAACTCCAAAAACTCTGAAACAATTAGGACAAAATAAAAAATTTGTAGGGAAGTACGGTGCGAAAAGTTTTAGAAGCGTTTCACTTTCCAGTAAAAAATATAAAATCACGCCCTACAGCCATAGTTTCTGTTTTTGCACCGCACAAACCAAACAAGCAATCTAATCATCCTGAAGGCAAATCTTGACACATTATTTTTCTAATACAATGGAATTATACAAGGTGATAATTATATTTGTTGAAAAGTTTATGTAATCAAGGTTCACAAAGTTTCCATGGGCATGAACAAAGTTCAAGGCAAGCTCCCATATTAACAATGCTCATCTTTCTCACTGAGGGAACAGCGGCTCGGTGAGGCTGAGCAGCAAGCCTGGCGGCTCTCCTCAGGTTATCGCAGCTATTAGGCCACCCTAAGTTGTTTATTCACCAGCGCGGAGCATGGTGCTTCCGCTATTGCACGGGCATAGCCGCTCCTCGACAGTGTCATCCGCCAGTACGGAGCATGGGGCTTCCACTAGTACGTGGGTGGGAGCTCCCTCTGAGGGGAGACTCCAGGGCGTGTACAGCCCCGCCCTGACACGTGGATTGCATGGCAGGGCTAGAGGAGGTCTGTATGGGCACTCATGAGCCAACACGGGACTCACGAGGCCCTACCTCAAGGCGGGTTGTGCTCGAATTTGACTTGAAAAATTTGTGATAGTCCTGCAAGATGGTTAGGCAACCTGCGCTGAGTGAATCTCCTGAGGTGATCGCATGAGAAGGCCAAACACCAACGACCCCGGGAGGTGACGTGAACGGGACCGGCTCGCCAGACCGAGCTCAGCCGTTGGGTTTGTCGACGCTGCAGGGACGGACCCGAGCACATACGCCGTGCCCAGTCTTCTCATGCGAAAATCCTGAAGAAAGACAACCGGCGTGCGGCTCCCGCGGCGGCGAGGCACCGGGTCGCGCGCCCTAGCTTATCCGCCCCCGATTAGCTCATGCGAGAACAAGGCACCAAGGACCATGGGAGGTGACATGCATGGGAGCTGGCCCATGAGCCAGAGCTCAGCCACTTGGGTTTAGCGACGCTGCAGGGACGGACTCGAGCATAAACGCCGTGCCAGTCCTTAATCATGAGGCGGTCGTGGGTGGGTTTGCAAGGGCGTACGACATTCATGGTGACGAGGCACCGGACAGGCAGGTGATAATCGTAAAGCAACTCATGGAAGAGGGTAAAGCCAGTTCTGATAGATGCAAAGAACGATACATGCCGAAGGGACGGACCCACACGGCTTGGGGATGATGCTGCCCGAGGGGCGCCCCCAACTGAACAAACCAAAAAGTGTCACCTGGCACCGTTGCTAGAGAAGTGTCGAAGTAGTTGAAGACACGTGCTGTAGAAGTCGCTCCTCATGAGTCGCCCAGGTCCTGAACCTCGCGAGGCTCTAGAGGCCCGGGGGGCTCGCGAGGATCCATCGCCATCTCCGTCTGGATCGCCTGGTGCCTGGCCTCATGAGCCGCTAGGACGTCCCGCATGTGGCGCTGGTCCACGACAACAATGTTCAGCAAACCGAATGGCATGCGAACGTAGCTGTGAGGGGGGCCCTCGCACCGGCCAACGTGGGCGGCCAGATAAGCTCCTGAGATGCGGCTCAGTTGAGCCCTGGGATGTTGATGCAGGCGCGCAGCTCGCTGTCCTCGCTGGGGCAGGGAGCCACGCCAGGTAATGCGGGGCGACGCTTGCCTCGCATGGCACTTGCCTCCTGCAGCTCCTCGATCACCATGGTGATGAACTCCTGAGCGCATGGCGCCTCGCGCCGTGTGCTCTCCTCGCGGAAGCGGACATTTAAGCACGCCTCTAGATGGTTCCCGAATGCCTCCCTCATGACACTGGCCAGGTCAGAGGCCCTCTAGAGGAGAGCCCCCGAGCCTAGCCTGAGAAGGGTGTCGGGCGCGCCTTCCTATGCCAGACGAGAAGGCGCCCCGTCAGTGGGCGCAGGCCCTGAGGTGCAGCCGTCGGACGCCCCACCCTCCTGAGGTCCTTGGCGGAGTAGCTGCTTCTTCTTCTTGGGGACAGCCTCAGGAGGATAGGCAGCGCCCTGATCATCTGGGTCCTCGACCGCCGCGGCCTGATAGGTGCGGTCGAGAGAGCACATCGCGTCCTTCTCCTTGCAGGCGACCGTGATGATGCCGCGGCTCCCCGGCATATTGACAACATTGTAGCCATGATGAGTCGCTGCAATGAACTTGGCCAGGGCCGGATACCCGAGGATGGCATTGTACGGGAGACTAATGTGGGCGACGTCGAAGTCGATGAGCTCAGTGCGGTAGTTGTCGTGCTTGCCGAGGGTGCTTGCCGAGGGTGTGTAGAAGCTGGTCGTACGGCACCTGGAGCCGGTCGAACGTCTCAATGGTGAGAACATTGAGCCCTGCGCCGCCATCAACGAGTGTCTTGGTGACGAGGACGTTGCTGATGGTAGGCGAGCAGAGCATCGGGTGGGCACCGGCAGTGGCCTCGCACTTGAGCTAGTCAGAAGAGTCGAAGGTGATGGTGTACTTGGACCACCTGAGCGGGCGCGTTGCTTCGAGCTTGGGGAGGGCCGCGTTCACCTGGCGAGCGAACTACTTGAAGAAGCGATGAGAAGCAGGGGCCTGGGCGTCGCATAGGATGCAAGCAATTGCACGAGGCTCCTGGAAGCCCCCAGGCCCGTCATCTTGGTGGTGGTCATCATTCCTTCTTGGCGGTGGTGGCAGCGGAGGAAGGCCAGCGTTGCCCTGAGGACAGTCCTCACGAGGATGATCCCTCTAGGCGCCCTCGCGAGGCTGGCCCTACCAGCGGTCCTGACGAGGCTGATCGCTCCAGTCCTGACAAGGGTCGCGGTTGTCCCAGCGTCCCCCGCCTCGTCTTCCTCCATGGTTGTAGCCTCGGTCGTTGCGCTTGGGGCGGCAACCAATGCGCCCATCGCGGATAGCCTTGAGATCTTGGCAGTCATTGGTGTTGTGGTTGTGCATGTTGTGGAAGACGCAAAACGGGCGGTTGCCCTTGGATGACTCCGGCTGGTCACAGCCATGCTTCATGTCTGGTTCAGCCGCGAGCACAGCTGGCCCCTTGCGCTTCACATCCTTGGCCTTGGCTTTCTTGTCTTCTGGCTTAGCCTCCGGAAGCTCCAGGAGAGAGAGGCGACCTTCCTCGGCTCTCACACACTTGGTTGCCATGTTGAACATCTCCAGAGCCGTGCACAGGTCCTCACGTATGGGGAGGTCCTCCTTCGTCTTGACGTCCCAGACGCCATTAGTGAACGCTGAGATGATGGCCTCATCTGACATGTTGGGGATCTTGAGGCGAACGATGTTGAAGCGTTGGATGTATTTGTGCAAGGTCTCCCCAGGCTACTGCTTGATGCGTCGCAGGTCACCCGCAGCTGGTGGGCGGTCGCAAGTGCCCTGCATGTGCCCCAGGAGGAAATTGATCCCACGGGGTGGTTCTGGAGCCACGAGCGCTTGCCATCTTTGAGGGCCATGGGAAAGCAATTTGCCATGACCTTCTCGTCTCCACTGGCTGCCTCGATGCTCAGCTCGTAGAGCTGCAGGAACTTAGCAGGGTCGGGGGTGCCGTCGTAGCATGGAGGCAGGTCTGGCCTAAACTTCCCTGACGAGACGACGCGGCGCAGCTCAAGGGTGAACGCGCGGCAGCCTGCCGCACTCACTGGGGCCGCCTTGAGGTGGAACCTGATCTTGGCACTAGCGTGCCACCACTTCGGGTGGCACACGGTCTTAACATGGCGGTGCTGGGAGCGCACATGCCTCTCCTTGTGGACACTACACCACCTAGCAGCTTTCCTCGTTGCACGGTGGCGCCCTGCAAGGCGGGTCGCGTCGTGGAGCCCCACGCCTTGGCTCGGGGACGACGTCTTTCCTAGGAGGCGGAGGAGGTGCACTGTGGGCCACGTCGTCCACAAGGGGTGGCAGGGGAGGCAGCGAGCGGGACGGTGCAGGGACCTCTCCCGCGGCACTGACGAGCTCAGCGATGCGGTCCAGCCAGTCCTCTTAGATGTCGTCGATCCGACGGTAGCGCAGGAGCTCGCGCGCCGTGAGCAACGTAGCCTACGCGTTCACCGGCCCGCGACGAGCATGAGAAGACGAGCCAGCTGCCAAAACTAGCGACGGAGTGGCGGTGCGCCCATCATGCCGCATAGAGGGCTGCATCGACGAAGCCTGCTGCTCATGGGACGCGGGGTCGGTGGCAGTGTTGGCAGCAGGCGATGGAGAACGACGGGGAGCGCCTTCGCCTGCATGCGCCGTCTGGGCGACGCGGGAGGCGAGGGCGGCCCGACGCTTAGCACGAACTCGACCAGCATAAGCCATGGAGACGGCCAAATGGTGGCGAATTGACTGGAGGAAGAGAGGCTCTCATGCACCCCTACCTGGCGCGCCAAATGTCGGATTCCGGGCTCCGCAGACCCTGGATTGATTCGAATTCCGGGGTGCATGCGAAGAACTCAACCTCCCCAGTCTGCCTCTAGTGGATCTCATAGCCTAGCTCGATGAACGGGAAGGAAATGGGACACATTAGTTTACCTAGGTTCGGGCCACCTTGCGGTGTGAAACCCTACTCCTGCTTTGTGGTGGATTGGCCTCGAGGTGGGCTGAGGATGAACTCGTACAGTGGAAGAACAACCTCAAGAGGTGTGTTCTTGAGAGCTGGTGAGGATTGTTCAAGGACAAATGGTATGACGAGGAAGATCGACGTAAGATTAGCTCATCGTCGAAAGTGGTGCTCCGGGAATAAGGACCAGGTAGCACAGTTAAAATCATCAAGATAATGATATAGCCAAACAGGCTAGGAATGGCGTGATCGGGTACAAACTCGTACTTAAAGAAGATTACTAAGAGTTGTTGAACCGTAGTGCGGACTCGGTTCAGTTATCGGTGTCTTTGCGTGATTAATAACTCAGAGCCCGTGGAAAATTGGAATCAGTGAGAACGTAGCACTTGATGAAGAACTCATAAGAAGTTATGCAGTTCCATGTTAATCTCGAGATACCAGGGGGTAATACTCGACGACAGATCAAGGTAGAGGTTGGACTAGGGTATTGCTCTGCAGAAGACAAGTGCTCAAACTTGCACGAGAAACGGAATCAAGGAGAAACATGGTCGGAACCATGATTGCAAAGGATCAATTCACCGATACCAGATGATATTATACCAGGGAAATAGCTATTATTATAAGAAGCTTCCATGATAGGATCTACATCGTGTCCATGGGCATGAACACAAAGGTTCAAGGTCGACTCCCACTTCTTCAATGTATAACCTTCCATTCACTTCTCATTTTTGAAGAAGTTGTAGTGTTGAAATTTTATCTGGCAAAATAGCAGAAGAGAATGACTCGTGCAAACTTTCAAGTTCACACATATTAAGGAAGGCATAGGTTCAACCCATCGGGGTATTGTAGGGACATATAACACAACCTTCAGGAGTAATAAACACAGGCTCGAAAGTAGAGCATGGTTGAAAAAGCAGAGGATACAATTACCAAAGGCATTATATATCCATGGAAAATCTCACAAGGTTATTGAATATGAAGGACATTGTCGGATAAAATCCAACAAAGGATCTGGTGGTCCATGAAGGATCTGATGTGAGTATCGGCACAAATCCAGAGCAAGAAACAATGCAAAGACATTGAATTATAGAAACAACTGACTAACTCAGAGCTCAATTGCAAAGGAATTATGATTTCCAAATCAAGGGATCACAAGCAAACGCTTTGATTAAGGATGGATAAGTTGAATAGCCTTAGGGGTACAATCGACGGCAATTTGATTGGTCAAGAACCAACTCATGTTTAATATGACATCTGAGCCGGAAGGATGAATCCTAGGATCTGATTGAGGATTGCGAGCATTCGCAACAAATTGAATCAACGGACTCAAAATGATAAGGACAAGAGATGCCAATAAGATTACGAGACTTAAGATTAATCATAATGCAAGTAAGCAAGAATTTCAAGAGCAAAAGGCTCCTGAGGATTTTTGGAAGATCGAATGGTATTTTGAACACTTTTGTGAAATACTTGAATCAACTGGGGATGAGCGGATACTCGGTAAGTGCGAGAATTATCCGTAGGGGTATTCAGGTGACAAAGAACAGCAAGGCAGTAAGCTCAAAGGATTCTGGGAACAACAGAGAGAATTTCGGGGTATCTTGTAATAACAAGATCAACTGGGAAACATTGTATGAATGGCGAGTATACGTGGTTATTCATAGGAGTTTATCGATGAAAGGGAATTGCAAAAGCGATGAACACAAGCTCTCGGTTTATCGGCGGAGAGTATCTTCAGGGTCTTCACGTGCAGCAGACGATCGTCAGTAATAAGGGGCTCTCCGGGTGAAAGTGATAACGAGATCCTAATGTTAGATTTAGCAAAACTCACTTAACCCGAATAGAAGAGAGATCAGAGTCCCATAGTATAGACAAGGAGTAAAAGATCCTAGTACAACCAATGGCGACGTGGGCCCGTAATACACACAGCCATGTTAGTAAAAGTTTTTGCAATGTCTAGACTCGACTTCGGCCAAGAAGCTGGAAAGGGGGATTCCTACAGGCAGTCGGCTCTGATACCAACTTGTGACGCCCCCGATTTGACCGTACACTAATCATGCACGCAAATGTGTACGATCAAGATCAGGGACTCACGGGAAGATATCACAACACAACTCTACAACATAAATAAGTCATACAAGCATCATAATACAAGCCAGGGGCCTCGAGGGCTCGAATACAATTGCTCGATCATAGACGAGTCAGGGGAAGCAACAATATCTGAGTACAGACATAAGTTAAACAAGTTTGCCTTAAGAAGGCTAGCACAAAAGTAGCAACGATCGAAAAGGCAAGGACTCCTGCCTGGGACCTCCTAACTACTCCTCGAAGCTGAACTCCATGTAGAATCATCCTCGGGATCTCTAGCTCCTGGAGTCCAGCATCTGGTTGCGACAACCAGGTATAGAGAGGGAAAAAGAGGGAGAAAAGCAACCGTGAGTACTCATCCAAAGTACTCGCAAGTAAGGAGCTACCCTACATATGCATGGGTATATGTGTAAAGGGCCATATCGGTGGACTGAATTGCAGAATGCCAGAATAAGAGGGGGATAGCTAATCCTATCGAAGACTACGCTTCTGGCCACCTCCATCTTTCAGCATGTAGAAGAGAGTAGATGGTAAGTTCACCAAGTAGCATCGTATAGCATAATCCTACCCGGCGATCCCCTCCTCGTCGCCCTGTTGGAGAGCGATCACCGGGTTATATCTGGCACTTGGAAGGGTGTGTTTTATTAAGTATCCCGTTCTAGTTTTCATAAGGTCAAGGTACAACTCCGGGTCGTCCTTTTACCGAGGGACACGGCTATTCGAATAGATAAACTTCCCTGCAGGGGTGCACCACATAACCCAACATGCTCGATCCCCTATGCGCGCCGGTCTAAACCCTATGCGCGCAGGGGTCTGGGCCCATCGCCCATTGCACACCTGCAGGTTGCGTACGCGGCCGGAACCAGACCTAGCCCCCTTAATACAAGCACGCGGTTACGGTCCAATGCGGCGCGCGCCACTCAGTCGCTGACGTCAAAAAGAGCTTCGGCTGATACCACGACGTCGAGTGCCCATAACTGTTCCCGCGTAGTTGGTTAGTGCATATAGACCAAATGGCCAGACTCAGATCAAATACCAAGAACTCGTTAAGCGTGTTAAGTATCCGCGAACGCCGACCAGGGCCAGGCCCACCTCTCTCCTAGGTGGTCTCAACCTAGCATGTCGCACCGCCACAAAGTAGCAGTCGGGGGCCGTCAGGAACCCAGGCCCACCTCTACCGGGATGGAGCCACCTGTCCATTCAGCCCCCTCATCAGTAGCACTTGCGGGTACTCAACGAGCCGACCCGACTTTAGTCACCACATGTGTCATGTATATAGTATATAAGTATATACCCGTGATCATCGCCCGAAGTGATCACAGCCCAGTAGTATAGCATGGCAGACGGACCAGAGTGTATGGCCACTGATGGAACACTAGCATCCTATACTAAGCAGCAAGATAGCAGGTAAGGGTAACAACTATAGCAACAATGACAGGCTATGCAGCAGAATAGGATTAACCGAAAGTAGTAACATGCTACACTCTTCTAATGCAAGCAGTATAGAGAAGAATAGGCGATATCTGGTGATCAAGGGGGGGGCTTGCCTGATTGCTCTGGCAAGAAGGAGGGGTCGTCAACAATGTAGTCGGTCGGGGCACCATCAGCGGCGTCGGTCTCGTAATCTACCGGAGAGAAGAGGGGGAAGAAATAATGAATACAATGCAAACAGATGCGTAACGATGGATGACAAAGCAAACAGCGTTGTTAGGTGTGCCCCAACGCGGTAGGAGGAGATATCGACGAAAGGGGGAAACATCCGGGAAAGTATCCCCGGTGTTTCGCGTTTTTGGACAGATGAAATGGAGGGGGAAAGTTGTGTGTTTGCTATGCTAGGGATGTGTGATGGTTGAACGGGCTGCGTATCCGGATTCGTCTCGTCGTTCTGAGCAACTTTCATGTACAAAGTTCTTCCATCCGAGCTATGGTTTATTTTATATTAAATTTTAAAGATTTAAATCATTTTTAGAATTTAATAAATTAATTTCATTCGAAATTTAATTAATGCATCAGCATGACGTCAGCATGACGTCAGCAGTCAACGTTGACCGTTGACCTGGTCAACCTGACAGGTGGGTCCCACCTGTCAGGGGCTGTTAGCTAATTCACAGTAGTTAATTAGGTTAATTAGTTATTAGGTTAATTAATCTTAATTAGTTAATATTAACAGGATTAATTAAGTTAATTAATTATCTTTATTATTTATTTATTTTTATTAATTGAATTTTTTTTAAAAAATTAATCAATTTTTTTTATTAAAACGTTCTCTGGGCGGGGCCCATGTGTCATAGGCCCCAGGGGCCTTAGTGGGTTTGGGCACGGGGGGGAGGGGGGGGCAGCCCGAGCGGGCGCAGGTCCAGGGGTGGGCGCACCCGGCAGCGCGTGGGAGCAGAGGAGGCCACTGGCCATGGCGCCGCCCAGGCGGCCGGAGCGACGACGGGACGGCGATGGCGCGCGACCGCATGGCAGTAGCAGCTGCGGGAAGTGGTGGAGCGGCAAGACGACGAGGTGGGGCGCAAGGCAGGGGGTCATCGTGATTGGATCATCGGACGCGGGTGCTGTCAGGGCCGGACCGGGCGGCTACGCGGTGGCGCGGGCAGAGCCGCGCCGGAGCAGCAATGAGCAAGGGGGAGAGGCGCACGAGGCACGCTGCAAGCGGGCGCAAGGTGCGGCGGCCGAAGCAGCGCAGCGCAGAGGGCGCGGCCCCGCGGCGACGCGCCCGTGCAGCGCAGGGGTACGGCGAGCGGCGCGGTGAACGCGGGAAAAGAGGAGGGAAACGGGGGCGGCTCACAGCGTTGCCGAGAAAGGGGGTCGGCGTGGCTTGTGGAGGAGGACGGGGACACGAGATCCGGCGACGACGGAGGAGCTCCGGCGAATGGCGCTCGGCGACGGCGGTTCGGGGCGGCGTCGAGGTCGTGGCCCGAACCAGTTATGGATAGGGGAGGGGGTGAGGATGGGGCGACGACGATCCGGCGATGGGAAGGGCGGCGACGGTTGGTGTCGAAGGGGCTCGGGAACGCTCCCTCGATCCAGATCGGATCAAGAGGGGGGAGCGACGTGGGGAGGAAGGAGTGTGGGTTAGTCAGGAACCCAGGCCCACCTCTACCAGGATGGAGCCACCTGTCCTTTCAGCCCCCTCATCAGTAGCACTTGCGGGTACTCAACGAGCCGACCCGACTTTAGTCACCACATGTGTCATGTATATAGTATATAAGTATATACCCGTGATCACCGCCCGAAGTGATCACAGCCCAGTAGTATAGCATGGCAGACGGACAAGAGTGTATGGCCACTGATGGAACACTAGCATCCTATACTAAGCAGCAGGATAGCAGGTAAGGGTAACAACTGTAGCAACAATGACAGGCTATGCAGCAGAATAGGATTAACCGAAAGTAGTAACTTGCTACACTCTTCTAATGCAAGCAGTGTTGAGAAGAATAGGCGATATCTGGTGATCAAGGGGGGGGGGCTTGCCTGATTTCTCTGGCAAGAAGGAGGGGTCGTCAACAATGTAGTCGGTCGGGGCACCAGCAGCGGCGTCGGTCTCGTATTCTACCGGAGAAAAGAGGGGGAAGAAAATACGAATACAATGCAAACAGATGCGTAACGATGCATGACAAAGCAAACAGCGGTGTTCGGTGTGCCCCAACGCGGTAGGAGGAGATATCGACGAAAGGGGGAAACATCCGGGAAAGTATCCCCGGTGTTCGCGTTTTTGGACAGATGAAACGGAGGGGGAAAGTTGCGTGTTTGCTATGCTAGGGATATGTGATGGTTGAACGGGCTGCGTATCCGGATTCGTCTCGTCGTTCTGAGCAACTTTCATGTACAAAGTTCTTCTATCCGAGCTACGATTTATTTTATATTAAATTTTAAAGATTTAAATCATTTTTAGAATTTAATTCGAAATTTAATTAATACATCAGCATGATGTCAGCATGACATCAGCACTCAACGTTGACCGTTGACCTGGTCAACCTGACAGGTGGGTCCCACCTGTCAGGGGCTGTTAGCTAATTAACAGTAGTTAATTAGGTTAATTAGTTATTAGGTTAATTAATCTTAATTAGTTAATATTAACAGGATTAATTAAGTTAATTAATTAAGTTAATTAATTATCTTTATTATTTATTTATTTATTTTTATTAATTGAATTTCTAAATTTTTTTAATTCATTTTTTTATTAAAACGTTCTCTGGGCGGGGCCCATGTGTCATAGGCCCCAGGGGCCTTAGTGGGTTCGGGCGCGGGCGGGGGGGGGGGCAGCCCGAGCGGGCGCAGGTCCAGGGGTGGGCGCACCCGGCAGCGCGTCGGAGCAGAGGAGGCCGCTGGCCATGGCGCCGCCCAGGCGGCCGGAGCGACGACGGGACGGCGATGGCGCGTGACCGCATGGCAGTAGCAGCTGCGGGAAGTGGTGGAGCGGCGAGACGACGAGGTAGGGCGCAAGGCAGGGGGTCGCCGTGATTGGATCGTCGGACGCGAGTGCTGTCAGGGCCGGACCGGCCGGCTACGCGGTGGCGCGGGCAGAGCCGCGCTGGAGCAGCAATGAGCAGGGGGAGAGGCGCACGAGGCACGCTGCAAGCGGGCGCAAGGTGCGGCGGCCGAGGTAGCGCAGTGCAGAGGGCGCGGCCCCGCGGCGATGCGCCCGTGCAGCGCAGGGTACGGCGAGCGGCGCGGTGAACGCGGGAAAAGAGGAGGGAAACGGGGGCGGCTCACAGCGTTGCCGAGAAAGG
Source organism: Aegilops tauschii subsp. strangulata (assembly GCF_002575655.3). NCBI lineage: Eukaryota > Viridiplantae > Streptophyta > Magnoliopsida > Poales > Poaceae > Aegilops > Aegilops tauschii. The sequence goes on from NC_053040.3 coordinate 257,320,228, forward strand.
GGGTCGGCGTGGCTTGTGGAGGAGGACGGGGACGCGAGATCCGGCGACGACGGAGGAGCTCCGGCGAATGGCGCTCGGCGACGGCGGTTCGGGGCGGCGTCGAGGTCGTGGCCCGAACCAGTTATGGATCGGGGAGGGGGTGAGGACGGGGCGACGACGATCCGGCGACGGGAAGGGCGGCGGCGGTTGGTGTCGAAGGGGCTCGGGAACGCTCCTCGATCCAGATCGGATCGAGAGGGGGGAGCGACGTGGGGAGGAAGGAGTGTGGGGTAGTGGGTGCGGGGGTTAGGGTTCGGTGGTGAGGGGGGCAGCCTAAGTAGGCCAAGGGAGTGGGTGGGCCGGCCTGTTAGCGGCCATGTGGGGGCGGCTGGGCTGAGGCCCAGTTGGGCCAAGGGGTTCTCTGCCCTGTGTGTGTGTGTTGTTTTATTTATTTTTCTTTTCTATTTTCTTTTAGTTTCCTTTTATTTTTGTTTTAGCGAAATACCAAAATGGCACCTAATTTGATGTTACCAAATATGGCACAGCCACACTAACTTGCTACCCAAACTAAATTAGTTTTGTATTTTTTTTGAATTTAAAAGTATTTAGATAATAGTTTTCGCTACTGTTTTATTCATCTAATAGTATTTAAATATTTTATAAAGTTGTCGTTTCTCCACCATAATTACCTACGCATTATTTGGCACAACCCGAACATTTTAGTTTTAATGTTTGAAAACTTTTACCGTTTGATTTGATTTTGAACTTGAATTTGAATCGGGTTCGAACTAACGCGAGATTAGCAACAGTAACCGTGGTTACGTGGCACCATTAGCAGAGAATTACTATAGCTTAATTATCCGGGCGTCACAAAGAGGATGGTCTGAACGATCCCATCCCTTTCTATTGTGGTGGCTAGGCCCTATTTACAGTGGCCTCGGTCCTCTTCCCCCAAAATAAAGGCGGGAAAGGATCCTACAACGGTCAAATTCGAAGGGACAGAACTAGTACATCTTATCCTGACGAAAGGTGGTCTTCGCCAGCAAAGCTTCTAGTCATGACGCCGTGGTGGGATCGGCGATGACCTCCATCCTGCCGTCCTGGTGGTCCTGGTCTGGTTGCATGGAAATGGAAACATTTGGCTGATTCTTTGGGACTCCGCGCTCGCACTTGCCTCTTTAGCACTGAAGAGGAAACTACTGTACTGCACCCGCTGGCACCCGCCTGGCCTTAGTCGTCATGGCTGGCATCATCTAAACCTCACGAGGTGAGAACTTGCGTAGAAATGTCCGCTCCTTAGGAGCCAGCCTGAGGAGGCCGCTCCTTCTGGAGGTCTTAGCGTCGTCCGCCTCGCGAGGCTTAGCCCCTCGCGAGGGTCTTGTGTTGTTGATGCTCAAGGTGGGCCGTACCAGGTCGTCGATGAAGCTACGCAGTGGGCAGCAGGTAGGCAATTCTGGGTACCCCCGTTCCCAGAACGCCGACAGCGCTCTCCCACCACATCAACGTCGTGCATCCCATGCCCATGCACAGGATCCAGTACAGCAAGGTGCTCCAGCTGCAAGTGCCACTCTCGGAGCCACGGCTCTTGCTGTTCGCGGAGGAGGACGGCAGCATGTTTTTCTTGGTCGGCGGTGTGCTCGACATCGGCGCGCGCCTATCGCCGTGTCGATCGTCTGCATCAGAGCAGGGTCGTCCCCACTGCCGCACTACGCGGCCAAGCAGTGGGCGAATGGCCAGCTGCGTGAGCCCAAAGGCAACACCGACGCCGTCAAGGTGGAAATGGAGGTGATAAGCATCAAAGATCCCGACGACGTCGCCGTGCAGGAGCTGACCTTCTTCACAGTTCCGCCGAAGCTGCTAGCCGGGGCTGGGTTGTCAAGGACGGTGTCCCTCCACATTCAGATTGACAAGCTCACCTCCTAAATGATTCTACAGTGCCTTCTGTTTATCTTAGTGATATGCTAATATAGGGGTTAGCTTGGTCTACTTTAGCTTAAGAGATGGTGGGTTTTGGTGGCGATTGTAGCAATTAATTCGACATCAGATCAGTAGTTAAAGTAATTTCGAACAGTCGAACGGATATTTTGTGTTTGTTGGATATAAAGATCCTTTGGGTAAGAAGTATAACAGCTTATATGCTTGTTTGTTCAGGAAGTGTTGCATACTTGTGCGAGTTGACGTGACACATCAAAGTAGTAGTACTACTAGTAGTACTCCCGCCGATCCTTATTTCTCCGCGCATAAGTCGAGGCGCAAATACCAAGGAGGGCCTGGTTGTGTCTATACTTGGAAAACTCACCAGACTGTGCACCAGGCAGACGAAGCTCGTGTCGTGTTGGTGCCGTGTGCGGCCTACACATTAACCAAAACCTCGCGCCTCCAGCTTAGCTTCCGCATTTTAAACTTCTTAATCTCAAGGACAAGGAGCAACGGTAAACCTATGGTAGAGCTAATCGGATGGTTGAGAACACTACAATTCGTAGCTACAGATGCGTGTGTGAGAGAGGACGAGTGCATGCGTGCACCTCTTCTCTTCTTGTATAACGTACTAAACTCAGAGTACAAGTGTATGTGGGTGGCATCGACCTAGGGAGCTAGAGATTGTGCGTGCGAGAAGTCCCGAAAGACAAGGTGTGTGGGTGGGAAAGAGGGAGAGTGATGATATGTGTCGATGTAAGGCGTGTGAAAAGAAGACTAGTCTATAGCTCTCCACGAGGCTATTCCTGTCGAACGCCCCAATAACTGAAAGATATGTATCCGACGATGCCAGCTATTGCATGTACACAACAGTAGAAAAAGAAGTACCATGGCATATTACAAAAGTGCTACACCATGGCCGAGAACACGTGCCCACGTTACGCCATCTGGGAATAGTGCAGCACTTCAAAACTAGAACCATTAATTAATTTTGAGCTTGCGTCTCGTCCCATTCCAAATTACTACCATGCTATATTTAATTGCAAACCTATTCACACTGATCACAACCTAAACGGTTTCCCACTTAGGAGTGTATTAGTACTCGGTTATAAGTACTACTATGCCAAGATGACTGCACATTCCTCCTCAACTCCTCATCCACAAAAACAAACAAGTCATTCAGCATCCTTCCCTTGCGTCTGCCATGGCCAGCGTGAGGTCTGGGTCGAGATATTACCACCAGGGATAGGCGAGCATGGAAGCAGAAGCACGAGAGATGTCCCGCCTCGCCGCGAAAGCAGCCGACATGCCCCGCCGTGCGGCAGTAGCAGCATAGAAGTCCCGCCGTGCCATCGATGTAGCAGACTGGTCCGGCCTCGCCGAGGAAGCAGTAGAGATGTCCCGCCGCGCCGCGAATGCAGCAGAGATGTCCTCCCGCGCCGCTGTGGCCTGGGAAAATGTCTCACGGCAGGCGAGGACTCCGGCCGGGCAAGGTTGCAGGACGACATGAAAGCCTCATTTGAACAGGCTACCTGCGTCATCCGGCAACTAGGGGAGGGAAATGAAAAGCTCCAGGCCGAGCGCGACCTTCTTAGGGCAAAGATCGCCGGAACGGAGGAGACCGCTGCCTTGTTGAAGAGGACGGGCGTCATCATCGAGAAACTTATGGACGAGAGTGCCATGCTCCACATCGAGCGCAAAAGGTTGGTGGAGGAATCTGTGGATGCTACCAAGAAGCGTATTAAGGACATGAAACTGATGAAAGAGATCATCGCCGCTCGCCGCGAGAACTAGTCTCCGCGACCTGCAGCGCATCAAGAAAGTAGAGATCAGCGATCCAGATCGTTGTATGTGTCTTCCTTGTTCTTTTGCCCTTGTGTTTCGGGCAAAGCCGCATGTGGCTTTTTAATTTATCTTCCTAAATATATAAGACAATTATTATCCACTGTCGTCGTCATTATATATTCATCAGTCTTGCTATAAGTCGTAGTAGATGCTATATAGGTCTGTCGGATCTTACATCAAGATCGGTGCAAAATTTTATTTTCGGAGTTTCTTTTTTCTCTCTTAAATCTCAGTCGAGTGAGACATAGCCATGCCATTAAAGAGGGGCTCGGGCGCCATTAATGGAGACCTTGGGAGAGAGGTGGGTGGCAGATGGAGGTCAAAGGGCTCTCCTCCCGATAAGCACGGGCACGGGTCTGATCCCACGCCGCCCATACTCAAGTAGCTACCCTGCACGACACCTCCTAGCTAATAAAAAAGGGGACGCGTGGCGGCACGTAAATGGTAAGTAGAACGCCCACGGTTTCAATAATACTACTTGTGTCTCCGATTGTAACGTGACTGCACTTGTTCCAAAATGACTTTGTTGATTGTTAATGTGTGCACCTTCGCAAATCGGGCAGCAAAATTACCACAGCATGTTGCTGCCATGTCATGACACTAAGCCAAGTTTCATGATTTTCATGTGTGTTTTGGATTTACAGGAATTAAAAAATAAAGTTTTTCAATGTTTCCGGCCGAGCCACGACAACCAGATGTTTGAATTTCATTTCCATTTCTTGCATGGTTCCTAGAAATTTATCCGAGGTCACACATGTGATTTTTCAACCAACTTTGGTTCAATGGAGCATGTCTTGTAGTTTAAATTTGAATTATGCACATTAAATGACCAGAAGCTCAATTAATGTATAAAAAAGGCCAAACATATATAGTTCTATGTTGCCTCTGTAAAGAAAATAAAGGGTTGCAGCGTATATCGTTTTGCACTCAAAGGAGACACGTTCCCTCTCGGAACCATTGTAGCGACCAGACCTCAAACAGTCTATGCTGCTGTGCACCAGTGTCATCCCTGGATCAGTAATGCTGACACGCACAGTACAAATGGAGGATTTATAACAGAGTAGCAATCACACACTTATTACAACAAATATCTCAAAAGAGAATAAGTATGATAAATATGGCTTAAGGCCATCTAAGTACGATAACAGCGGAAGGCTTGGAAGATAAGTGAGTCCATCAACTCCAATGGCATCACTGAGTATAAGACCACGACCTAAGGCACCTTACTCGTCGTCTGAAAAGTCTGCAACATAAAACGTTGCAGCCCGAAAACGGGTCAGCACATGGAATATGCTGGCAATGTAACACATAGAGAATAATGAACATAATAATGCTATACTACATGCATATATGGCTGGTGGAAAGCTCTATGGTTACAGTTTTGCGAAAAGCCAATTTTTCCCTACTGCAAAGGAATAAATTTATTTAACTATCATGGTGGTTGTGAAACATTGAGAAGGTACCTCCAACTCAATCCCAATTAAGTATCATCATTAACCCAACAAAATTAATTAAAGTAACATGGTGATGAGATTCACATGATAATCCAGATACTAGATACTCAAGTTGTCCATAACCGGGGACACGGCTAACCATGATTAGTTTGTACACTCTGCAGAGGTTTGTGCACTTTTCCCCACAAGACTCGATCGCCTCCGCTTGATTCTCGCACTGCATGATGTTTGAGAAACGGATGACCGAGACACAGTCTTTCAGAAGCGTAAACTCTCTACTCTGGGTAGACCGTACCACGTACATCCCCTACATCTGCTAGTCCACCTCTTCAAGAGCTCACACAACTTAATCAACTATGCTAGAGCCCATAATAGCATGTGGCTGCACACGGAAGTTTCTAGCATGAATAATCTCATGATCCCTTTGAGCCTGGGTGGCGGTCCATAGGATGATCACACGGGTACTCCGGGATATCCAAAAATACAGGCAGCACTGGGTTCTCCAGGTGCCTCAATCCACCCAGATGTGAGTTTTAGTTGCCACCTTAAGTAAACCATATATTAACAATCTCACATCTGTCATGAATATCTCTCAAACCCAATCCACGACTACGAGCATAGCATGGCAATATAAGCAAACGTAGAAGTAACTCCCAAGGGTTTGGTAAATGGAACAGGTAATAGGTACTACCTCAACTACTTCCCAATACCCACAATTAGTTAGATCCTAACCATGCAATTTTTGAGGATTGATCTACTGCAATAAAAACTGGGTATGGAAAAGTATGATCAAAGTGTTACTTGCCTTGCTGATGATCCGCGAAACCTAGAGATTCAAAGTAACAAGCGGCGCACTCCGGGTACTCTATCGCAAACAAACAAGCAAACAATAAGTACTCATCTAATGCACAAGTAAAACTGAAATAAAAGATCCAACCAGAAAGTTCAACTTAAGAACTCCGGTTTGCAAAAAGAATCAAATCGAACGAAGCAACGAAAGTCAAACGGCGAAAGAAACAAGCTTCGTTTACTAATCTGGATCTAGGTCAAATTTTACAGTAGCAAAAACTTGTTTGAGTAGGTTAAACGGAAAGAGAATTTCGAGACGAAACTCTAGGCGCTTGAATCGCCTGATTCCGATAAACGAGCGAAAAGTTAAACGAAAACGAAGTTTTGATCGGAAATCACGACTGGAATAATCGCGGAAAAATCCGACGAAAAAGAAAACGGACGAACAGTTAAACGAACGGACGTTCGTTAACTGCGACAATCCGATGAACACGTTCGTTAAAACGAACGGGTCGGTGAACGTTCACTAAGTAATAAAACCGAAAAAAATAAACCGATCTAAAAAAACGAAAACTAGGGTTTAGAAAAAAAACCGAATCGGTTTTTTTTTAAACCGGACTCCGGCGGCGGCGGCTCGGCTACCTCGGCGGCAGCTCCGGCGGGACTCCGGCGGGGCGGCGAGGCTCGGGCGGGGCTCGGGCGACGGCGGGGCTCGGCGGGAGGCGGCGGGCGGCGGCGCACGGCTGCGGGGCGGCGGCGCGGCGCTGCAGCGGGCGATGGCGGGTGCGGGTCGGGGCGGCGGCGGGGTGAGGAGAGGAGGTGGGGTGGGGGGTATTTAAGAGGGGGAGGGGGTGGCGTGGAGGAGGGGCAAGGCGGCGGCGGGCGGCGTGTCCTTGGCGGACTCGGGTGGCGGCGGCGTCGTGCGCGCGAGGGAGACGACGGGAGGTGGGCCGGCCTGGCTCGGCTGGGCCTCGGACCGGTCGGGCGCGGGTTTTTTTATTTTTATTTTTTTTAAAAAAAATTCCGCCGAATCTATAAAAAGCAGAAAAATAAATAAAAATCCAAAAGTGATAAAACAAATTTTCCCCGTCTAATTAAAATAATTAGAAGAAGGTGAACATTTTTTTGCCCCAAAAATGGAGTTTTGAAAACGTGCAATTTTTTTAATGCAAGTAAAATTGCAAATAAAATCCGAATAAAATCCAATTTTTGATTTTTAATATTTTTCCTCCAATATTTCAATTGTTTTGGAGAAGTCATATTTTCTCCTCTCATTTATTTTAATATGAAATATTTTTCGGAGAGAAAAATAATTAAACGAAAAATCCTCGTTTTATTATTTGATAAAAATCAAATATGAAAAAATCGGGAAAATCCCCAACTCTCTCCGAGGGTCCTTGAGTTGCTTAGGATTTATCGAGGATTTGTCAAAATGCAATAAAATATGCTATGCAATGATGATCCAATATATAACATTCCAAATTGAAAATTTGGGATGTTACAACCATGAGCCTTCTTGAGAGAAGCTCCGATTTGCAAGAAGCTTATACCAAAACTTGTTCCAATTCGGCCATGTTTTTTACCACAGCATGTTAGTCCCATGAAATGACACCAAGCCAAGTTTCATGATTTCCAGACAAGTTTTGGATTTACAGGAATTTAAAAACCAAGCTTCTTAATGTTATCGGCCGAGTCACGACGCCTAGATGTTTGAATTTCATTCCCATTTCTTGCATGGGACCTAGAAATTCACCCGAGGACACACATGCTATTTTTCAACCAACTTTGGTGCACTAGAGCATGTGCTTGTAGCTCAAAATTGAATTATGCACATTAAATGACCAGAAACACAATTAATGTATAAAAAGGCCAAACGAACCCGGACTAATCCCAAAATTTAACATGACACTCATATAGTTCTATGTTGCCTCTGTAAAGAAAATCAAGGGAGGGAAGCATATATCATTTCGCACACAAAGTTGACACGTTTCCCTCTCGGAACCATGAGCCTTCTTGAGAGAAGCTCCGGTTTGCAAGAAGCTGATACCAAAACTTGTTCCAACCCGGCCAAGTTTTTTACCACAGCATGTTATTGCCATGACATGACACCATGCCAAGTTTCATGATTTCTAGGCGAGTTTTGGATTTACGGGAATTTAAAAACCAAGTTTCTCAATGTTCTCGGCCAAGTCACGACGCCCAGATGTTTGAATTTCATTCCCATTTCTTGCATGGGTCCTATAAATTCACCCCAAGGACACACATGTGATTTTTCAACCAACTTTAGTGCACCAGAGCATGTGCTTGAAGTTCAAATTGGAATTATGCCCATTAAATGTCCAGAAACTTAATTAAGGCCAAACAAACCCGGAATAATTCCAAAATTTAACAAATGTAAACTTAATGAATATGTTCTCTATTTGGGGCACTCAATAAATGTGTATTATATACGTTTTCTACCCTATTCAAATTTAGTAGATATGACAGTTTGATGCCCTCACATAATCTATTATTGACAATATAGGGGATGTTGATTCCTATCAACTACCATATCCTAAATGTTAAAACAGGTACATAATCATCTTCTCTGTGTTTGCATAGTGCACTACCAACCCCTATACGATGATGCACCTTAAACTGTTGATACAAGTTTTATGTAAACTAGTGGCTTAAAGTTGATTTTCATATTGTTTCAAATTGTGTCAAGATTTTTTTAAGAATATTGTTTGCTGATGTTGTCGGATGTGTGTATGAAAGATGCTTTCTTTTCCTCCCGTTGCAACGAACGGGCATGTTTTGCTATTGTATAAAAAAAGTCCAAACGAACCCGGAATAATTCAAAAAATTAACAGGGCACTCATATAGTTCTATGTTGCCTCTGTAAAGAAAAATCAGGGGGATGCAGTATATATCGTTTCGCACACAAAGGTGACACGTTCCCTCTCGGAACCACGAGGCTTGTTGAGAGAATCTCCGGTTTGCAAGAAGCTTATACCAAAACTTGTCCCAATTCGACCAAAAATTATACATATGAAAACAGGATTTAGATTATCCGGAACATCTTGCTACCTAGACCAATGTACTATGATTTGAATTCAACATAAAATGTATACAAATATTTGAATTGGAGATCGTATGGTACATGTAGTTCATAGTGAAATATGATTACTGCTATATGCATGTTTTTTGTTATCAAGATAATATTTAATGATGGTATAACTTGAAAACAATCATATTCAAATACGGAACATTAATTCAAATTTAGTCCATATGGTAGAGGACAATATATATGTTCATAGGGTGGAGTAAAATGGTCCTATAAGATGGACGATCCAAATGTAGGACTACATCCATTATAAACTGCAGGGTCACCTAACGATATATTCGAATTCAACATAACGTGGATTCAAAAACTGAAATTCGAGATCCTGGCATTTTAATCATATAAAAAGGGACACGACTCTTTCTTGTGGTGGGAATTGCTTTGTTTTTTGTTGTTGTTGAGGGAAGTGCGAATTGATTTGGTACTGTATAGGGAAATCTTGTTCTCCTGTTTTTTTTACATTTTTCTTGTAGTTTTTTCAATGGCATTTATAGCAATATAGTAAAAGGGGACATAACTCTCTTGTGTCTTGTATGAATTGTTTTTTTGTACATGTTAAGTTTGTTCTGGCGAACATGCAATCTGCGCCTTGTTATCCCGAAATTTTCAAGCTCGAGTATCTTTTGTCCCTTCTGCTGTGAAACTACTGCCTCTCCAACCAACGCCGCGCCTTGTTATCCTGAAATTTTGACGCGCGCGAAAACTCCCTCCTCATCCGAAATTGGTCCCGCGGCCCAGACACGCGAAATCCCCATCCTACCCCTCAGCCGGAAATCCCGCCTCGACATCACGTGGTCAAAACCGGTGGGGGTACGTTTGTAATTTAACCTACATTTCGGACAAGCGCGTCCCTAAGCCATGGCTCCCCCTACCTTCCATTTCGCCCCCCATTTGTACACTGAGCCCGCCAAAACCCGTGAAACCCCACGCTCATCCGTCGGCCTCCCGACCCCCGCCCAGCCGGAGACTCTTCACCGATGACGTCGTCCACCGCACCGGATGAGGATCTGTCGTCGATCTCGTCGTCCCGCCGGATCAGCTCCCCATCCTCCACCTCCCAGGAGCCACCCCGACGTTCGCATCGTCTATCACGCCACCTCCATCCCCACAGCACCGTCTTCACCTGCCCCAACGGAACCGCATCACCCTCACCAATTCCTCTGATCAAGCCGAGGCCTACTCGGCGCCACCAAGGAGGTTCTGCACTCACTGCTGCATTTTATCTTTTATTTGATCTCACGGGGCTGTCGGTGCTCGATACCGTGCAGCCATGGCGGGTGTCCATCGACGGCGCCATCGCCGGCCACTTCATCCATGGCGTCTCTCCCCCATGTCGTTGCTTCCTCGGTGGCAACTTCCACACCGGCACTAGCTGCAGCTGCTCCAGCTCTCGCTCGCGCTACTGCTGCTGCTCCAGCTCTCGCTCGCGTTGTGGCTCTGTTCTTGCTGTCGGTCGCGCTACTTCACTTCTCTTGCTTTCGTTCGTGCTATTGCTCTGCTCTGCTATTGCTGTCGGTCATTGCTGCTCTGCTCTTCTCTCGATCATGCTGCTGCTCTACTCTTGCTCTCACACGCGCTGCTGCTGCTGCTGTTGCACGACCTCAGGCGGCTACAGAAGTTGCCACTTTAGCACTCGCTCGTGGTGCTGCTGCACGACTTGCTCTCTTCTAGTGCTTTCCCTACTCGAGCAGCTGCTTATTTAGATTACTGCTTCTCTGCTACTAGTGCTTGAACGCCGTAAACTTCTATTGCAATGCTTTGCTACTATTTCAATCAGTTTCGATGGTAAAATTCAGTTTCAACTGTAAAGTTCAGTTTCTTCAGTTAAGTTCACAGTGAATAGTATTTACAGCATCTGTCGGGGCGACCGTGGTGCGGCTGATGCGTTTTACATCTAGCACTTTTTGGTGATGAATTTTACATCCTATATTGGAGATGATATTAGAGTCCCACTTCAGATTAACGTTGTCTGTCTTGTCTAGCTTCAGCCTCGCCGCCATACACCTCATTGAAGCTGCTCCAACGATGGAACCGTCCTTCACAGCGGAGCAGTACACTCGGCACCATTTGAAGAGGCCTTAGATCTTCTTCCCTGCCTCCGACAGTCACACTAGCATCACCATCCTCCACGTCCAACCCAATGATGCTGAGGTCGACAAGGTTATGCCAAAGAGGTTGTACACTCGTTGCATCACTTTATTACTCTACATACATGTCGATCCCTCAAGGATCCTTTGCTATGGAACTAATATGGTAGTACTATTCATGCATTTGGTTAGAAGGAGTGGAGCAGAGAAAAACTAGAGGATTTTTTTCCTTTGGTGTCTCTTTCAAAGAAAAAACGTGGGAATTTTATTATCCACTTGGACGTCCTTTTCAAATTAATATGCATGAAACATGACTAATTGCATTACTGGCATAATACGATTCTTATTTTTTCATTTTCACCTGGTTTGACTTTAATTTGACCATGTTTCTCCATTCCTGTGTTCTTCCAATTCATGTGAACCAAACACCTAGGTTGGCAAAAATCATATGTTTGCAAAAGCTTTATTTTGCACCTGCATTCCTATCCTATTCCTGTGTTTTTCCTATCCCTGCATTTAGAGAATCCTCCAACTCTAAGGAGCCCTTACAGATTTACTTCATTTTCAGATAGGCGTCAAAGAAAACTCTTTGTGTTATGTCCTGGTCCTGCCGTGCCGTCATCCACCCCATCTAAGGTGCACCATCGATGGAAGCGTTCACTGCAGCAGGGAATCCCCCTGCAGACTTTGTTTCGCCGCCTTAGATCATCTTCCCCATTGCCCGCAGCCACGCCAACTGCATTACCATCATCAACTGAGCAGATGAACTTGAGGACTACACAGTTCTGGAAGAGAGGTCGCACTCTTTCGTGTTTGCTTATGTTATACATCGGTTATTATTACCTCCTACTTTATTGTTCAAACTTGAGTTTTAAAATGCCTGTGGGGAACATATCAAGGCAACAACGAATAGTATCTGTCTACTATCTGGTTCATCTGGGGTCTTCTATGTGGTTCATGTTGGGTGGGCAACAAACAATAGATTATCCATTGTCTATCTTTTTAAACTGAAGCTATAATCTACCTGCTATAATTAGTTTTGGATCTATCCACTTGTTTGCCACCATCAATCTTGATTCCTGCATGCACCCCTTAGGCCTTACATAATCTAACTATGTTTTTTCATTATGCATGTCAGTTATTGTACACAATCGTACTGAACATTTAGAGAAAAAGAGAAGACCATTGTGTGGGAATATAATGTCATGCAGACGTCGCTCCATCGTGGGCAAAGTGGGCCCTCCCTCTTGCCATTCCAGATTATATTCCGTAGGAAGATAACTGTTCAGAGGGGGATTAAGAGGGTGCCGACCACTCCTATTGACCCCCTGAGATGTTTGCTCTAACCTGGCATCCCGATGTTGGTCATATCATGCATATGGCGCCTCGCATTGCTTACATTATACATCTTATATGTCATCAGCTTAGTTTAGATTTGCTTTGTGTGAATGCCACATGTTTGGTTTCTATATCATACTCCCAATGTTCCTAAATATTTGTCTTTTTAGAGATTTCAACAAGTGACTACATACGGAGAAAAATGAGTGAATCTACACTCTAAAATATGTCTATATACATCCGTATGTGGTAGTCCATTTGAAATCTCTAAAAAGACAAATATTTAGGAACGGAGGGAGTATATGGGAATTATGCAATGTCATCTTCTTTAGACAGGCATCATATACGTGTATCATGCAATGCATCTTCTTTACACAGGCATCATATACGTGAATCATGCAATGCCATCTTGTCTAGCCAGTCATTGTATATGTGATTGTATCGTGCCATATTTTTTTCATAATGTATTCCATTTGTCAACAATGTTTATACATTCATCTACTCTTCCTGTGCACCAGACATTTGAGTCGGTCATGGGAAAATCTGGAGTGAAAACAAGGTTTTCTGAACAGTCAGTGCTACCTGTCGATGCAGATTTCTTACTAGTTGCAGATAGCTCCTCAGAGGAGGATTTAGAGACCGATGACCAGTCGTATCCCCCCCCGAGGTGCATCTCTAACTTGGCAGGGTTATATTACTCATATCATGCATATGGTGTCTTGCATTGGCATGCCATCTTCTTAGATTAGACATGATTTGTGTGCATGCCTCCTATTTGCTTTCTATATATCAGATATGTGAATTATGCAATGCCATGTTTTTCAGCCAGTTATCATATACGTGAATTATGCACCGCCATGTAGCCAGGCATCATATATGTGAATTATCTCATGCCATCTTTTTTTCATTACGTAATCCATTTGTCGACAATCTATGTATATTGAACTACTCTTCATGTGTATCAGCCATTTGAGCCGGTTATGAAAAATTAGGAGTGAAAACAAGGTCTTCAGAGGAGGCAATGGTACCTATTGAAGCATATATCTCGATGGTTACAGCTAGCTCCTAAGAGGAGGATTCATAGAAAGATGACCAGTCCTATATCCCACCTGAGGTGTATGCTCTAGGTTGCAATGTTTATATTTCTCATATCATGCATATGGTGTCCTTCATTGCTTAGTTTAGACATCATATGCACAATATTGAATTCCATTTGCTTAGTTTAGAGATCATACATGCGAGTGCCAGCTGGTTAGTATATGAATCAATTATGTCAATTATATCATGCCATCATGTATACTTAGACAACATGTATGTGAATTATTTTATCCCAACCTATTTTAGAAAGACATCATATAGTTTTGTCATGTCAGCCTGTTTAGATACTCATCATCTGTTGAATTATGCCATTATATGCTGTTAAGTTATCTATCATATATCTGAAACCGTGTCATGCTATCATGTTTAGTTAGCCATCATATATGTGAAATTGTGTCATGCTGTCTTGTTTGGTTAGACAACATATATGTGAATTACCACATCTGTCTATCATACAAGGTTTGTACATTCAATTTCTTTTCTTGTCTATCAGCCATTTGAATTGGAGGGGGTGATGGCAGTATGTAAGGGAGCAAAAACCCGGTCTTCACAAAAGACGATGCTACCCATCGATGCAGATAGAACCATAGTTGTACTGGCCCATGAACTAGCCCCACCACACATAATCGAGACTCTTCCAGATTGCACACTTACACCGTTGGACAGAGAACCTGCTACTACCCATCTAACCCCAACCCTAGCGGATAGTAACAAATTTCTAGTTGACACAGCACCATGTCCACCACAGAGTACACCCACACGAGCAGTTTGTAGCAACTGCAGTTCCCAAAGCATGAAGACCACCACAGCGAACCCAAACTCCATGTTTAAAGCAGAAGAGCAACTGTTGTCAGGTCAAATTCCGTAGCTATGGTCCATACTCCTTTGCTGTTGCATCACTGTATTTACTCATACCAACTACTTTCAAATTTGAAGGATCCAATTGAAACTCCAATGGCTCAACAGGTATGTTTTAAACCTATTTCTTTAAGTGGATTGTTATTCTAACTTCTTTCTCTATGTTGATTTCAGTTTCAGTTGTATAAACAGTTATGTTCTCATATGATGCATGTGTTTCCAATGTTTTGTAGTTTCTCACACTTATATTCTGTCTATGCTGAAGGGTCTTAAAACTATATGATTTGAACTATGTCTCTATCTTGATTTGGCAGCATAAACTAGAATGATATGGAGAATACAGTGACAGTAGTACACAGATATATGTTTGTTTCATGCTGTTATCCTGTCCACCTAACTACTGAAACGGTTTACCAAAATGAGTTTTGTATACTACATGCTAAACCTGTGATGTTTCTGCTTGTTTCTCTTGTAGAATGCGAACAAGATATTGGAGAAGAGCACCCCACTATGCAATGGTACAGAAAGTAATGCAGATAAGGTTCAAGATAGTGAGGCAACCCTGTTGGTCTCCAAGAAAGGTGATAAAACGATCTTGTAGACAGTGAGACAACCCCATAGTCTTGCGTTGATGTAGTTTTCGAGTTACTGGCTAGTACCGCCGGTACAAGCTATTCGAACTCGCTGCTAGAATCACTTCGGCTTCTTCAATCTCAGCTACAAGCTGAAAGGCATCAGTTAGCTGTGCTGCGGCAACAAGCCAAAGGACTGAGGATGTCCCTGCTGAAATCAGATGCATACTTTCTGGTGCATCATCATGCGCTGGAGGATTTAAGTGCCAAACAAGAGAAAGTTGATAAGCTTGCTAAGCATCTTGCCAGCATTATGGGTACCCAGGATATTATTTCTTGAGCTCTTCTGAAGTGGTTTCAGTTCTGGACTTGTTTTGCTGCGGCGTTTATTTGCACCGGTCGCCAACTCTGACAACCAGTGTATGTGATATACTGTTGTGTTCCCTATATTTGCACTAGTGGCGAACTTTGATGCCCAGCGGATGTAATACGTGTAATAGTCATGATAGCCTAGCGTAAGTTGCTTGATTATTTGTTTCCTTGTTGTCTTGTTTATTTTTTTTTGCTTGTAGTCAGTGTAGTTCTTTTTCTGCGGTTTGCTAGTGGCCGCAATAACCTATTTTTTAAAACTTGGCCATAATAACCATGGGCTACATATTTACTGTAGTGACCCTAGGCCTTCTACGGGCCGTAGAAACAATGGGCCTTCTATGGGCCGTAGAAACAATGGGCCTTCTATGGGCTGTATGATCGATTGGCCAAACATGGGCCAATAATGGACCGCATTATGGGCCGTAGACGGACTAGAGTTGGAATCGTCCGTTCATGGGCCGACCATAACGGGTTGTCGTTAATCGGCCATATTTTATGACGCTATGAAAATGCACAATGGAATAACGAGACACAAACGGGCCGACTGTAACCATGGGCTGAATTTGGCCCACAGGCAGAAAAGGCCAGTAACAGGCTGTAAGTAACCGAATGCTGGAAATGAGCCCAAGAATAAATGTGCCCTGAGAAGTCCGGAAGATAACATGGGCTAGAAACGGCCCAATGGAATAATGGGCCGTTAATGGGAATAAAGCGAAACAATGTTCATTACGGGCCAGTTTCACCACGGGCCGTTAATGAGCCAAGAGTTTAAAGGGCCTCATATGGGCCGAAAGACGGCATGGACCATACATGGGCCGGAAGTTACAATGGGCTGGAATCATATTGGACGGCCCAGATGACGCTATTGGGCCTAATTCAGATAGGCTGTAATGGGCCTTGGGTTAGCGGGCTGTAAATGGGCTATATGCGAACAGGCCGTTAACAGGCTTTTCGTAGACAGGCCCGCTACCTTTTGACCAAGTCAAACGGGCCAGCCTTTTCACAGGAATGGGCCTCTGTTGGGGTGTGCCACATGTCGACGTATCATAGGCGCCTTTGGTCCAATGAGGGGATGACATCTGTCCCAACGGTGAGCCGACATGTGTTTCCTCTAGCCAATGATGATTTTACACGTGGAAAATCCCCATTGGTCTGGGATGTTAACGGGTTATCGGATCGAAACCGGAACACGATAGGTTAACGGCGACCCGTTACGGACATGACTTGTACTAATTAATTCTAACTAATAGAAAGTCAGTGGGTGGCTACACCTACTGTCGTTGGCCGTCTGAAAAAAACGGTGGATGCCACGTGTCAGTTACCCTTCATGAAAGCACTTCCATGACGTGCCATTTGTCGTCATGGAAGTGGACACTTCCGTGAAGATAAGTTTGGTATTGTCATGGAACACTTCTACGACATCACAGTATGATTATCTTGATTCTCTCATAAAATCGTCATGGATGTACATGCATGAGAAAAAACGTGACATAGTGTGACAAACACGTATCATCACGGAAGTGTATTTTTTTTCTAATGTGACCCCATGGCACACGAGCAGCAAGACTCGTAGCTGCCGCCGTCTGTGCGTCACGACGGCCGCACCGCGACCCTGTATTCTCCTCCGTCCATGGCATTGTCTTCCCATCTTTATCGCGGGTTAGCAAACGCACCAGCTACGTTGCTCATGGCGCGTGAGCTTCTGCACTATCATCCGGCCAACGACCTCTATGAGGATTTGCTGGGCCGCATCGCCGAGCTCGTCAACGCCGTTGGAGAGGCTCCTCTGCCGTCTCGCTCGCTGCCTCCCCCGTCATCTCAGGTAGGCAATGTAGCCCACAGCGCACCTCCTCCTCCTCTTCGGCATGATTCATCCCCGAGCCAAGGCGTGAGCCCCCCCGACCAATTGCGCAGGGTGCTGGCGGGAGACGAAGAAAACTACCAGGTGGTGCAGTAGCCTCAAGGAGAGGCGTGTGCCCTCCCAGCGCTGCCACATCAAGACCGTGTGCCTCTAGAGGCAGCGGTGCGCGGGCGTCAAGACCAAGCTCCTCCTCCGTGGCAGTCCCCTGTGATCGCGACAAGGTGTCGTGTGTTCACTCCGAAGCTGCGTCGGATCGTCTGGCCCGGGAAGTTCAAGCCGAATCTGCCTCCACGCTACGACGGCATCCCCGACCCTGCTGAGTTCCTCCAGCTCTACGAGATGAGCATCGAGGCGGCGAACGGCGATGAGAAGGTCGTGGCGAATTGTTTTCCCGTGGGCCTCAAGGACGGCACGCGCTCATGGCTCCTAAACCTCCCGGTGGGATCGATCTCCTTCTGGGATGAGCTGCGCGAACAGTTTATCGCCAACTTCCAGGGTACTCACAACCACGCCCCTGCTGCAGGCGACCAGCGATGCATCAAGCAACAGCTGTCGTGGGAAACCACGGCCACCTATGAGACCAAGTGCCCCTTGCTGGTTCGACAAGGGGGATGTCGCGTTGCACAAAGAGCAGACGAGCGTGGGGCAGCAAGGCAGAGATCACGGAGGCAATATAACCCAGGTTCGGGCCTCTGTGAGGCGTAAAATCCCACTCCTTCTTTGGTGGATTGATGGTGGAAGAGTGATGGTGGAGCGTAGTACACTTGCCCAACTGGGCGGTAGTGCCTACGTGCGTATGGGTGTGTGTGTGTGTAATCCCACCTTCTAACCCCCTCTATGGTTGCTATGGGCCTCCTTTTATAGATTAGGGGGTCACCACAATGGCAAAGTAGTCACTATGCCCTGATAAGATAGCAAACAGTGCTATCATACCTAACTCTGCAGGCTGACAGGGTCCATTAAATGCACCGCTTAACGTCACGTTGTTGGTTGCCCGACAAGCCTTGCCTAGCTGTTTTGCCATCTTCACACCTACTCGCTTGACACGTCACAAGATGGGTGTCGTTCGTGGGCGTTTCCCGTAGGGAAAGGCTGCCATGTGGCGCATGGCTGCCACTTAGTCACTTTCCGGCTTGACACCGCACTGATTGACGACGCGGGTCGTGGTGGAGTAGTTGGGTGAGGTGATTTTGCCTTCGTGAGTCTTGGCAGGCCCTACCGAGACGTCTTGGACGCCTTCTTCCGGGGCGACCCCATCCTTGTCCAGCTCGTCTGCCCCGCAAGAGGGGCTTTTCTCCTGGTGGCATCCTGTTTCTCTGGCTTGATCTTGGTCCTCTTGATCTGCAGGTTGGTTCTTCAAAGCTCTTGGTTCCTTGTACTCTGGCATGGCCTTGGCCGGTCCGTGCACGAGTCAGGGGAAAATGTATACCCCTGTTTGTTTTCCCGGACAGCAGCCAGGGGAGACCTTGCACAAATAAATACAATGCTTCACCAACGTTCATCTCAAGATCCCCAAGATGTTGGACGAGGCCATCATTTCAGCGTTCACTGATGGCGTCCGGGATGTCAAGATGAAGGAAGAACTCGCCATACACGAGGACACATGCTTGGCTCTAGAGATGTTCAACATGACAACTAGATGCGCGAGGGCTGAGGAAGGTCGCCTCTCCCTCCTTGAGCTCTTCGAGGCCGATCCTAAAG
Organism: Aegilops tauschii subsp. strangulata; assembly: GCF_002575655.3. Lineage (NCBI taxonomy): Eukaryota > Viridiplantae > Streptophyta > Magnoliopsida > Poales > Poaceae > Aegilops > Aegilops tauschii. The sequence continues at coordinate 257,339,202 of NC_053040.3, forward strand.
ACAAGAAGGCCAAGGCCAAGGACATGAACCGCAAGGGCCCGGCTGTGCTCGCGGCCGAGCCTGAGATGAAGCGCGGCCGCGACCACCCCGAATCCTCCAAGGGCAGCCGCCCGTTCTGCATCTTCCACAACATCCACAACTACAACACCAACAACTGCCAAGAGCTCAGGGCCATCCGTGATGGGCGCCTTGGCTGCCACCCTAAGCGCAACGACCATGGCTACGGCCGCGGAGGAGGATGTGGTGGAGGCCGGTGGGACAACCGCGACCCCCGCCAGGACTAGCATGATCAGCCTCGTGAGGACCGCGGGCAGGGCCAGCCTCGCAATGGCCCCTGGAGGGACCAGCCTCGTGAGGACCATCCTCAAGGCAACACGAACGTTCCTCCGTTTCCGCCGCCGCCAAGCAGGAATGATCACCACCACCATGATGATGGGGCCGGGGGCTTCCAAGAGCCTCGTGCTATTGCCAGTATCCTGGGTGGCGCTCAGTCCCCCGCCTCCCATCGCATGTTCAAGCAGTTCGCTCGTGAGGTGAACGCAGCCCACCCCAAGCTTGAGGCGTCGCGTCCCGTCAGGTGGTCCAAGTACACCACCACCTTCGACTCTACAGATCAACTCAAGTGTGCAGCCACCGGTGGCGCGCTCCCAATGCTCTGCTCGCCGCCATCGGCAATGTCCTCGTCACCAAGACACCCATCAACGGTGGCGTGGGACTGAATGTCCTCTCTGCTGAGACGTTCGAAAGGCTTCAGGTGCCCTACAACCAGCTTCTCCCCACCAAGCCCTTCTCAGGAGTGACCGATGGCTCCATTGTCCCCCTGGGGTAGATTTGTCTCCCTGTCGCCTTCGGCAAGTGCGACAACTACCGCACTGAGCTCATCGACTTTGACGACGCCCACATTCGCCTCCCGTACAATGCCATCCTCGGGTACCCAGCCCTTGCCAAGTTCATGGTGGTGATCACCACGGCTACAACGTCCTGTAGATGCCAGGAAGCTTCGACATCATCACGGACGCCTGCGATGAGAAGGATACGGTGTGCTCCCTCGAGCACGCCTACCAGGCCGTAGCAGTCGAGAACTCAGATGACGAGGGTGCCATCCATCCTCCCGAGGCCGTTCCCGAGAAGAAGAAGCAGCTACTCCTTCTACGTCCTCAGGTGGCCGGGGCGTCCAGTGACTGTACCTCAGGCCCCGCGCCCACCGATGGGGCACCCTTCCCTCTCGCATATGAAGGCGCGCCCGGTGCCCCTCTCAGGTTGGGCTCGAGGGCTCTCCTCTGGAGGGCCTTTGACCTAGCCAGCATCACGAGGGAAGCGTTCGGGCACCATGTGGAGGCGTGCTTCAATGCACGCTTCCGTGTGCAGGGCGCAGGGTGCGAGGCGCCAGGCACTCAGGAGTTCATCACCAAGGCGATCGGGGAACTTCAGGAGGCGCGAGCCATGCGCGGCGAGCGCCACCCCACATCGCTCAGCGCGGCTGCTGCCCCTGACATGGGTGGCGAGCTGCGCGTCTGCGTCAATATGCCAAGGCTCAACAGGGCCGCTTCTGGCCGTCCCGCGTTGGCCGGAGTGGGGGCTGCCCTCACAGCTATGTCCGAATGTCGTTCGGCCTGCTGAACATGGCTGCCATGCACCAGCGCCACATGCAGGGCATCCAGGCGGCTCATGAGGCCAGGCGTCAGGCGGCCCTGATAGAGGAGTCACCAAACCTCTTGAGCCTCCTGGACCTCCGGAGCCCTCCGAGGCTCAGGAGCCAGACGACTCACGAAGAACGACCTCTTCGGCGCACATCTTTAGCAGCCCCAACACTTCTTCAACGATGGTGCCAGGTAACTTTTTGGTTTGTTCAATTAAGGGCGCCCCTCGGGCTGCATTATCCTCAAGTTGTACGGGTACATCCCTGCAACATGTATCGTTTTGCGCATATATCAAAACTGGCCTTACCATTTCATGAGTTGCTGTATATTATCACATGCATGACCGGTGCGTCGCCACCATGAATGCCGTGCACCCTCACAAACCCGCCTGCGACCGCCTCATGATTAAGTACTGGCATGGCATCTGTGCTCGGGCCCGTCCCTGCAGCATCGCTAAACCCAAGTGGCCAAGCTCTGTCTCGCGGGCAGCCCCCGTGTATGTCACCTCCCGTGGTCCTAGGTGCCTTGTTCTCGCATGAGCTAATAGAGAGTGGATGAGTTAGGGCGCGCGACCCGGTGCCTCACCACTGCAGGAACCGCGCGTTGGTTGTCTTTCTGTAGGATTGTTGCGTGAGAAGACTACGCACGGTGTCTGTGCTCGGGTCCGTCCCTACAGCATCGATAAAACCAGCGGCTGAGCTGTGTCTGGCGGGCCGGCCCCATTCACGTCACCTCCTGGGGTCGTTAGTGTTTGTCCTTCTCATGCGATGTCCTCTGGAGATTCACTCGGCGTAGGTCGCCTAAACATCTTGCAGGATCCTTACAAATGTTTTGAATCAAAATTTAGCGCAACCCGCCTTGAGTTAGGGCCTCGTGAGTCCCATGCTGGCTCATGGGTGCCCATATACACCTCCTCCAGTCCTGCCGTGTAGAGATGTGTGAGGACGGGGCTATACACGCCTCGGAGTCTCCCCTCAGAGGGAGCTCCCACCCACGCACTAGTGGAAGCCCCATGCTCCACGCTGGCGGACGACACAGTCGAGGAGCAACTACGACCATGCAAGAGTGGAAGCACCATGCTCTGCGATGGTGAATAAACAACTAAGGGCGCCCTAGCGGCTGCCGCAACCTCAGGAGGGCCACTAAGCTCGCCGTCCGGCCTCAACGCGCCACTTTCCCTACGAGAGGGCCGTGCGAGGGGGCTGGGCATGGGGGCTGCGCCCAGGTGATGCCTCGCGCATGCCACCTCACCATGTCTCTCACACCTGGTCTTCTCGCGACACTCCCAGGCAAAAGCTGGCGAGGAAAGGTATGAGGGCTCCGGATTAACCCAGACGCTGCTCGCATTTCCTTCATGAGGGCTGTTTGTACGTCAACGGGGACCCCTGAGCATCGCGACTCAGGGGCCTCACTAGTCACGTAGCCCCTCACCCATTGGCCTCGTCCTGGTGATCCGGACACCTCAAGGGCGGTTGAAGTATGCGCGGGGCTGGGCCCGGCCGACGCAGAACACTAAGGCAAACAGAAAGGAAATCGAGCACGGAAAAGAAATCGCGGAGTCCCAACAAGTTATTACAAAACATAATGTCTCACAAGTTCAAACAGAAGTTTTCACGCCTCCACGAGGCACCACAAATGTCGCCGGGTCAACCTAGGAAGAAGCGCTGCCATCACCTTGGTAGCCAATGTCGCTCGCCGTGGGGAGCTCGTCATCGACAATGCCACCACTATCTTCGCCGCTCGCTCCAGGCGTCACAGCCTCAGGGTCGACGCAGAGGAACTTCTCAAGCAGGGTTTTCACCTGCTTCTTCATGGCCTCGATAGCAGCGTCGCGGGGCTCAGGAGCCACCGGCTCGATCAGCACAGCAAGGTCGAAGCTTGGGTCCTAGAGATGGAGGTGGCTGAAGACACGTGTCGCGGCCGCGGTGAAAAGGGCATGACACTCCCCTTCTATCATGGAGCCCACTCCAGCGGCGATGCCCTCGAGCTACTCGGCAAGCTTGGGGAGAAGACCAGCAAGGCCATCCTCCGGAGTCGCCAGCGGCTTCTTGTACCCTTCTTCTTAAAGGGAGTGCAGCGTCGTGTGGGACTTCAGCTCGAGGGAGATGAAGGCATCGCTCCCCACGGCCGCCGCCATCTCAGCTGCGGTGAGTGTATTCTCACTGGCTTCCAGCCGGGCCGTCTCCTCAGAGCAAAGCTGGTCGTGGGACACCTGGGCCCTGTCCGCCCCCTCCTTCGGCTTGCCCAGGCGGCTCTGCTCTGCGGCCTTTTCCTAGGCTGCCTGGTCCAGCTCGGTGTCTCGGTCGGCGAGCGCAACCTCCCGGGCCTTGAGCTCCTCCTCCCGCTCTTGGAGCCGATGGGTCTGGGCACCTTCTCTTTGCGGAGGGTCTTCAGCTCGGCATCCAACGTATTGCAACATTCCTTGGCGGACGTTGCATCGCCCAGCACCGCGTCGCGAGCCGCCATTGCCTCTCCAGCCTCCATCCTGCCCTCCACGGCAGCAGCCTCGGCCTGGCCCCAGGCCACCCTGACATTAGTGTCGGCCTAGAGCCACAATGAGATCAGCCCCAGATGCCCCTGAGGGAGTCCTGGATTAGGGGGTCCTCAGACAGCCGGACTATATACTTTAGCTAGACTGTTGGACTATGAAGATACAAGATCGAAGACTTCGTCCCGTGTCCGGATGGGACTCTCCTTGGCGTGGAAGGCAAGCTTGGCAATACGGATATGTAGATCTCCTCCCTTGTAACCGACTCTGTCTAACCCTAGCCTCCTCCGGTGTCTATATAAACCGGAGGGTTTAGTCCGTAGGACCAACAACAATCATACCATAGGCTAGCTTCTAGAGTTTAGCCTCTACGATCTCGTGGTAGATCAACTCTTGTAATACTCATATCATCAAGACCAATCAAGCAGGAAGTAGGGTATTACCTCCATCGAGAGGGCCCGAACCTGGGTAAACATCGTGTCCCCCGGCTCCTGGAACCATCCGCCTTAGACGCACAGTTCGGGACCCCCTACCCGAGATCCGCCGGTTTTGACACCGACATTAGTGCTTTCATTGAGAGTTCCACTGTGCCATCACCGTAAGGCTTGATGGCTCCTTCGATCATCAGCAACGATCCGATCCAGGGTGAGGTTTTCCTCCCCGGACAGATCTTCGTATTCGGCGGCTTCGCACTGCGGGCCAACTCGCTTGGCCATCTAGAGCAGATCGAGAGCTACACCCCTGGCCATCAGGTCAGGTTTGGAAACTTGAACTATATTGCCGACATCCGCGGAGACTTGATCTTCGACGGATTCGAGCCCATTTCAGGTGTGCCGCACAATCACGACGAGCATGACTTAACTCTGCCGTCGGACAGTGTTCGGGAGATCACACCTGCAACTACTCCGTGCCTCAATCCGGAACAAATTGCATCATCTGAGGACGGGTGGATAGACCCCGCCACGGAGGCCGCACTCTCAGCGGCGATAGAGCCGAATACTGACTTCACCTCCTACGAGAGCCGTGTTGCCGAACTGTTCAATTCGTCCCCGGCCACGGGCTCCGAGCCGCTTTCGTCCGTGCCTATCGAATCTGATTGGGCACCGATCATGGAGTTTACCTCCGCGGATATCTTTCAGCACTCGCCTTTGGGCGATGTTCTAAATTCATTAAGGTCTCTCTCCTTGTCAGGAGAACCTTGGCCGAACTATGTCCGGCTAGAATGGGATGTGGACGATGAAGAAATTCACTCCCCACCCACCACCCACTTAGTAGCCACTATCGACGATTTAACCGACATGCTCGACTTCGACTCCGAAGACATCAACGGTATAGACGACGATGCAGGAGACGAACAGGAACTACCGCCCACAGGGCGCTGGATAGCCACCTCATCGCACGATATATATGGTGGATACACCCAAAGAAAACAATGACGAGGAACGGAAGGATGCAGCAAAGGATAGCTCCCTCGAGAAGCAACCAAAGCGATGGCGTAGGCGCCGCTCCAAATCCCGCCTCGGCAAAAACAGCGATAACAGCGCAAGAAAAAATAACACCCCGGTCGACTCCAGAGGAAACGACGACCACATTGACCCAGCGATAGAGCAGGACAAGCCAGCGGACGGTGAACATAGTACGGAGCCGCTGTCCGATAACGGCGACGCCGAACGTCAGGCTAATCAACCTGTCTCCTGAGAGGAGAACAGTCCGGACGACGATGCACACATCATCCCGGAAAGGCACTTGGAACAAGAGAACCTCCGTGGTAGGCTTATTGCCACCGCGAGGAGTCTGAAGAAGCAAAAGCAAAGGCTTAAGTCCGCGCAGAATACGCTCAACAGTAGATGGAACAAAGTGCTCGACAATGAAGAAAAGTTTGGTGGCAGTCGCCACACAAAGAGCTATCCAAAATGCAAGCTGTTGCCTGAGTTCGATGATGAGGCCGTGGAGCCTACACAGCCGAAGAATAAAACGGCCGATCAGACGGATCGATCACCTCGTGGGCGCGATAGGGCTTCTAACGATGCCGCACATAAGTCAACACATGATTTACGTGAGGACTTGTGCCAAAAAATCGGTATGACCAGGTCCATCTATGGATCTAGGAAGCGCGCTCCGGCACAAAATCAAAACCGAATACTACAACCGTCCGAACGCCATGATACATCCAAATACAGGGGTGCCGCACACCCCCTATGTCTCACCAATGAGGTGCTGGATCATGAATTTCTAGAGGGATTCAAACCCATGAACATAGAGGCATACGACGGAACGACGGACCCTGGGGTCTGGATTGAGGACTTCATCCTCTACATCCATATGGCTCGCAGAGACGATCTCCACGCCATCAAATACTTGCCCCTCAAGCTTAAAGGACCAGCTCGGCACTGGCTGAAGAGCCTCCCCAAAAATTCAATTGGAAGTTGGTAGGAGCTGGAGGATGCTTTTAGGGCCAACTTTCAAGGGACCTATGTCCGACCTCCGGATGCAGATGATTTAAGTCATATTATTCAACAGCCTGGAGAGTCAGCCCGAAAGCTTTGGAACAGATTTCTTACTAAGGAGAACCAAATCGTCGATTGCCCGGATGCCGAAGCCTTAGCAGCTTTCAAACACAGCGTCCGAGACGAATGGCTCGCCAGACACCTCGGCCAAGAAAAACCGAGGACAATGGCAGCCCTAACAAGCCTCATGACCCGCTTTTGCGCGGGCGAAGATAGCTGGCTGGCCCGTAGCAGCACCAGCGACCCAGGCACATCTGAAGTCCGGGATGGCAATGGAAAACCATGACGCACTAAAAGCAAGCGGCGAAATAACGAAGACAGCCCAGACAACACGGCGGTAAACGCTGGATTTAGGGGCTCTCGACCCGGTCAGCGGAAAAAGCCATTCAAAGGCAACAGAGATGGACCGTCCAGCCTAAACAAGATCCTTGACAAATTATGTCAGATTCATGGCACCTCTGATAAACCTGCAAATCACACCCACAGAGAATGCTGGGTCTTCAAGTAGGCCGGCAAGTTAAACGCCGAACACAAGGGGAGGGAGACACGAAGTGAAGACGAGGATGAGCCTCGCCAGCAAAGCACTGGGGGACAGAAAAAAATTCCACCAGAGGTCAAAACAGTGAACATGATTCACGTAACAAAACGAAGGAGCAAACATGCACTCTGAGACACATGCGTCGTAGAGCCTGTCACCCCTATCAACCCTTGGTTAGCCTGCCCGATCACCTTTGATCGCAGGGATCAACTGAGAAGTATCCGGCACGGAGGATTGGCTGCCTTGGGGCTAGACCCAATTATCGACGGATACCATCTCACCCAAGTCCTCATGGATGGCGGTAGTAGTCTTAATCTGATATATCAGGACACAGTCCGCAAATTGGGGATAGATCCGACAAGAATCAGCCAAAAGCAATACTACCTTTAAAGGAGTAATGCCAGGCCCAGAGGCCCGCTGTACGGGCTCTCTAGTACTAGAGGTTGTATTCGGTTCTCCCGACAACTTCCGAAGTGAAAAACTAACCTTCACATCGCTCCATTCTGAAGCGGCTATCAAGCACTACTCGGAAGAACAACTTTGGCTCGTTTTAATGCAGTACCGCATTACGCTTCTCTTAAGCTTAAGATGCCCGGTCCCCACGACATCATCACAGTTAGCGGAAGTATTGAGCGTTCCTTACGCGCAGAAGAACGTGTGGCGGCTTTAACAGCCAAACACTAAACGGCCTCTGCAACCAGAATAAATGATCGGTCGTCAAGACCGCGGACACGGCTAGACGAGTCCGGCGCAGCACTAGCTGTAACAGCTTAGATAAACCTGATATTGGTTTGATGGTTATACCCCCATAGGCGGTACCGGGGGCTTCCCGCATGTAAAAAGGACTAGTTCGGCTCGAGTTTACTTATCTTGAATATTAATGGTTTATTGAGAATAACCAATTTTCGCACGACAACTTTCACCTAAGTTCTTCTCTTTTACAGATGATAATCGTGCTACACCCTTCCAGGATACGGCACAGCGGAGACACAGGCGCAGACGTGCAGCAGGGACCCGCTCAAAGGTTTCTTTTGAGATTAAGACCCTGTGTAAACCTTTCTTACTGTCTTTTGTTGCCTCAAATCCTCTGGACACTCAGTATAGCCGAGAAGGATGCTAACGTTATTGGCATTTCGCCACGTCAGAATAATGCACGTACCTAGACACTTAGGGTTCATTATCAAAGGCGTTGTTCAGCCCGGTATATGTTATAAAGACCAAATACCTTAGGAGTGTTCGGCGTCACGAGTTTGGCCTTATATGCATCAGCTCCGAATCATGTCTTTGGTCAAATGTTGGGTTTGCCCGGCTCCCATGTTTTGTTACCTTACGTTCCGCTCTATCGGCTAAGGTGGCACCGGGAGAACTACTGCGATTGTGCCCTGGTTCATCTGGACGAGCACCTCAGTAGAGAAAGCCGAAAACTGACTGTCATGATAAAGCGTGAGACTGGTCAACCACTCGATGACTCATCAGAATCTTCGGGACTCCTCCGCATTAACGAAGGAACGGTTTTCCCGGTCATGTACGTACGTGCACCGTATTCGGATGGCCACAGAAATACCAGGGGCTATATAGTAGCCCCACTGTCAAACTCCTATGGTTAAGTGAAAGTGTTAAAGCAATATAGTCCGATTGCCTTGTTCGCCGCGCTACCACCTCCTTAATGGACCAAGACGTTGGATCAAGTGTGAAGACGCGCTTTTGCGAACACCCCCGCATTATATGCGTGGGGGCTGAAGCCGACGACTGCAAACTTTCAGGTTATATACATATATACATAAACGATCGCAAAGGAGGCATAATAATACTTTCAGGCAAAAGTATAAACACAACCATTATAGTTCAAATAACATTGTTCTTACAATTGGGATACATGTCACTAGAACATGATACTCTTCGAGCACTGAGCCTCTATTAAACGAGCGCCTTCTAGGAGTTCTTCAAAATAGTGCTCGGCAGAAACCTGGCCTACGGCCGGATTCTGGGTTGCAATCGTGGTGGCCTCCATCTCCGCCCAGTATGTCTTGATATGGGCAAGAGCCATCCGCGCACCCTCTATGCACGCTGACCTCTTTACAGCGTCAATATGCAGCACAACACCAAGGAATTGTTGCACAAGACCAAAATAACTATTCGACCTTGATCCTTGGCTCGGGCAAGTTCCGCTCGAAGGGTCTTCACGGCGACAGCTCCATCTGCAGTCACAACATATTACAGATACTAGCATCATGCTCCTCTTAATATGTATTGATCATTGGAGAATACATACCCTGTGCCTCGTCAAGCCGCTTGTTTACAAGAACGATGTCGGCATCTGCCGCATCAAGTTGCCGCTTCAGTTCGGCAAACTCACCCGTCCGGCTAGCCACGGGACCCGCAGCCGCCTACACATGAAAAGCAGCACGGTTATTACCTGGGACTATGATCCTCTATTTGACGTCTTTTTCGACAGCAACCAGAGTCTCAGGGGCTACTATCTACATAGGGCACACCTAGCGTGTGCAGTACCGTCAAAATATATATATATATTACTTTGCGTACCTCAAGGCCTCTTAGCAGGCTCACAAAAGCTTCATGCAACCCGCTTTCGGCAGATGAAATCCTCTCAACCACCGTACCCATTAGCGTACGATGCGTTTCTGAGAAAGTCGCTTGCTCCAGAAGATTCATCAGTGCGTCTGGTCGCGCACCGGACTGTCCCGGACTCTTTCTGTGGCTCTCCTTGGGAACCGAGTACTCCGGACTTCGGGTGGCCGAAGGGTTGCCCTCTGGCCTGGGCGGATCAGGAGAAATCCTCCGTGACGACACCTCAGGGTTGCCCGCCTCATGAGGCGGGGAGGCACGGGGAGGCGTTTCGCTCTCCATCATCTCCGGAAGAAGATCCCCCGAAGATGAACTCTGTCGAGAAGGGCTATGATCCGAACTACAAGACATACGTCTCGGTCATTGATATCAGAAGTGAGGCAAGTTATATTTACTATAAATTACTTCTGTTTACTTACAGCTCGGTGGAGGGCTGGTCCCCTTGCGGGTACTGTGCGGTAAGGATGCCCTCCGGGGTAGGGCCCCCTGACAAAGGTTTCTTCCCTTGTTTGGGAACCATTGTTTCCAAGTCTTCAGAGGCGGCCCCCTTCCTTCCTTGGGGAGAAGGAATTTTAGGTTCTTCTCCCCGGTTATCCTCCTTCGCGGAGGCACTAAATCCCCTGGTTTGGATGAACAATGAGTGAGGCCCGCTTTCGGCTTCTTTATTCCCCCCTTTATCTTCCCCTGATGACGCTTGATAAGGCGCGAGCTCAAGCATTCTGTCCAATACTAGATCTGTTGAGCCTTCGGGAAGGGGGGCCGAACACCTGATCATCTTTGCCTTTTTTATCCAGTCCTGGTCAAAGAGCGGCTTTTCAGAATGATGTTGTGATAAATAAAGAGACAGCATGTTCGGCCGAGGAACTACTTACTTGGGTATCTGGACGATTGCAGCTCAGACCCGCAACCTCGGTGGTGTCTGGACACTTTATTTGTGATCCGGAGAATAATTTGTAAATCTCTTCGAGCATCATGCCGAAGAAGTGCTGAATAGCTCGCGGTCCTTCCGGGTTGAACTCCCACATACGGAGAGGTCGACGCTTGCAAGGCAGGACTCGACGAACTAGCATGACTTGCATTACCTTGACAAGGGTGACATCTCTCTCAAGGAGATCTCGGATGCGACTCTGCAATATCGGCACATCATTTACTGGCCCCCAGTCCAGCCCCTTGTTGATCCATGACGCCAGTTGTGGCGGGGAACCCGAGCGGAAGGCAGGGGCGGCTACCCACTTAGTACTGCGGGGAGCTGTGATGTAAAACCACTCCCGTTGCCATAAGCTGGACACCTCCGGGAAGGAACCCTTTGGCCATGGAACATCGGTGCCTTTGCTCATTACGGCACCTCCGCATTCTACGTGTCGCCCATTAATCATCTTTGGCTCCACATTAAAAGTCCTGAGCCATAAGCCGAAGTCTGGGGTGACGTGGAGGAAGGCCTCAAACACAACGATGAACGACGAGATCTGAAGGATGGAATCCGGGGCCAGGTCATGGAAATCCAGCCCGTAATAAAACATGGCCCCCTAACAAAGGGATCTAGACTAAGGCATAGCCCTCGGAGGAAGTGGGAGACGAATACGACACTCTCGCCGGGTTCGGGAGTGGGAATGACCTGCCCTCGAGCAGGTACCCTGTGCGAGATTTCGTCGGTCAGATACCTGGCTTCTCTTAGGTTCTTGATGTCCTCCTCTGTGACAGAGGAGGGCATCCACCGACCGTGAAGGTTGGATCCGGACATGATTGGAGGTCCGAAGCGCCTAGCCTGAGCCTTGGGTGTTGGAACTCAAGGTGGGGGAAGGGTTCGATTAAGTGCGAGAAGAAAAGGACAGGCCTTGTCCTCTTTATAAAGAGGGTGAATATCAAGCGTCCTCCGCGTGTCCGTTTGGAACTTGCCTAAAATCGAGGAGTCATACCAACGGGCACGATTGGGTTACCCACACCCATATTGATGAGAATCCCGTGATAAGGGGACACGATCTCTGCTTCGACAAGACGTGCCAAGGAAACCGCCTCGCAATGTGTTCAGTCACTGGTTGAGAAAAACGGTTCGACTAATGACCGGGCTGTGGTATGATGTCATGCTGCCAAAGTTGTCAGCAGATTAGATTTGTGGAAATATTATTCTCTCTATGCTGGTATGTGGAATTTGTTTTGCAGAGCCGGACACTATCCTTGTGTTCAAAATATTCTATGGAGTATTCGGAGGAAGAACCAGCCTTGCAATGCCGAAGACAATCTGCGTGCCGGACTCATCGTCATTGAAGCCTGGTTCAGGGGCTACTGAGGGAGTCCTCGATTAGGGGGTCCTCGGACAGCCGAACTATATACTTTAGCCGGACTGTTGGACTATGAAGATACAAGATTGAAGACTTCGTCCCGTGTCCGGATGGGACTCTCCTTGGCGTGGAAGGCAAGCTTGGCAATACGGATATGTAGATCTCTGTAACACCCACGATGCGGCTATATCTCCCATGTGTCGAGGCATGACTTAGAGGCATAACCGCATTGTGGTATTGTCGCAAGAAGGGTTATCTTCACACAATCCCATGTAATGAATAAGAATGGGATAACGAGAGTTGGCTTACAATCGCCACTTCACACAATACATAAAATAATATTCATACATCATTCAAAATCCACACATAGACCGACTACGGTCAAATCCAAATGAAAATAAGATAACCCCAAATGCTAGATCCCCGATCGTCCCAACTGGGCTCCACTACTGATCATCAGGAAAAGAAACATAGTAACGACCACGTTCCTCGCCGAACTCCACTTGAGCTCGTTTGCGTCATCTGCACTGGCATCGTCGGCACCTGCAACTGTTTTGGTAGAATCTGTGAGTCACGAGGACTTAGCAATCTCACACCCACGAGATCAAGACTATTTAAGCTTAAAGGCAACGATGGTGTAATGAGGTGGAACTGCAGCAGGCACTAAGCATATATGGTGGCTAACATACGCAAATGAGAGCGAGAAGAGAAGTAAGGCAACGGTCGCGAAGCTAGAAATGATCAAGAAGTGATCCTGAATCTACTTACGTTCATGCATAACTCAAACCGTGTTCACTTCCCGGACTCCGCCGAGAAGAGACCATCACGGATACACACACAGTTGATGTATTTTAATTAAGTCAAGTGTCAAGTTCTCTACAACCGGACATTAAAAAATTCCCATCTGCCTCATAACCGCGGGCACGGCTTTCGAAAGATAATACCCTGCAGGGGTGTCCCAACTTAGCCCATTATAAGCTCTCACGGTCCACGAAGGATAAACCTTCTCCCGAAAAGACCCGATCAGTCTCGGAATCCCGGTTTACAAGACATTTCGACAATGGTAAAACAAGACTAGCAAAGCCGCCCGAATGTGCCAACAAATCCCGATAGGAGCTGCACATATCTCGTTCTCAGGGCACACCGGATAAGCAAAACGTACAGGTACCAACATAACCCAAGTTGCCAAGGGACGGTCCCGCACGGTGCTCTAGTTTGGACCAGCACTCAGAGGAACACTGGCCCGGGGGTTTAAACAAAGATGACCGTCGGGCTCGCGAAAACCCAAGGGAAAAAAGGCTTAGGTGGCAAATGGTAAAACCAAGGTTGGGCCTTGCTGGAGGAGTTTTATTCAAGGCGAACTATCAAGGGGGTCCCATAAATCACCCAACCGCGTAAGGAACGCAAACTCAAGGAACATAATACCGGTATGACGGAAACTAGGGCTGCAAGAGTGGAACAAAACACCAGGCATAAGGCCAAGCCTTCCACCCTTTACAAAATATATATAGATGCATTAATGTAATAAGAGATATTGTGATATTCCAAAATATCCATGTTCCAACATGGAACCAACTTCAACTTCACCTGCAACTAGCAACGCTATAAGAAGGGCTGAGCAAAAGCGGTAACTTAGCCAAACAACGGTTTGCTAGGAAAGGATGGTTAGAGGATTGACATGGCAACATGGGAGGCATGATATAGCAAGTGGTAGGTAACGCAGCATAGCAATAGAGCGACAACTAGCAAAGCAAAGATAGAAGTGATTTCGAGGGTATGGTCATCTTGCCTGCAAGGTTCTCAGAGTTGTCGAAAGCTTGATCCTCGTAAGCGTACTCAACAGGTTCCTCGTTCACGAACTCGTCTCCTGGATCTACCCAAAACAAGAACACAAGCAACGGAACCACAATCAATCACGGGAAATGCACAAACAACATGATGCAAAACATGAATGATATGCAAGATATGATATGCGATGCATATGCGTGCTTCGGAAGAAAAATGATGAACAAGGAAGTAACTTGGCAAACCAAGTATGCCACTGGAAAGGTGAGATGATTTCGGTCGAAATCGATATAAAGATCACCAGAAACGGATGCACGGTTTGCAAATGGCAAGGAAAACAAGAATGACACGATTCTGCGATTAACACCATGATAGCACTTAGAATACATCAAGTAACTATGCTACAGCACTCCAACAGAGCAACAAAGCATATGAAAGTAATCTACAGGAGATGCTTGAGAAAATATGAATACTGAGATATGTCCTGATCACAACACAGCAGGTTCAAACAAGCATGGCAAAAGTGCAAAAGATATCAGGTTCACAGACTTAGTGAAATTACTGGACATGGCAGAAACAGCATCAGGTAGCAATGTTCAGAGCACGAAATCGTCATGCTACAAGAATTTAACATAGCAAAACAAGACAAGGCATGAATCTACTAAATGCATAGAACAAAAGTCCCTTACTGACCATAAGCCAAAAAGGACAAGAAGATATGATGGCAACCAAGTAAACATAGCAAGTTTCGTTAACAGGTTTCAGACTTAGCAGAAAACAGAGCATGGCAGTAAACAGAGTTATGAAGGCATCTTGGTGAGCTTGATGCACTCACCACAAAGCAATTCATGAGAAAACAAGCATACCTACAGCAAGATAGCATGTTTATGAAGCTATCCATGGCAAGAGAAAATACATATCATGTATGAAACAACTACAACAACCTTGGCAAAATTGAATATAATGTTAATATTCTGCCAAGAATATTTTATAGCAAAAGTAGAGCAAGATTGAGACATGCTACGGCACTCCATAATTTCAAACAGTGGCATGGATGCATAGATAGCAACTATAACTACAAAACATCCTTAATGAACATCTCCAAAATAAGCATGGATCTCTCTGTAGCCACATGGATACATAGCAACAAAATAACAGCAGTCACAGACTTGGTAAAATTACTGTCCCTGAAATCAGAAACATCACGAAGCCTAGTTTGCATGCTTGTGCTAGTCACCACAGAGATCACAAAAATACATGGCATACACCTCTATAAATATGGCATGGCATACAGCAAAACACATGTACAGCTCATGCTCATAAGATACACAGATTAAATGCAACAAAAATAACAAAACCCTAAGTTCTAATAACAGACAGCAGTTAACAGCATATAGCACTCTTGCACCAGAGATTTGGGCATCAAGATGGACTCAAACGAGCATGGCATAATGGAACAAAATGAAGAGCATATCGAGCCGAACATTCCGATATATTACACGCACGGATCGGAGCTATATGCTGAGAGTGATGATGCGATGAACAGGAGCATATGATGCAAATATTTAAAGACTTGGAATATTTCGGGAGAGGGGAGAAAAAGTCAACCGTGGCCAGACCGGATCGGGCTCGGTTAGGGTTCGGGGCGCATGGCGGCCGGAGCTTCTAGCCGGAGAAGAGGCGGCGGCCGGCGTCGGAGGTGCGGGCGAGGAGGAGGAGCGGAGCGGCGGGCGGCGACGACCGGAGAGAGGCCGCGGTGGAGGCGGCGGACGGCGGCGAGGTCCGGCAGGCGCGGGCTCCCGCGGCGGACGAAGCGACGGCGCGGCGGCGCCGGCGAGACGGCGGCGAAGGCGGCGAGGCGGCACGGGCGAGGCGCGGGAGGAGGCGCGCGACCCGGGCGGCGGCGAGACGGGCCGGGGCGGGCCCGCGCGGGCTCGAGCGGGCCGCGGGCGGCGGCGGCGCCGGCTACCACGTGGCAGGCTAGGGTTGGCTACGGCCGAAGCGTCCGGCGGCGGCGGACGCGTCCGGTGGCGGCGGGGGCGATTTGACCTAGGGTTAGGGTGGGTTTTGCCCCAGATTTTGGAGGGGGGAGGTATTTTTATAGGTAGAGGGAGCTAGGAGACTCCAAATGGAGCACGGTTTGTTCCATTATGCCATGCTCGTTTTGGGCTGTTTGGAGGGGGGTTTTGCTGCAACACACAAAGGGACTTTGCGGTTACCCGGTTAACCGTTGGAGCACCAAACGACCTCCAAATGGAACGAAACTTGACAGGTGGTCTACCGGTGGTATACCAAGGCCACTTGACAAACCTCGGTCCATTTCGAGAACGTTTAACGCCCGCTCACGAAAAGAAAACAAGAGGGGTGCGCCGGAGGAGGTGGGAGTGCCGGATAGCAAAACGGACAACGGGGAAAATGCTCGGATGCATGAGACGAACACGTATGCAAAATGAGATGCGCATGATGACATGATATGAGATGCATGACATGAACAAAATGCAAAATGAAAAACAAAAGCCGACCACGAAGGGAATATCATGACAAATAGCCAAAAATGGCAAGAGTTGGAGTTACAAATATGGAAAGTTACATCCGGGGTGTTACAATCTCCTCCCTTGTAACCGACTCTGTGTAACCCTAGCCTCCTCTGGTGTCTATATAAACCGGAGGGTTTAGTCCGTAGGACCAACAACAATCATACCATAGGCTAGCTTCTAGGGTTTAGCCTCTATGATCTCGTGGTAGATCAACTCTTGTAATACTCATATAATCAAGATCAATCAAGCAGGAAGTAGGGTATTACCTACATCGAGAGGGCTCGAACCTGGGTAAACATCGTGTCCCCCGCCTCCTGTTACCATCCACCTTAGACGCATAGTTCGGGACCCCCTACCCGAGATCCGCCGGTTTTGACACCGACAGCCCCGTCACCATGCACCTGTTGATGCCCTGAAGATCGGTCCAGAGCTGGTCCAACACGGTGTAGGCCTCCTCCAAAGCACCGGGCCTGGCAGAGGGGCCATGGTCCGCCAACACGAGGGCCTGGGGAGGATGCGGCACCGGCGCCTGGACTGGCGCCTCCACAGCAGCAAGGGAAGTAGGGCGCTCTGGAGCCCCAAACCCCCCGTGGGTGTGACCGGGAGGAGTCTGCTGGGCCACTACAGCGGCCTCCTCCTGAGGATCTGTCATCGAGCCTTGGGGGGCCACTCCGTAGGGGGGAGTGCGAGGCGGCCTCCTTCGCCCACGCCAGGGCCATCGCGGCCATTGCGGACAATGCAGCCTCATGGGTCCCGGCTTCCACCTTCTTTCTCTTCACCGTGGGCTTTGCCCTGGTAGCCGGGAGAAGAGCATTGTGGGCATGGCGTCAAGGATGGCAAACAAAAACAAGGGAAAAAAAACTTACTCGTCGGTGGCGATGTACGCCCTTTTCCTGGCCAGGACTGTGACGCCCCCGATCTTCCTGGGCGCGGGCTTCGCCGTGCCTTGAGGATCAGTCGGGCGAACGGCAGCTGGCTCCAGGGTGGTGACGACGGACGACGAGGCGGGGGTGTCGCCCTGAGGAAGCGATGTCTCCTCGCCCTTCTTCGGAGTCACTCGGTCGCGCCTCCGCAAAGGGGTGCTCCCAGACCTCGTAACGACCCTGGTGGAGCGCGGGGATCCCTCGACCAAGGGCTCAGCGGCGTTGTCGTCATCAGAGAGATCACGGAGAAGTTCGGTCTGCGACGGGGGAGGGGTCTCCGCCTCGTCCTCTACGGTCGCCTCCGAGTCCTCCCCTTCCTTCTCCTCGGAGTCCTCCCCGGAGGACACCAACACCGAGGAGGTGGGGAGCTTCTGCGGCATGAACCCCAGCTTGTTGAAGATGGGCATGGCGGCCGCCAGCTCCTCCCCGTCGCCATGGAAGTACAGCGGGAGATAGGCTGCGAGGAGGGTGCCCGGGTCCTTCTCAAGCAAGGTACCCATGGCCTTGCTCAGCTCCTCGCTTGTCAAACTCCCTGGGTGCAGCCGGAGGTCGTCATTCGCACCCTTGAAATCCCACATGGGGCGCATGTGCTTGGAGCGGGGCCAGGCGTGCGTCAGGAACTCCGTGACAAGCATGGCCCCCGTCAGTGCCCCAGACTCCATGTCCGCCTGCATCACCCTCAGGACCGGCACCGCCTGGGGGTCGATGAGCTTCTCATGAGCCCAGTGGTCCAACTTCTCCGACATCTCGGTCGGCAGCTCCAGCCGAGTGTGGAGGTCCTTGTCATCCATGTAAATCCACTTGCGTCAGAAGTCCTCCACCTTCTTCCCGGCCCTCATGAGCGTGTTGCCTCTATGGGCCACGACGAAGGGGACACAGCCGGAGCACTGGTTCGGGTCGTGCATCCGGAGGAAGAAGGGATAGAATGTCCCCACCAAGGCCCCCCGCTCAATGGACCCAGCCCGGAGCGCCTTCTCCTTCCCCTCGTTGTTGTTGCTCGCCGTCAGTGGGAGCACGGCGGCAAGGTGCCTCGCCACGGTGATGGAGGACGTTCTGAGGGCCGGCGCAGGCGCAGAGGAGGAGTGTGCGGCCGAGTGGCTAGCTTCACTTTCTTGGACGTCACCAGGGAAGAGCTTGGGGGAGAAATTTGACATATCTAGAGGTGCTCTCGCCAGGGAGAAAGGGGATCTGGAGCAAGACGAAGAGAAGGCAATGAAGGCTCGGCGGTAGGTGCTAGTCTTTTTTGTCAGCCTGGGCAGTTGCGGAAGCGGAGACACCCAAGCTCCATCAAGCGCCACACATCGGCTCGATCCACAGGCGATTGGGGCCTTCGACGCTTCGCCCTTGACCTTTGGCTTTGCCTCGAAGCCATGTCCGAGCGCGCCTTGGGCCCAGGGGCTACTATCGGCATTCTGGGAACCAGGGTACCCAAACATGCCTGACTGCGGCCCATGGCGTGGCTCCATCGATGGCCTGGTACGGCCCATCTTCAGCACCGGCAAGACAAGACCCTCGCGAGGGGCCAAGCCGGGCCGTCTCCTCAAAGAAAGGGGATCCCGAGGAGCGGAGATTCCTATGCAGGCGCCCACCCCATGAGGCTGAGGTGACGCGAGCCATGACGAACAAGGCCAGGCGGGCGCCTGCGGGCGCAGAGCAGTAGGTTTCCTCTTTGGTGCTAAGGAGGCAAGCACAGGTGCGGGATCCCGAGGAATCAGCCAAAGGTTCCCATTCTCGTGCAACGAGACCAAGACCGCCAGGATGGCAGGACAGATGTCATCGCCCAGGCCACCACGATGTCATGACCAGAAGCTTTGCAGGCGAAGACCACCTTTCGTCAAGGTAGGATGTACTACTTGCCCCCCTTCAAAATTGGCCACTGTGGGATCCCTTGCCTCCTTCGATTGGAGGAAGAGGACCAAGGCAACTGTAAATATAGCTTAGCCACCATCGTAGAGAAGGGGCGGACCCGATCCAAACCCTCACTAGCTCACACCCACACAAGAACAGACCTCCTGAGGTTGTTCTTTCTCTATATTAGTTCTTCCTCAGCCCCTCGCGAGGCTAATCCATCCCAAAGAAGGAGTAGGGCCTTACACCGCAAGGTGGCCCGAACATGGGTAAACTGCCATGTCCCTTTCCTTTCTTGTTCATCGAGCTAGGCCATGGGGGCGACGAACTGGTTGGCTACAGAGGTTGAGTTCTACATGCACGCCCCAGAGTTCGAACCTTTCTTGGGTCTGCGGAACCCTGAATCCAACACTCGCGAGGGTCTTGTCTTGATGGTCACGTAGATGGGCCATACCAGGCCGTGGACAGATCCACGTCGTGGGCCGCAGGCAGGCAAGTCTGGGTATAATGGTTCCCAGAACACCGACAATAGGGTTGATAGAAGTTTTTAACTTACTCATCATAGTCCATTTGTCGTTATTTCGGTTAGAACAACACGAGGACCAAGAAAAGAAAGGTGATGGTGATAAGTATCACTCGTATCCAGAATTTTCAGGAGGTGGTGAAATTCTCACAACACCCTTGACATAAAAGATGGTAATACTCCAAAGTAGAACATAACATAATTTGGATAGCAAGGAACTCAAGGTACAACACAAAACATGAACAAGTTTGTGTTGGAGGGAAGGAAAGGATTTTGTCGATGAAAATACAAATCATCGAGGGGCAAGAATGGTATTTCTCATCATGAATTCAATTCACATCTTGGACGAAGCCAAAAAGTTGATGATGATCATGACACATTTTGTTGAGAGGTTTTAAGACGATGCAATCGAACAGCGACAACATCAACCAAACGAAATGGTGAAGCAAAAGGTTATCGAAACCACAAATGAGATGAAATCTCAGAATTTAGAGTTGCCTTTCAAGACAAGCAATGTGATGTTGAAAGTTCGATGTAATCTTGATGCTCTATCAGAATTTGTTCAGGGGATGATGGATTAGGTAGCACAATCAATCTTTAGTAAGAAGATGATGATGTAGCCAAACGGCTAGGAATGACATGATTAAGTACAAACTCGTAAGCAATGAAGATTACTAAGAGTTGTTGAATCGCATCACGGATTCGATTCAGTTATCGGTGTCCTTGAGTGTTTAACAACTCAGAATCCGTGGAAAACTGGAATCGGCGAGTATAATAGTTGATGAAGAACTTATAAGAAGTTATGTAGTTTCGTGATATAGTCGAGATACCACAGGGTAATACCCAAAGGCATATCAGAATAAAGGTTGAAGCCTTGTCTTTATCTGCAGAAGACGAGTGCTTTAACTTGTTTGAGAAATGGAATCAAAGGAGAATAACATGATCGGTACCACGATTACAAAGTAACAAATCACATATACAAAATGAATTTTTTAAGAAGGGAATGGTTATTTCTACGAGAAGCTTTCACTATAAGATCCACATCGAGTCCATTTGCATGAACACATAGTTAAGGGTCTACTCCCACTTCTTCAATGCTTGACCTTCCATTCACTTCTCGCTTTCGATGTAATTGTAGTGTTCTAATTTTATCTTGAGTAACACCAGTAGGGTATGTCCCATAGAAGTTTCTGGGTTCACACAGATTAGGGAAAGCATAGGTTCAACCCATCGAGGCATCTTAGGAACATATACCACAATCTTCAGGAGTAAATAACAAACGCTCGATAGCAAAGCATGGTTTACAAAAGCAGAGGATACAATTTACCAATGGCATTATGTATCAGGGGGAAGAACTCACAAATTTAATTTAATTTTCATTTTTGAATGTCGACATTGTCGGATAATAACCCAGCAATGCTGGCGGTCCACAGTGGAGCTGTTGTGAGTATTGGTACTCAACCAGAAGAAGAAAGAATGCAAAGGCATCGGATTATCCAAACATTTGAATAGTTCGGCACATAAATACAAAGGAATTATGATTTCTAGATCAGTGTATCAGAATCTGATACTCTGATCAAATATGAGTAAGTTGAATAGACTTAGAGGCACAATCGATGGCAAATTGATTGGTCGAGAACCAGCTCATGTTCAAAATGATGTCTGAGCCGGAAGGATGAATTCTATTATTCGACTGATCATTGCGAGCATTCGCAACATATTGAATCAAGGGACTGAAAATGATAATAACAAAGGAAGCTAACGAATATTGCTAGTCATATGGAGTTAACCATGATGCAAGCATGCTAGACTTTCCAGAGCAATAGATTGGAGAGGATTATCGAAAGATCGGTAGCATTACAAAGTATTTTGTCAAACAGATGAACAAGTGGGGATGAAAGAATTCCTCGGTAAGGGTGAGTAATTATTCATAAGTGTATCTAGGCAACATGGAACTGCAAGGCAGTAGGCACAAAGTATTCTCGGAACAACGGAGAGAATTTTGGGGTATCTTGTAATATCAAGAGCAACTAGAAATGATTTATGAATGACAGGTGTAAGTAGTTATCCATAAGGATATATCGGTGGTAGGAAATTGCAAGAGCGATGAGCACAAGTTCTTGCACTACTACATGATACTACTAACACGACACTACGATCAAAGACGTTTTGATGAAATTTTGTGCGATGCATTAATCGCAAATGGTGATGCAAAAAACCGTCAAAAAAGATGCAAAATGTTTGCGATGGCGGATACACCAAATACCGTTCATATTTTAGTTGTGTGTGCGATACAGGGCACATGGTTGATCCATATGAACTATTTGTGATGAGACATATCAACAGAAGCGGGCAGCCATATCAAGGTGTGGGGGATATATGGCATACAGTTCACTTAGATGAACTATTTGCTATTAGGGAGTGCAACAGAAATAGTTTGCCATATCAAGGTGTGTGTGATATACGGCTTACGGTTCACTCGGACGAACTGTTTTCGATTGGGGCACACAATAGAAACGGTTCAACTTAACAAGATATGTGTGATATGCGGCAGACAGTTCACATAGGTCAACTGTTTGCGATGAGCCAAAAACACAAATGATTCATGTAAACAAGATGTGTGTGATAAGCGGCAAACAGCCCAATCAGGTGAACTGTTTGCGATGAGAAAATATAACACTAACGGTTACTAGAGTTAATTCGTGTGCGATTCTGTGTGTACTAAAAACTTTGAAAAATGCATACTAGTTGCTTGCGATGGCTATGAGTATCGCACATGATGCGTGTATGAGTACTCGCGTGTAATGATTAGTAAGTTACACATACATTTCCTTATGTTAACACGTGTCCGGTAAGACGTGACACCGCGAGTTGTGTGCTCAAGTCTTCCCGTGCTCCAATGAAGGCTTCCTGCGCTCCAGCGAAGGCTTCCCGCGCTCCACAGGGGTAAATTGTAAAATCCCCAATCCCCTAGCCAACTACTAGCTATAAATAACGACAATAATGGCCGCCGGCGGCGACTCGCTACTTATCCATTTGCTAGCTAGTTACCCACACATACTAGCAAACCCCAACGTCCGATGACAGCATGGAGTTGCGCAACGGGAACGGGTGCCGAAGATCATAGTTTAGGTTAATTAATTATACCTCCAGAGCCGGATGATTCCAGCTTTGGAGGTATAATTAATTAACATAATATAAGATCAAATAACTAATGCTTCCCCAACGTGATCGTGTGTCGGCCCCAACCGCTAACAGAGCGCGCGCAGAGGGACGACGTGACCCGACCGAGACTTGGCGCATAAACAGCGAGCAGAGCGCGCAGAGGAACGCGACCCGGGGGCGCCTTAACAGTGAGTAGAGCGCGCGGAGGCACGCGAGCATGGATCACCGCGGCCGCCTAAATGGCGAGCAAGCACATGCATAATTATTACATATAGTAGATGAACATAGCCGGGAATAGCCGTCCAACAATATTATTTTTGATGACATGCATTAATATATTCTTAGTTAAATCTAAGGTCAAAGTTTGGTACTCCCTCCATTTTTGTATATAAGGCCATTATCAAAATTACAATTTGCAGTTATACAAGGCCACTAACACCAGTCGATATGAAATTGATGAAGTTTTCCTCGTACTAGAAACCGAGGACATTAATACCCCAAGCATGCATGCGGGGGTGAGAAGGTTGGTTTGATTGCACCGAATTAATCAACCAACGAGGAGTGCGAGAGTTGTCTTGTTGTGTGTTGTAGAGAAAAATGCGCATTAATTAACACACCAAGTGAGGAGAAAAGACTAGTTTGCAACATTGGCTTAAGTGGCCATTAGTTTCTACCTTGGTACTTGTAATATGGGTTTGTGGCCTTGTATACAAAAATGGAGGGAGTACTACAAAATATGAAGGGGGCCAATAAAGAATAAACCACGATAGACGTAGTACCTATACGAACACAGATGCCCAGTATGAAAGAAAATGTGGGTCAAACCCTAGTTGAAAAGGGCAACAATGTCTAACTCTAGCTTACAAAAGGTACAAAAGCACGAGGACTAATTGTTCATCAGGTTTACACATAACGTGGATTGAATAGGGCAATAACATCTAACTCAACCAAAGCATTTGGTAGTCACAATCAATTGGATCGATCCGATCCATAAAATCAAGATCCCTGCACAAAAGATCTTCTGGTCCATGATGATTACAAGTTGTTGTAAATATAAGCCGAGCACGACCAGAAGCCCTTACGTCCACCTGAAACTTCTTTTTATGATATTCCACATACAGTTCCATGAGAAATTTCTTGTTGAAAATCTTAATCCTCACGGACAATAGCGCCCTCGCATTCAACATGAAGATTGTGACAAGGCTAGTGTTTGCACTGTTGGATGCATATCCTTCTAGCGTTACTCTCTTCAAATTAATGTCATGAGATATGAGAAAATCCCGGTGCTTCTTGAACCATCGATTGGTTATTCCTTTTCCTCCATGTGTTAGTGCCTAAATAGAGATGAAGATTGAAAATAGTTAATTTCTAAAAAAGATTATGTTGAAAGAGCGATAGATGAATGATTAATTATAGTACATTATATATGGGCTTTCAATGTGCGTGAAATCGTCACCTTTATATACAAATTCTCCAGACATGGTAAGCATTGCAGCAAGGCAATAATGATGTTGAGATCAAAACACCACATACTGATATATAAGGTCTTGACAGAACCCACCACCACTGATAGGATGGACAAGCTCTTCATTGAGCATAGAACATAATATTAGCACTGAAAGTGTACTCCAAGATGATACTTGACTTACGCGCACAAAGGAAAAATGCAAATTCCAATGCTTACAAGGTGAGGCGACTTTATTTTTAGACAATGGATATGGATTCCATTTCCAAACACAAGCACCAGACGCTCCAGGGTAGGGCAACTGGAGTGGATGATGCTATGCAGTGAGGCCTCCGACAGATGAACCAACACAAGCGCAAAAAATTTTAGCAGTGGGAGTCGAAGCATTTGTACCAGATTGTCTGCTAGATGGCATCGGGTCAAGGTGGCGGTGTGGTGAGAGGAGGAAAACCATGAGATGGGCACCGGCGGTGAGGGCATAGATGCACCTCTTGGTGGTAACCTATCATTGTAGTAATGGTGGAACTCAAGCTACTTGAGTTTATCGAATTGACGGGATGTCAGCCAGGCGGCCCCTGTGTAGGGTATGTCCAGCAGGTAGCATGTCGGGACGCAAATGTGTTGAAAGGAGCCTTGGTGGGAGGAGATGATGGCTCCGGGGAGTACAGAATCATCATCGACAGATAGCTGACGAAAGTCGAGATTAAGAGGTGCGGCGCACCACAAAGTGCACCACCGAGATGCGAGGACTTGTGTGCGGCAGCCATCCTTGTGGGGAGAAGGGAGATGATCACCCCAAGGATGATGTTCAGGAGATCGCTGATGTGGTCCGCCAGAGATTCTACTGGTTCCTAAGATCCACGGGCGTGGCCACTTCTAGCCCCGCAGCCGGGTCCAAGTTCTACATCTGGCAGCAGCGATGGGTGGAGCCTCATCTGTGTACATACCAATCTGAAAGAAAAAAAATGGCAGAAACATACATGCAGGACATTCAAAATAAATTCTCAAGATCTGGAAGAAAAAAGGCACAAACATATATGCAGGACATTCAAAATCATTTCTCAAGATCTGGCCACGAATTATTAGCACGCACGCTAACCATAGTCGGATTATTAGCAAAAATCATTTGTACAGAACAAACAATTAATCGCTAACCCTATACGGCTAACATTCAAACAATCAATACACTACATGCATCTAACGGATCTTAATTACTCTGATTTCATGGGCTGAGAGCACCTAACCATAGGATTTGTATTCCAAAAAAATTAGGGAGGGGAGGAGTAACCAGAGAAAACATGTGATATGTTTGCACACAAATGGGTGTATAGATGACTAACCAGTTTTCTTCGGAGTCGCAGTCGTTGCCAGAGTTGCTGTTGATCTCCGGCTCCGGCTGGGGGGCACGACGACACCGACGAAGTCAAGGCCCTGCTGCTGCCCGCGCGAGACCTCGTCGGCGGCGACGACAACCTTCGTGCCCAGGTTCACGCATTGCGCGGGTGCTTCACCAGCCCCGGCGTCGCCACTCCCTCCGATGGTGCGCTTCAGCGGCATCCTCATACACTCCAGAGTGTAGACATTGGTGACCACTATCGACCGGGGGTGCGGCCGCCTATTATGGCTGGCGGCTCTAGCGCGAAATAATATAGACCAGTGGGAGTGAGGTGGGCAGCGGTCAAAGGCTGTCTCGCCTCTCGGTGCGCCTGCGCGGCCGAATTCTGCCATTCCTACCATCATTTCACACAGCTACTCGCACGCCTCCTAGTGACACAGCACAGCGAAAATGCCTCCCGTCAATACACACACCTGCATGCATGCCTCCCGGTCTTCCTGCGCGGCGGACTACACGCATGCGTCCCGTCAACTCACGCTTGCTCGCACGGCACACGCGGCGCGTGGCAGCATGTATATATTTTTATTTATTGATGATTCATTCTGTCGCTTTACTGCTTAACCGAAGCATGGCACGGTCTAACGTACACAGTCTGAATAAATAATTCGCATGAGATATTGGGTGCGAGTTATTAAGAATCTCCCATTTATAAGAAGATTATATCAAAACATATCTAAAATTTGACGACAAAAATACAATATCACAGTCTACTCCTATCCATATATGACACCATGATAAGTTCCACGAATTTCAACTAAGTTTTGGATTTACTAAATTTTAAAAATATATATTCTCAATGTTTTGAAATTTCTTGCATGGGGAAACATGCACCAAGGGACACATATGATTTTGCAATCCATTTTGGTGCACATGTATCTCAAATTTGATTTTTGCACATTAAATCCCTACGAAATCAATCAATGTACAAAAACGGTCCAATGATGTCAATTTTTTTATTTTAACATGACACTCCCTTGGTCAGATGTTCACTGCCAAATTTTTTTTGACATGCCTCAAAGTGGTTGTGGTGGTGCAGGATGTGTGTGTGTGTGTGGGGGGGGCGGGTGGGGGGAGGGGTCCGGTAGTACACTCCAAGTTGTGAGCCTCCTTGTGGGATTATTGATCATTTTGTGAGTCATATATGCCACATCAAAGTCGTGAATTGGTTACTTAAAGCATTACACAACCCTTTCATACATACATGTTCGGGCCACTTGCATGCATTGGTGGTCCTGTCGAACACTCTCCCTCGTTAGCCCGCAAAGTTATTCAGTTTCCACCGACAACGAGAGGCATTTGACCAAAAGGTGGATTCATCTTGGCATGTGTGTGGTGTGGATCATGGTGATATTCCATATCAAAGTTCGGGCACGTGCGTACACATGAGTCCCTCCCACCGACTTGATGTGAGGGGGCTACGCATCATGGTGTGGTGCGTTTTCGGTTTGCGAAGCATGCACCATGTCAAAGTTGTTGATTGGGAATTCAAACATCACATAACACACGGGCACATGCACGCGGTGGTTTTTTCCTATGACACTCACTCACGTGTGACTTTCTCTATGGGCCTGCGAGGTCGTCGTTGATCAGTTGAACGTACAACGAGAGAGAGAGAGGTTAATTTTACCAACAAGGATGGTTCTTTTTTGGTTTGTGTTACGTATATGCACGGTAGGAGTATGTACATGTCAAAGAGGGGAAACATGAATACTCTCTCTCTATATATGTGTGTGTGTCATACCTCGCTCCATGTGGGGACTTTCTGTTTCCCGAGGCAGGTGCCACATCAAAGTTTGTACATTATATTTGTCTTCAAACATCACGGAATATCATGCAGGCGATGGTTGCCCTATAGGAACTCACTCGCGTGTGGCGCTTCCATCCGTGGGCATGCGAGGTTGTCCTCCATCACTTTGACCCAACGGGAGAGAGGTTAATTTGACCATCAAGGAATGATCCTTTTTTGGTTTGTGCTATACAGTAGAAGTACATATATACCACGTGTCGAATGGGGGCGTACATATAGCACATACCATGCATCATGAACCTCGCGCTCTCTGTGGGGACTTTTTAGTTTCCTATATATGTGGTACGACATCAAAGTTGTGCGTTGTGTATTCAAAAATCACACAAACACCTCTTTGGCCCACATGCAGACGATGGTATGTAGTCCTATATAGGATGCTCACTCGTGTGCGACGTACGCTTCGCTTCCTGTGGGCCCGCGAGTTCGTCATCCATCACTTTGACCCAACGAGAGAGAGGTACGTTTGACGAACAAGGAGGATTAATTCTTTTAGGGTTGTGTTACTAGGTGTATAGTACGTGTTGAGGGGGGGTGACCAGCAGTATATATACTAGGTGTCCCATGAACCTCAGTCTGTGTGGGGACTTTGCGGTTTTTGAGGCAAATGCCACATCAAAGTTGTGCACTAGGTATATATTCAAAACATCACAACCACACACCTCTCCATATATATGTTCTGGAACACATGCAAGCGATGGTTCTTGTCCTATATATGGCACTCACTCACGAGGTTATCGGCGATGCTTCCATCTGTCGGCCCGCTTGGTCCATCACTTTCGCCGACGGCGATAGAGGTTAACTAATTTGACTTAGAAGGGGATTAATTTTTTGTTTGTCTCACGATATAGATCATGATGTGAGATTACATATATATAAGAGCGCATGTGTATGCATGAATCCGCCCTGCTGGATCGAAGGGGGGGGGCGAGCACACGACATGTCATGAACCTCTTGCTCTGTGTGGGGACCTCTGCGATTTTTAACACATGCACCACATCAATGTTGTGCATTGGGTCGGGTATTCAACACATATGCATGCATCACACACCTCGGTAAATATTTTCGGCACACACGCATGCAATGGTTCACTACAGGAATCAGCTGATTTGCCGTCTGCCATGGCGGACGGCAAAGGACTGGAAAGCGGACGACAAAGGTCTTTGCCATCAGCCGCGGACGCCAAACATTCCTGGCACAGTAAGTAAAGGTAAAGAACTGATTTGCCGTCTGCTATTTGCCAGTGGACCGCAAAGACCCCTTTGTCATCTGTGGCAGACGACAAAGAAGGTGGACGGCAAACAACTGACATTAGCCACATTAGGTGGCTAATGGGAGGATTTGCCGTTTGCCAGCTGACAGCAAACATGCCCTCCCCTTTTTCGTCAGCCCTGTGACATCAGCTGATGTGTCACGCCACCCAGTTCATTGCCATCTACCGCTGACGGCAAACCTCTCCAACCTTTGCCGTCTACCACAGACGGCAAAGTGACCAAATGGATCAGCTCCCAGGTTACACAGGTTGCTGCCACGTGGCCTCTTTGCCGTATGTGGCGGACGACAAAGACCCCTTTGCCGTCGGTGGCAGACGGCAAAGTGCCTGTATTGTTACTGTTTTTTCTGTTTTCTTTTATATCCCTGCATTTTCAAAAGAGATATATATAGTTTCATCCTCAAACATAGCCCATGTATCCAACATCTAGCAGTCCATCGATGCAACAGAACACATAGCGTATTAAAAGATCCAATACATACATAGTTTCACGGAGTTCATCCATATATACATACATAGTTTCACATTGTTCATCAATACAAATGAAAACAAAAACTAAGCACTAGCACCCATCAATGCTGCTTCCATGAAGTGAATCAAACCTGCAAAAATGGGAGTAAGAAAGTTAGAAGAAGACTAGAAGAAGAAGAAGAAGAAGAAGAAGAAGAAGAAAATGTCGGTGCAACGAACCCTGGGTCTGTTGCGCAGACTGTGCACAGGTACGAGAACAAGATTGAAGCACCAACCTAAATCAGAGTGCAAGAGACCTAGATATTCGAATGGCCAACATGCAGATCAGAGGGACCAAGATCAAACAAGAGAAACAGGGTATCGTCAAAGAGAAAAGCTTCCCCTATCGGGCAGGCAAGGCCACCCCAGAAGCAGACAACCAAAGCGCCCCGGCAGGGCCTGCCGGGACTCACGAAAGCAAAACCACCTCACCAACCACTCTACCACGACCCACATCGTTGATCAGTGCGCTGTCAAGCCGCAAAGTGGTTAAGTGACAGCCATTCGCCACATGGCAGCCATATTTTACAGGAGAAACCCAGAGACGACACCCGTCCTGCAACGTGTCAAGCAAGCAGACGCGGAGTTGGCAAGATAGCCCGGCAAGCCTTGTCGGGCAACCTACGATGTGGCATTGAGCGGCGCATTTAATGTGCCCTGTCAGCCCGCAGAGTTAGGTACGATAGCACTGTTTGCTATCTTATCACTGCATAACGACTACTTTGCCATTGTGGTAACCCCTTGATCTATAAAAGGAGGCACTACAAAAAAAAGACACATCCGTGACATTTTGGGCCGAACAATTTTTTTTCTGTCATACTTATGAAACTTCTATGACGATAATTGTGACAAAACCCGGTATCATCATAGATGTGGAGGGCTCCTACTTCTATGACAAAAAATCATCACAGAAAATGGGCTTTTCGTCCTTGGCGGGCCGGAGACGCAGCTGCATCACATTCTTTGGGTCATCCATCATGGAAAAAACCATGGTAGAAGCGAGGGCGAGGAAAATATCGGGGTGTTCCCGGTTGCGGTGGGTGGTCGGGACCGAGCGATGCATGTTTCTCTCATACACGCACGCACGTGGGTGCGAGGCATTGAGCTCTAACTGAACCCGAGCGAGGCGTTGGGCTCTAACTGAACCCGAGCGATTGCACTGCAGGGTACGCGTTACTGAACCCGAGTGATCGATCAATGGCTGTTAATTGAACCTGATCGAGCGATTCCTTCGCTACTGCTGCTAACTGAAGCCGATTGATGCTGCCTCTAGATGAACAGTGAGCGTTGCTGGGGCTGTTTGGATGAACAGTTCCCGGTGGTGGTGGATGAACAGGACACCGTGGTGTTGCCTCTGGATGAACAGGACCCCGATCGATCGAGCCGGTTGGGGCTGGAGGAACAGGACACCGTGGAGGGCTGGATGAACAGGACCACCCCTGGAGGGCTGGATGAATAGTAGACAGTGGAGGGCTGGACGAACAATAGCTCGTGGAGGGGTGGTTGAATAGGAGCCCGTGGAGAGGGCTGGTTGAAGAGTAGCCGGTCGTGTAGCGCGCGGTGGAGGCTGGATGAACAGGAGCCCGTGGATGAACAGTCGCAGGTGGAGGCTGGAGGAGGTCAACGGTGGATGAACAGTAGCCCGTGGAGGCTGGAGGGGGTCGACGGTGGAGATGAACAGTATCCCGTGGAGTCCCGTTTTGCGGTACGCCACACCCCTCCCGATGAACAGGACCCCCGTTTCGACCGTAGCGCTCCAACACAAGTTCGTTTCCTCCGTTTTGCAGTACGCCACACCCCTGCTGATCAACAGGAACCCCGTTTCGACCATAGGAGGTCCGTTACCTCCGTTTTGCGGTACGCCAGACCCCTCCCGATGAACAGGATCCCATTTCGAACGTGGCCGATCGAACACAAGGCCGTTTCTTCTATTCTGCGATATGCCAGGCCTCGTTTCCATCGGCTGTTCCGTCCAAGCCCTACCGATGAACACGACGACGCATTCCATTCCGACCCAGCCGGTTGGCTCCCCATGAACACGATGACGATGTTGTTTCTCCGTTCCGACCCAGCCATGTACACGAGCCCTGGCCGTACGTATGCGCGAGTAGGCGTTCGAGACCCCGCCTGTATGTATGTATGTGGCCGTATTTTCTTTCATGCACACTGGCCACTGTATGTACGTGTACATGATAGATGCGCGCCTCTACTACGACACGTGCGCGCTCTACATCGACCAGTATGTACGTACATGTTCACGACCAGAATGACAACGCTACGTATGCTTCGACCAGGTGGGTCCCGACTGTCAGGCACTTCCTTGCGTGTGAAGATGTAGCTGGTGGGTCCCAGCAGTGAGGGGGGCGAATCGTTTTTTTTTGCCCGGACGCACTTCCTTGCGTGCGAAGATGTAGCTGGTGGGTCCCAGCGGTCAGGGGGAAACATTTTTTTCCCGAAATACGGTGGCCCGTCCGGTGGGTCCCCGCTGTCAGGTGGAGGAATAATTATTTTGCGCGTAATAAGGAGGCACTTCCTTGCTGCGGCCGTGGACCCAGCTGTCAGCCTCTCCACGTACAGTCCACGTCCAATGGAAGCCGTTCCTTGACCATGTTGACCACGCCGCGCCGAGAGCACTAGGGCGGTGGACGACGGTGAGGCCTAGGAAGGGGACGACGCGGAGCCGGGGAAGACGCGGGAGTGGATGCCCATGCATAGAGGAGTATGAGGGTTCACTGGTTCGCTGCAATGTGAGGCTGCCGTCGCCGTAGAATAACAGGGGTGTGGGTGAGTAGAGGGATGGCCTGGCCAGCGGTGGGAGTAGTAGGGGTGGTGAGGCCTCCGCCGCATCGCAGCCGGCCACGAGAGGCAGGAGCATGGGGCACGACCGGCGCTGGTTTGGGCGGCTGGAGCAAGAAGAGGTTGAAGAAGCACTACTGCCGTTGGATGGACATCGTACGGTCACTTGAGCTAGAATCGTGCATATTGACTAAGTTGACAAAGCCCTCCGTCCCCGTCAACTTAGTAGGCCCACAAGTCAGCCTGCCACTATATTGGGTCCCAGCTAGCAGGGGGAGTATTCATTTTTTTGCGTAATAAGGAGGCACTTCCTTGGGTGCGAAGATATAGCTGGTGGGTCCCAGCTGTCAGCGGCGGTAACATTTTTTTCACGAAATAAAGAGGCCCTTTCGGTGGGTCCCAGATATCAAGTGGAGGAATCATTATTTTGCGCGTAATAAGGAAGCATTTCCTTGCGTGCGGCCGTGGATCCAGCTGCCAGCCTCTCCACGTACAATCCACTTCAGATGCATGTTGGGCGTTGACCAGGTTGACCAGGCCGCGCCGAGAGCACCAGGGCGATGGACGACAGCGAGGCCTAGGAAGGGAACGGCACGGAGGCAGGGAAGACTCGGAAGTTGTTTCCCACGCGGAGGGGAGTACGACTGTACGAGGGATTACTGGTTCGTCTGCCGTCGCCGGAGAATAACAGCAGGTGTGGGTGAGTAGAGGGATGGCTAGGCCAGCGATGGGAGTACGGTGGGGCGGTGAGGCCTGCGCGGCAGCACAGTCGACCGCGGGGAGGAGGGAGCAGGCAGTCCGGTCGGCGCTTGTTTGAGCGGCTGGAGCAGGAAGAGCGGAGATTGAAGAAGCACGACGGCCGTTGGATGGACATCCAACAGTCACTGCTTGTGCGTCAACCTTTTTTAGGAAAGCCTCAAATATGTGGAAAACAGCATATAGCCCATCTGCCATTATTTCTAATAATTTACAACCCATTTGCTAATTCTTAAGGTTTTTTCTGGAGCCCATATTCTTTTTGTTAGCATCCCATATTGTGGCCACGGTTAAAAAATTGTACGAATTTTTGCATATTTCGGTGCGGTCCGAACTGTTTTTAATCCCGAAATTTTGAGTCACATTCAAACTGATTTTAAAAATAAATGTATATCAATATAAAATCCAACAAATTGTCCACGCATAAAAATCAATGCAATTTAAAATCTCGAAATGAAAAAAAGAAATTTGAAACTAATTGCCGGTTTGATGTGTTTTAAAAATGTACAATTCATTTCTCATTACTGATAGGCCATTTTCTCGGCCAGCCGAATGAAGCTCTCCTCGTCTTGAAAGATTTGCAGCCCAACACGCCTGACAACGGGACTTACTTGGCAAATCACAAAAAAACTGGGATGTGGCCGTGGACCCAGCTGCGGCCGTGGACCCAGCTGTCAGCCTCTCCACGTACAGTACTCTTCTGATGGAAGTCGGTCGTTGACCACATTGACCATGCCGCGCCGAGAGCACCAAGGCGGTGGACGATGGCGAGGCCTAGGAAGGGGACGACACGGAGCCGGGGAAGACGCGGCAGTAGATGCCCACGCGGAGAGGAGTACGAGGGTTCACTGGTTCGGCTGCGCTGTGGGCTGCCGTCGCCACAGAATAACAGGGGGTGTGGGTGAGTAGAGGGATGCTCTGGCCTGCGGTGGGAGTAGTAGGGAGTGGTGAGGCCTCCGCGGCATCACAGCCGGCCACGGGAGGCAGGAGCACGCGGCACGACCGGCGCTGCTTTGGGCAGTTGGAGCAAGAAGACCAGAGGTTGAAGAAGCACTACGGCCGTTGGATGAACATCGTACGGTAACTGGAGCTAGAATCGTTCATATTGACTAAGTTGACAAAGCCCTCCGTCCCTGTCAACTTTGTAGGCCCACAAATCAGCCTCCCACTATGCTGGGTTCCAGCTGGCAGGGGGAGTATTCATTTTTTGTGCGTAATAAGGAGGCACTTCCTTGCGTGCGAAGATAGCTGGTGGGTCCGACCTGTCAGCGGGGGGCATGTTTTTTTCGCGAAATATAGAGGCCCTTCCGGTGGGTCCCAGATGTCAGGTGGAGGAATCAAAGACTTGAGAAGGCGTACAAAACAAGATAGTGTACCAGTAAAGAGACGTTGCTGAGTTTTAGAAAAAAGAGAGACGTGCTCTTGTAGCTGGTTCGAATCAAAACCTAGACTGTGACTATATATGGTGCTATTCTACTCTGCAAATAATGAAACTGACATATGCAACATTCGCTTCTCCTCTTCTCTACTTACTCTTCCTAGCATCAGAAGCTCTGGCCGCAGCAACCATGTCCGCTGCCTGCTCGTCCGCCTTCTCTTCAGCAGGCAACAACCAAATATGCGCCAAGTCGCCACCCGTACCATCGCCTGTGGGTCTCATCACACCCCCGCCGGCACGCGCACTGTAGCCGGTTGCTCATCGCAACCCACTGCCGTTGGTGTGGTGCCACTGCTGCAAATCACGCACAGTCATCCGTCGCGTCTCAACCACAATTCTCAACCCTAGCCGAGTCTTCTACACATGCCCGAATCATGGGGTAATAATATGTTTAAGTGGTGTTCTGCTGCTTCCAGTTGCTGATTTTTTTATAGTTTCGTTGATGATCTTCCAATTTGATTCGTGCAAAAAAGGGAAGATTCGTGTGATTTGTATTTCTGGGAAGTTGCTGATGTGGGGAGTGCAACTATGCTGATAATTTGGTTAGCCGAGGAATCCCAGTACCAGTAGGTTGGGGTGTTGGACAAGTAACTGAAGGAACGGCAGAAGAGGAAGATGTAGACCAGATGGTTAAAGATGCAGTTCCTATGATCATGGCCAAGCAACAGCTGCTGAACGACCTTGACAACAATGAGGAGATGAAAGAGCTTGTGAAGATAATGGGCAAAATCAATGTGCTCTGTAGGATGATTGTCTCTTTATTTGCAGTGTATGTAGCACTCGTGATGTATTCAGTGGCTAGGACATGAGCACTTTGCTGAAATTAGTAATGAATGAAACATGTGTAGCAGGCTGGGCGTAGTGTTGTGAACATCTAATGATTTCTATTAACGGAAATCAGGGGTATCCCCTTTTTCTCATAAATAAATAAATAGCAGAGGCCCTTTTGGTAATAAATAAATAAATTAGCAGAGGCCCTGTCGGGTTAGCTTTGTTCTCATTCGAAGACGTCGAGCAAATTGCAGTCCAACAACAAACTATGTCATCAAATTCAAGTTTCACAGCCAAATATGAGTACAACTAAACAACAATGTCATCATGTTTTAGTCGTCATACAATCACCAAACACAAATCAGCATACATAACAAGTGATGTTCTCACAGGAAAATACTAAACAACATGTTCATCAGGTTTCAATTGTCATAGCAAACACAATTTCACATAGTAGATAAAAAACGTCTTCTGACAGGAAAATACGACAAAAGCAATGTAATCATCATCCGCAGCAGCAGCGTCAACATCTTCGCCATGTGTATCAGTCTGAATCGTAATTCCCCATGATGTCATCTTCTTCTTCGTCCTCAACGTCCTCGAACGTTGGCTTCTTCTTGATCAAGTCTTGTATGTCCACAGCACGACACGCAATCATTTCGCCAGCGTCAATAACGTGACGGTTCTCAAAGATATTAGGAACATCTGTGTTATCTTGTACATCAGGAGTAGTGTAAGCATCATCTTGTTGTGCAACTTCATTAAACGAATTCCTCTGCTCAAACCTTTGCAATACTATCCAGTCATCGCTACGCGCAAATGTGTCTTCCAAGAAAAATATCTGTGTTGCTTGATTTGCCAAAATAAAAGGCTCGTTGGTCTGGTACGCCGCCTTGACATTGATGGATTTCAAATAATCATCAGCTCTGGGTTTTGCGATCCTGGAAAACAGGTTATACCAACGACAGCACAACAGAGCCACACACCGATGTTCCTCGAAACTAGAGATATACTGCAACTGAACAATGTCTGTTATGTTAGCATACATTTCAGTTATCTCTTTATCATACGTATTCGTGCTCATGATGGCATTGTTTTGTGTCTTCCTGCCTTCGTCTCGTGCAAGGGTGTTGTAGCGCACATCTCCAACAACGCAAGATTCATAATGTCTTACCCGAGTATCAGGACCCATTGCTAGTGAGTAAAGGGCATCATCAACTGCCTGCCCATCCTCCCGCATCTTCTTAACCTATGGTTAGAAAATAGACAAGCTGATCATCTTATGTACTCAATATAATAAAAAAACTGACAGTGCAATTCAAAATCTTACATGGCTCTTGAACCATTTCGCAAATCCTGCCATAACCAGTTTGTCAATGTTTCTTGGATTTTGCGGCAGTAACTCCTTTTTGTAGTTGTTGCACAACATAGTGATCGCGTCAAACATCTAAATATATAAGAATGTGCTGCAAGTTTAGTAGATTATGATGTATAAGCTACAGTACTTAGCACTTACTTGATATAAGGTAGTATCTCAGGACAGTTATTCAACACATACCAAACCATTTTGTTCAAATCTTTAGGTTTGTCCTCTTGTCGACTCTTCCCTGTAACTCGAACAGAATAATCGAAAACATTGAGCCCGGGATTGTCTTCATCCACCTCTTTGCTAAGCTGATCAACTGTTTCAATGTATTTTGAGCAGAATTTCAACGCTTCTGTAGCAATCTAGGCCTCTGCAATGGAACCCTCGGGGCTAGCTCTATTCCTAACATAGCCCTTGAAAGTGCCTAGCTGCCTTTCAATAGGGTACATCCAGCCATACTGTACTGGACCTCTAAGTAGTGCCTCATCAGGTAGATGAACTGCCAAATGCACCATCACATCAAGGAAGGCTGGAGGATATATCTTCTGAAGGTCACATAGGATAGTTGGTATCTTGTCTCTAAGATGCTTCAAAGCATCTATCCTGATATTTCTACTCTAGAGTACCCTGAAGAATTGTCCCAACTCTGCAACTACTCTGTATAAGTTAGGGCGGCCCAATTCTCTAAGGATAACAGGTAAAACCCTTTGAAGTAGGACATGGCAGTCATGAGTTTTCAACCCTTGTACCTTGTTTCCATCTGCACTCACTCTCCTTTCAGGGTTGGAAGAAAATCCATGTGAGAATCTCACACGTGACAGGACCTCGCAAAATTCTTTTCTTTTTACCTTGTCCAAGACGTACACAGCTGGTGCCAAATCCCATGGTTTACCTTCATCTTGCACCTGCAAATCCTGCCTGATACCCAGGTGTGTCAAATCAATCCTAGATTTTAAGGTATCTTTCGTCTTGCCTTCAATATTAAGAAGTGTGCCGATAATGTTGTCACATATATTTTTCTCGATGTGCATCACATCAAGATTGTGCCGCAGATCCAAATCATTCCAATACTCCAAGTCCCACAAAGTGGACCTGCGGGTAAACAATAATCTCTCCTCTTCCCTGCCACGCTTCCTTTTCCCGCTACCATTACCAGGATGGTTTCCTGATGTAATATGCCTGGCCTTCTCTAATTCCACTTGCAACTCATCAGCGGTGAGCCTCTTTGGCGCATCACGGTTTTCATGCTTTGCATTGAACACATGTCTTCGGTATTTTCTAGGATGCGCCTTGGCAAGGAAACGACGTTGTCCAATGTAACAGATCTTGCTAAGTATTTTGTATGACAACGGTCATGTCACAGTGAACACATGCATTGTAATCATGTGTCGTTCGCCTTGACATAGTGCCCAAAGCCGGATAATCATGGATGCACCAAATTATAACAGCACGCAGAAAGAAATCAGCTGGTGGGCTGCTATATAGGTCTCGAGTGAGAACACCCCTCCATAGCTGTTGAAGTTCCTCCACAAGAGGCTCCGTGAACAAATCAAAATCCTTTCTAGGACTTTTTGGACCTGGGATGAGCAAGGCCATCATTTAGTTTGATTCTTTGGTGCAGACATCTGGAGGCATGTTGTAAGGGATAACAAGCACTGGCCACATGCTATATGTGGCGCTCTGGTGGCCAAATGGGTTAAATCCATCTGAAGCTAAGCCAAGTCTAATGTTTCTCGGGTCAGCAACAAACTTTTTGTGTTTCTGATTGAAGCTCTTCCACTCACTACCATGTGATGGATGGCTCATTACATTCTGATCTCTGTACTCCTGGTTCCTAGAATGCCATAGTACATCCTCTCTTGTTTCAACATCATGAAACAACCTCTGCAATCTTGGTGTAATTGGAAAATGTCTCAGAACATTATGAGGAATCCTTTTCACAGCATCGCCATCTTTCCATCTTGATGATTTACATTTTGGGCATTCACTTAAGTTGGCATAATCCTTCCGGAACAGAACACAATTATTCTTACAAGCATGGATCATATCATACCCAATTCCAACTGCACGAAGGAAATTCTTCATTTTACTGTAGGTGTGTGGCAGCTTAGACGCATCTGGGAAAGCTTTGCGGAAAGTAGCCAACACCGCATTGAATGATTTGTTGGTCATCCGCTCAGATGTCTTCACCTGAAGAAAGGTGACCATGGCTGAGAATACTGACAGCTTATTTCCTGGGGTGACAGCCACGTTGCATTGTTCCAACATACGAGCCCACCGTTTTTCTTCTGCAGGTGAAAGTTCACGGAATGCACGAGCATTTCGTAGCATTGTTTCAATGTTGATCAAACTCACTGGCTCCGTCACCACCTCCTCCTCCTCCTCCTCTTCCACCTGAGCATCAGGCAGATCAAGATGGTGATCTGCTGCTTCCACGTAGTCAATAACATTGACGTTCACAGCTTCACCATGATGAACCCACCTAGTATATGTGACCGACATCCCATACAAGTGTAGATGATTTTGCACAGTTGACTTGGGTCTTGTAACTGAATTCATACAACTGCTACACGGGTAGAGCACATCTGATTTCGGACCACCGTACTCAGCTCTGATAAAGTTCATGAAGTTTTCAACCCCCTCGACATATGCAGCGGAAAATCTTCGAGCAGAAGTTATCCAAGTCCTGTCCATCTGTTAGACATACAAATTAGTTCTTCTACTAGATATTATAGGAAAAACATATATGCTTTTTTATGAAGTCCAGAAAAAAATACCTAGGTCGATGACTAAAGCTATGGCAAGATATTTGGACAAGCAGATCTAAGTAACGAAATATATGTAAAGCTAATTCAGCAAACATATTTGAGTGCTAAATTATGGCAGGCTATTTCAGCAGTCAATGAGGCCGAGCACACAGCCATCGAACTATCAAAGGCCATCGCAGCAACAAAGATCGAGTATAAAATGGTGTAGAGCTATTTCACCTAACAGATTGGCTACTAGACCATGGCAATCTACGTCACAATAAATATATGGCAGGATATTTTAGCAACTAATCAGCCTTGGCATGCCATCTCAGCTAAGCAGATTGAGTGCAGAACAAGGCAAGGAAGCTTCTTAAGCAGAGCATATTGACTGTAAAGTACTTTGGCAAACAGTGAGATTAACAGCGTCTATCAGCTAACATTCAGCGCTACACCGACATGCACGGGGCCTCAGTCTAGAATGCGCGTACCGTGGGAGAAGCTGAACGCCGTGCGTCTCCACACGAACGTCACCAGCGGTGGCGGCACTGACCGCCGTGCGCCTCCACAAGAACGTCGCCAGCGGTGGCGGCGCGACTAGAGAATGCCAGTCTACGAGAGCGTACTGTGGGAGCGAGAGGATTGTCGTGCGTCCCCCTTGACGAACCACGGCACCGACCTATCGGCGCGGCGGGGAGGGTGGCTTTGGCAGAGCGAATGGAGTGCAGTGGGACGGGGGGGGGGGGGGGTTGGGGAATATTATTGGCTAGTTGGACGAAGGGCGGTTGAATCTAGGATTTGGGGGGAATTTTTGGGTGGGGGGGAGGATTTTCGCGCGGTCGGCGGGGGGATTTTGGCGCATGGTCGGTTTCTCCAAGTGCAGTCCCACGTGTCAGTGAAGAGACAAGCCGAAGCGCGTTCCGTTTGCGTGAGCCGTGTGCAGGACCGAACGTGTGTGGGGTGCAATGCGACCGCGACAGGGTGCTGTGAGTCTACAACCTTTTTTCCTTTTAAACTAGGTGCTTCGCCCCTCAAAAAAAACTTGTTGCTTCGCGCGATCCATCGATACTGCTACTAGTAATCCGGTAATCCCGACTAAAATGGCGCGGCCGGGTCTTTTCCCACGCGATATCCTGGGAGGTTGGCTTAGTTGGGTTTTTTAGGATGAGTAATGCTACACCTACGTAATCCCAGTTACGTAATTAACGTAATGTGAAACGTGTGAGCTGTTGATTGTAGATTGGGGGGAGGGAGGGGCCCACCACCATGAAAATCAGGGGAGGAGAGAGAGAGGCTATTTACATTAACCCTTTCGTAGGTTCCCGTAGATGTAGAAAGATGTGAAATGCGTGAATGTGTAGTGGACGTACTATTGGAGTGCCTAAGATAAATTGTGTATGTATAGACCCTATGTGCTTATTTTACTTCACATGTTAGCTTTGTCTTGGTTCAATAAAA
Source organism: Aegilops tauschii subsp. strangulata (assembly GCF_002575655.3). Lineage (NCBI taxonomy): Eukaryota > Viridiplantae > Streptophyta > Magnoliopsida > Poales > Poaceae > Aegilops > Aegilops tauschii. The sequence goes on from NC_053040.3 coordinate 257,379,801, forward strand.
AGCAGAGTTGGTGATGATGGTGTGCCTGTCATCCTGCAGTATACGCCGTCCGATCTCTATCTAACGGATAGGAAGGAAACTATGACAATTTACCCACACGCCTCTCCACATTTGCAGATAAGGCCTTCCCTCGTTCATCCTTTTCTCCCACAAGATCTTGATTTTCCGTGCAACGCACGGCCATCTTGCTAGTACTCCTACAATATACTATATTATTGCAAAAGTTCATATACACCGGCCGAGATTAATGCAAACACGGCAGATTTTCATTACATTTCGAACTTTTATAGGACAGGAAAATAAAAGAAACCCGACCCTAAACCTATTCTACGGTGGCGACCGACGTCCTCCATCTGCAATCTCTATGTACGACGGCGGGGTTCAAGACCCGTGAAGTGAAGGTGCGGTCTCCGGCGAGGAAGAGTAGAACACGGGATACGGACCGGCCAGTTGGCACACCATGCCCTGCCGCCTCCCATGCCCTACTCATCCTCAGAGGAGTCCCAGACCTCGGCGGTGCCGGATGTTGGACGGTGGCAAGTAGGATGCATGGCTGACGGTGCTCCCGTCGTCGGCCGCCAGCGTGGCCACCGCTTGTGCGGTCGCGTCCGTGTCCGGCTACGCCGCTATTGCGTCGCGAGAGGCGACTGGAGCGAGGGCGGCGACCTCGAGCTTCATCCCCGAAGACAAGCTCTCCCGCAGAACGTTCGCGCTTGCGGTCATGGCGGATGTGGTGCTAGGTAGGAGGACGATGCGCTACGGTGTGGAGGTTAGCTGGGCGTTGGCGCTTTAAGTAGCGCATTCCGGTGAGGCCAAGCGTCCTGGTGCATCATTAAGTCGCCGGAGTTGGTTCCTCAGGCACCGAGCCTCTTAACGACGGTATACGGACGGACGACATGAATGCAGGCAGCTGGCACCGGCTGGGAACATACCGCGTGACGGCGCGAGGGACGAGGGTTGTTGGTGTGCCATTGTAGTCAACTGCGGTCGTGGCAACGTTGGAGATGCCCTTTGCTCACATGCGATCGACGCATGTCATTGAAAAAGCAAGACGACCCGGCATGGTCTCAGGTCCTGAGGATGCAATTGGCCGTGCTACACAACTCCGAGGAGGCGCCCCGGTGCCCCGTGCATCCTCGACGAGCCAGGTGTTGGGGTGTGTTTGGATTGTGGCCAAAGTGCACCTTACCAAAATTTTGGTCATGACCCAAAGATTGGTCTTTGTTTGGATGGTTGCCTTTTTTTGGCATGCCAATGAACTCTAGCCAACTCTAGTTCATTTTTCTTGCCAATGTCGGCGAAATCATGGGCAACCAAAACCTCAACCAAAATTTTGGCTACCCAATGATTTGATGGGGCAACCTTGGGCACAAACAAAACATACTGTTGGTCGTGCCATAGCACAAACACCACCCTCGGCACACTGAAACCGACCGTGTCTTGCGATGATGGGTGTGTCGCTCACCGCGGTCGCCGTGTCCAGAGGTGGTGCTGGAGCTCCGGCACGTTGTTGGCCCCCACGACCCACATGAACGGTTGCCGGTGGTGAGGAGGTCGTGGGCCAGCTCCTCCATTGGACTAGTCTGCGCTACGTCGTCCCGACAGGTGTGTCCCACATGTCGGTTTCCCTATTTTCCCGGCCATATTCGAGTGTCAGTGCTCCGCGTTGCGCATTAGGCCTTTCACTATGTAGGCCAAGCGAGACAACTTATTGTTTATTTGAGCCGTTCAAGTAAAATCATGTGGCGTTTGCTTATTTCTCATTCCTCTCCAACCCTCTTCTCCATCTATCATGTCGCCCTCCCGTCGAGTCCATCCTCCTGCATGCCTCATTTGAACATTCCAGCGAGTATCATTCGCATGTGGGCCTAGACCATGCTTGTATTTTCAATGTTTGTAATTTTTCTGACATGCATACAAACAAATGGTTCATTTAAAGTTTCACTTTGCCTCCACTACGTGTCGCTTCGCGTCTTAGTTTTGAGATCCCATTCGGTTCATGCCCCGACACATGTTGACGAGATCGATTGATGTTCAGAGATCTATTGTGTGTCGTGCAAGGAGATAAAGGTTTGGTCTGTTTCTATGATAGAAATGACCCGCAGGGGGGGGTCTGTGGGGATCAGAGGGAGTATATTGTACGTTCATAAGCGAAACGAACGTATTGTACCCACCCTAGTCCTCTTTCAATCGATCTCCAGACCCCGAGATGAAATCGAGAGAGAACGAGTGGGGGCATGTGTGGTACCTAAGGCAGATTCAAAATTTTGAACCGGTGATCATAGCATCCGCAAATCATATATAAAGGTATTCAATGCTCATTTCGTTTTTGAACGTACAATATACTCCCTCGTATCCTTTCTAGTTTACATATAGGTTTTATGTGTAGTCAAAGTATCTCTACTTTGATCAAAAAAGTATCAACATTCAACAACACCCAATCAATATTGTTAGATTCGTACGTACTCCTAGATTTGTCCTCGAGATGGTTTCCAATTTGTTTTCAACCACATGAATGTGCTTGTTCTCGTGCATGCTCTTCCTACTAGGATTTCTCCACGTATAGCCAGTCCAATAGTAACTTTTTTTAAGCTCCCTGCCCAATAGTACTAGTGGAGTACTAAAAACGTCTGTACTAGAGTTTGCAGTGCTCATAGTAGTACTCCCTCCTTCCATTTATATAGGGCCTATGTGGAGGAGAGAGATGTGAAAAAGTAAGGGGAGTGAGCTCTCATGCAAGAGCCTAGCTATATATGCATTCCTAGTTAAATACAATAAATATGAAGAAAGAGATGGAGAGGAGATGGAAAAAAGTACTAATACAATAGCCAACCTTATAATTTTTTTGCGGGAAATAGCCAACTTTATAGCCCACACTACTGTATGAGTGCATATAATAGATGACGGCTATAGATGACATGGCAGTTCCTTATAGCCATCGACTGGCTATATTATTAACCATGCTCTAATGCATTTTTCAAAACCGCGTTTGACTATTGACAAGATTAATACTACATGAGATGTATAATGTGAACATTATATCATTGGAAGCTCCTTTCACATACGAATTTGACCGTATGCTTTGTGTAAGTTGCATGTCATATATTATTACTCTAACATTTGGTCAAAGTTAGCCTCGAAAAACGCATTAGGCCCTGTATAGTAAATGGAAGGAGGGAGTAGTAGTGGAAGTGGATCCTCTGACGTAGGTATCCCTGCCTTACTGGCGGACCCCATGCTTGCTAGGCCACGCATGTTAGTTACTCAATGGGTTCGGCCACGTCAGGGGATCCTCATCCGTAGTATACTCCCTCTGTTTTTATTTACTCCGCATAAAACGGAGGGAGTGGTAGTATAAATGACGCAGGCGGGGGAAGGGGAGGGACGTCGGTTTGCTCTCAACTGCGGTCCCACAAGCGAGCGAAAACGCAAGACGAAGCACGTTCCATTCAGTGAGCGACGTGGAGGGTCCAGCATGCCGGGCTGCAACGCGAACGCGACAAGACCGATGTACAGTCAAAACCGATTGACCGGTCGTCACCGGAACCACTATTCACAACAGAACCTTCGCTGCTCAGCCTACGCCAGCCACTGCCCTAAAACCACACCTAATCTCCAGTCCCTTACCCCACCTTTCGATCCCCTAGCATGCATCAAGCGTCCCCTAGTTCGCCGGAAAGCCATGGTGCGCCGCAAGATCACGTACTACAAGATGTTGACGCCGGAGCGCCGCGCAGAAATCGTGGCGGCGGTCGGTGCCACAGACCTCCGTTCCCAAGCTCGCTTTGCGGCGGGCCAATCCCCGAGTTCTCTAGAGCCAAGCTACGAGGAGGAGGAAGCCGATCCAATGTTCATGGCGGAGGTCGTGGTGCAGAAGGCCCCCGATGGGTATGAGACGATCGACGACGACTTCGCGCCGGCGTCCAAGTCCCCCATGGTGCAGGCGGACCAGCGGTTCAACCTGGCGATACTAAAGGAGGACCGGGAGGCAGAGGCTCAACTTGACGTGGAGCGCGCACATGCCGCTGCCATCGAGGCTCTCCTGCAGGCGGAACCGGATGTCATGGATGTGAACCGAGCGGCGGAGGCTCAACTTGAGGCGGAGCGCGCGGATGTCGCTGCCATCGAGGCCCTCCTGCAGGCGGAACTGCACGTCCTGGACTTGAACCGGGCGGCAGAGGCTCAAATCGACGTGGAGCGCGCGGATGCCGCTCTCATAGAGGCCCTCCTGCAGGCAGAACCGGACGTCCTGGACTTGAACCAGGCGGCGGAGGCTCGACTCGATGCGAAGCGCGCGGATGCCGCTGCCATCGAGGCCCTCCTGCAGGCAGAACCGGACGTCCTCGACTTGAATCGGGCGGTGCTCTCGTCCGTGCAGAGCGCCCGCACGCTCCGTGTGAACGAGTAGCTGGAGGCCGAGGACAACGACGGTGCGGAGACATAGGTCGGCAGCTACGGCTGGTTCACGCCGGCAGTCAAAGACAACGAGGCCCTCTCGTTCCGTGAGTAGTGATAGTTTTTCTTTATGTTGTTGTTTTTATGGATCTTTTGTTGTGTAAAAACATATATTGTTATGCAAGTCACCTGACTTGGGTCAATCTACCATTTCAGGCGGTTGGATGAATATCCTACGTCTCCTAACCCTTCTTCATCACCTCTTCTTCTTCCCCAACAGACCACCGCACGGGCCATACAGATACTCCCCAACATGCGGTTGGATAAACATACTCTATGAACGAAAATTATGTGTCAGCGGTAGGATGGATGAATTTGGTTTGGTCACATGCGACAACACGTGTCAGTGAGGGTGCGCTCCCTTGGTTGGGTTTGCAGCATGCAGGAGTGACTGTGTGAGGGTGCGGTGCGACCGCGGCGTGCAGGAGCGACCGTGTGAGGGTGCGGTGCGACCATGACAGCCGTGCGCAAGTGTACCTCCTTTTCATTTTGGAAACTTTAGGCAAGCTTGGCAAAAATGTGTGGCGAATTATGGTAATGCAAGGCCTAGACCCAAACAGGATAAGTACGTACTACGTACTAGGAGTACTAGTGTTAAAAAAGAAAGGCGGGGTTTTCCTTCGCGGGATTAATCGATACAAATCCTCGTTCCACGTGTCAATTAATGCATATTTTTTTCTCCAAAGCCCAAAGAGCTAACCATCTCACTCCTCATCGCTTGATTAATGCGGCGCCATGCAAACCAACCTTCTCACTTCCGCATGCATGCAGGGGATATTAATGTCCTTGGTTGCTAGTACGAGGCAAACCCCATCAATTTTGCCTCGATTAGTGTTAGTGGCCTTTTGCAAATTGTAATTTTTATATACTAGCCTTGTGTACAAAAAAATGGAGGTAGTAACTATATTTGACTTCCTTCCCCATTGCAGTGACGTCGACGATATCTCGAACGTTGTGGTTTGGCGAAGTGCGTTCGATGGAGAACACCGAGTGAGTGAGACCACAGTAAGTCGTGCGCAAGTGCCGCCTGCAAGCCGAGACTACCACCTTATTTGCATCCAGGAAGTCCATTGAACCAAAGGACGCGTAAATGTACTAGTACTACTCATACACAATAGCATCGTCCGTCCAGCTTAGTGCGGTGAGATGGACTCTTCAAGAAGACGATGGAGAAGCAGAGTCAGCGAAGAGTGAAATGATGGTTGCTTCATCCATGCTTTGTGATTTGACGCCTCACTGCTTTGTGATTTGTGATAGAAGGGACAGGGGAGTAGACTCTGTGCTCTATACTGTACATGCATCCAAGCACGGGAGAAAGAGGAGAGACGTTGCATTTTTCTATTCCTTCAATCAATCAATCAGGGAGCTTCGGTTCCATCCTTTTGGCTTTGGCAACACCGTCCACAATGGTTCGCACGATGCCAAAAGCTATTTTCACATTGGGCTAGACATTGTGGATGACCTTAACCGTACCACTTGGTTTTGCTCCTGTGTGCTATCTATACAAATCTCAATTATATTTATCTTAAAAATTATAGAATCAAGATTAGTAAAAAGGAGGTGATTTTGCCGCGCGGATGGCGGGGGAGGTTTCTTATTTTTAGAGGACGTTGTCCTAGCGGTTTGCTAACATGCGATCCCACGTGTCAGTGCTTTACCAAGCCGATCCGCTTCCCACATGAGGTAGAACAATGGCAGAAGCAACACATGGTTAACTTGAAGAAGATGAGGGAGAAGCGGATTCAGCAACGAGTGAAAATGATGGTTGCTTCATCCCTCCAACTTCTTTTTTTAGCATTATTACTTCGTCCCTCCAACTTAACTGCGGGAAAGGTGCGGCTTTGTGAGTTGACGCCTCATTGCTCATTACTACGCCGGCGCCATGACTGGGTGCTTCACCTCGGCTGCTCTGCACTGTATTCCGGTATGGCACGTGGACTCGGTAGCTTGATGTCCCACATGTCGGCGAAATGGACTAGAAGATTTATGAAAGCGAGCGCTCCACTCTTATGACGGAGGAGTACACGACACGATGGCCCAGTGAACTGTCACTTGTACTGTATAGTACAATAGTTTTGCTGTTTCGCACGATCCATCGATACAAACCCGATTAAATAGGAATGGGCGGGATTTTTCCCGCGCGGTATATGATACTGGCCATACATTTCAAAGGCAATTTTAATGTATGCAAACTGAATAATTTACTAACAATATGATATCTAGTAAACTGAATAATTTAAAAACACATATGATTTATTGTGTTAGTGTAGTAGTAGTGTTGTATTGCATAGTTGTTAGATGTAGCATGCGAGAACGTGTAGAGATGTAGTTTTGGAGGGTCTACAGAGAGAAAAGCGTAATACATTCACCGAACTTCAGAATAAGGTGATTACGGTCACTATATACGTTTTGCGGTGATTATACGGTCACTTGCTCATGGTTCAGCATCGGATTGCACTCTGTTGACCGGCCAAATAGTCTGCGTGGCACCATGTTGACTAGTTAAATTGACCACGTTCCTTGTGGGTCCCACCTGTCAGTTCGCATAGGGAAAAGGTCAGATAAACACAAATTTATGCAGGCGCGACAAGACTCCAACCCATGCGCGGGAATCACTTGGTTGTGTATGTGTCTGTCAGTGCCTGATGTGTGCGCATGCACGTGTAGGTTGAGAACTTGAGCGTGAGAGTGTGTGTTGGTCGTGTGGTGTACTAGTGTGTGCATGCATGCGTGCGTGTGTGCGTGTGAGTATTGCGTGTGTGCGCGGCTGCGCGTGTGCGTGTGAGTGTTGCGTGCGTGCGTGGCTGCGTGTGTACGTGTGAGTGTTGCGTGTGTGCGTGGGTGCATGTGTTCGTGTGAGTGTTGTGTGCATGCAGTTTGTGTGCATGCGTGCATGTGTGTATAATCACCACACCAGCTCATGTGTGTTAAAACAGATGGCTCAACATACCAATACAAGGCCACCTTGTCCGCTGTGCCCGCCGTCATGACTTCGAACCACCATCCAATATTTTTTTGTCGTTTGTTTTCATTCTTACTAGCAAGATGCCCGTGCATTGCACGTAACATCAAGATGCATTTGTATGACTAGTTTATCTTGTGAGAGAAAAGGATGAATGAGGGAAGGCCTTATTTGCAAATGTGGAGAGGTGTGTGGGTACCTTTTTGCAAAATTGTCATAGTTTCTTTCCTATCCGTCAGATATAAATCGAATGGCCTATATTACAGGATGGCAGGCACACCATCATCACCAACTCTGTTTTTTATAAGAGTGTATTTTATATTTTATAAGAGTGTAGATGTAGAGTAGATAGAAGCAGATAGGTGGGCCCGATGGTAGTGAGATAATGTGACCACGTGGAGCGTTTAACTGGTCAACTAGTCGTGTCCTGAGAAAATACAGAGTTGTACGGTGAGCCCGTGACTGTATAATAACCACAAAACGTAAATGGTGACCGTAATCAGTGGATTCTGAAGTCCAATGTACTTATCGTGCTTTCGCTTCAAATACAATGATCGTCACTGTATAGATCGCGAGAGAAAGATGAAACATGCGTGAATGTGCTGGGGGCTTACTTTTAGAGGACCGGAGATAGTTTGTGTGCGTATGTGAAAGGGGCATAGAGGGGGGTATGCGATGGAGAGGGAGATGCTCTTCGTTTCTCTTTATTATGACTAACTTTATATATAGTATAAAAATATAGAAATTCACAGTGCGGAATAAATATCATTGTGGGCACCATGCAATGCAAATTAGCGATCATACTCCTCCATATAACTTTGTAATGTTGTATATATGTAGAAATTCTAAAATAATTTTTTGGCCACACTTTATTCAAAAGGAATGTTGTATGCGAAATAAACGTGAAGAGAGGGCTTTTTAGATCAATGGGGTACGTGATGTAACATGTGTGAATGTGTAGTTGATGCATTTGGCAGGGCCTAGAGAGGTATGTGTGTGTATTACGTATTCGAGAGAGGCATGGATAGAGGGGCCGGTGGGGGGGGGAGATAGCATGAGAAATGAGAGTGGTCTAGAGAGAGAGATGAATATGACGTCACGGCGAGAGATTCCCTTGAGTGTGTATATGCAAGGGGGGAGTGGATAGAGGCACCAGGAGAATATTTTTGTGTGTGTGGTGTCAGTGTTGGTATGTGTGGGTGTGAGAAGATAACGAGACTTGGGGGCAGAGGGTGTGTCACCGCGTGAGGTCCGGTGGGTCGAGGTGAGGCCCTTCGTTCGGTTCCGTCCTACGCCACATTGGTCGGCCCGTGACGCATTTAGGGATACCCATGGATGACTAGTCGTACAAGACAAAGATAGCATAATTGTGAAGGACTCTATGTACATTGACAAAGCCGGCTAGGATTTGTAACCCTAGGTTCTCGGACTAAGGTAACCCCTTTATCTCTGATATTACTATTCATCCAACCTAACTTTAACGGGCATCCTACAGAATGCTCTGCTAGAATCATACTCGTCGATTAGGAAGAGAGGTGTGAGACAGTGCGTGAGAGACAGGCCTAAAGATAATGTGCGTACAAGAGACACGTAGGAAGGTCTATGTATATAGAAAGGGTCGATAGGGATTGTGCGTGTGTATGCTTGCGAGTGGAAGAGTGCTTGTGATAAAGGTTAGTGAAAACAGTCGTAAATGGTTACGAGAGGGAGGGAGGGTTATATCGAGAGCATGTGTGCGAGAAAGACACCTCGGGAGAGAGTGTGTGAGCATGTGTGGGAGACCACCGATGGAGAGTGAAACTACACATAGAAGACTGCTGTACACATTGATTAAAGATATAAATTGTATCCAAATATTAGGATGGGATCATGATATTTGCAATTCACGTAAGGAACGGTCATTGATCCATCAGACATCTAGATTCTATCGAATTTGAGCATGTCTATGTTATTATTCGACACAATTGATCCACATAGTTAGCATTTTGAACTCCAGACAATGCATCGCTTTATCAATCGAATATAAACGTGAGTGTAGTTCATGTTGTGTTTGTAAAGCACATTATAGATACGAAAGTTACACAATGAACATTATAAATAGCTACCTATGAACTAGCATACATTTGAATTCAACCTAAGGTGGTTTAAAAAAATTGAATTCAACATGAAGTCCATTCAATTATTTGAATTTGATATCATGGCATTTGTAAATCATACCTAAATTATGGGGGCACCAATCTTTGCTCTAATTTTGTACATAATAGCATATGTAGTCATGTACAAAATAGATTCAAATTTAGCTCCCCCATTCCAAAATAATCGTAGTTATAGGATTTTCAAGTGTCAAATTTTCAAAAAGAAGCAGATAATTTAATGAGGTTTTCAAACACACAAGGTAAAATTTAACGTTGGCTATTTAGGTTAATCCTCAAAGTTCAAGAGTACTCTAAACATGAATGCTTTTGTTTCAAAATTTCGAAGTAAGCGCCAAAAGAGCCTCTACTCGCCCGAAACCGCGTGAGACCAATGTTTGGTAGTACAAGGAAATTACTTTTCTAATAACTCTGACCCGTGAAACCTACCGGCCCGACGTCCAAAGGTCTAAACCAGGGTAGGTTTGTAGCTTCATCTAGACGCCACGCAACCGCCTCCGAAAAACATTCATACACAATGGGTGCCTAAGCACACATGCGCGCGGCCGAAATCGCTCCCGCCCACTATTTTGGACACCTAGGATTACCATCCTACCCCCGACCCGCAGTAGGTCTGAAATTTAAGAGGGGGGCAAAGTTTGTACTTTCCCCAAATTTGAAACAAGCACGTCCCATCTTCTGTTCAAAAAAGCAAAGAACAAGCACGTCCCAGACTGAAACATGGTTCTCCCCCTCCCCCCCCCCCCCCCCGCCCACCAGTCCGATTCCCCATTCATACTCTGTAGGCGCAAAAACTACCTCTCCACCAGCCGCGAAACCCCGATGTCCTCCGTCCGCCACCCCATCCCACCCATCAACTGCTGCCCTCCTCCATCATGCCGGAGCCGATACCTCGACATCGTCGTCTACCGTAGCCTCAACCGCAACACCCTCCACGGCTAGTAGTTGAAGCCGAGGCTGAGTCGTCCGTACCCGAGCCAGTTCAACCACGCCGTCCTGCGCCTCGCCGCTGCCGCTCCAACTTCGCCACCCTCCACCGCACCGGAGCTATTCCTGCTACGCCGTCCTTCGCCGCCTCGGATCTGCTTCCCCTCCGCCGACATACGGCCACGGCAACATAGTCAACAATTTGGCCATGGGTTCGTCCAAGCCTGCACCCTCCTCCAGAACATCGGTTTCCCCGGCAAAAAGAAGAAGATCGGCGCGACATGTGGAGGCGACCACACCGGCAACTGAAAATGGTACTCCTCTTCCCTTATTCATGCAAATCTTACTTGTCTGCTTGCACGGTATTAATCCCACAGAAGACACTAGTTGACTGCTTCTTCTTGATACTAGATGTTCCTAATTAGTCGCGATGCACAAGGTTTCTCCTCATATACTATTTCACCTTAGCTAGAGGTCTGTCGCCCCCCTGGATTTCAATTCCTGGTCAGTTGATCCCCAATTAACGGAAGCCTTCCCCGGCGTAACAGGTGCTAGTCCGCCTATTACATCGGGGAAGCAGCGCCTCAGTGTTTATCTTAGGGGCGTGTGGGGCCTAGAGCTGCTTGCGCCCGATCTGGAAGTCGGCCGGGATTGAAGAAAGATCATCAACAGTGACTGGCGGGAGGTAGATGAAGGCCATCTGCCCGTTCCTTACAGATCGGACGGTTCAAAAAAAATTGACCGACCTATTTATTTTCAGTCGACTGTTATCTTGATAGGACCACATGTGGTGGTGTGCTGGAGGAGTACCTGCATTTCCAGTGCTCATATATTACAAAATCATACGGAGTAGAATCTAATTTTGTTTGCCATGCAATGTTGTAGAGCTATCATATGTCTCCTGTCATTTATTTTTCAGCCACCCGCTATCTGCTACTTTTACAGTGCACTAGTTCTGCACACACTTCACCCACACTCTCACTATTGTGTTTTTATGCAAGGGTATTTCAGACCCTGCCTTGACAGAAGCAGAAAAGAATAGAGAGAAGTCGCTCCAGCGTGGTATGCGGCTAGGCCAGACACGTTTCATGGCTTTAAAGGGTGTAGTGTCAGCAGATGGAGACGGGGAACGTAGCTCTGGAGTTGATGATCTCGCTCGCCGTGAACCACCATCCCAGGTGCTTGCTTTAACTTCACGGTGTCATATGTGGTTGCATGTTGCATATGGTGTCTAGCTTGTATTCGAAAGGCCAAAGTCAGTCTTTATCAAGATAAGGAAAGATATTTTTTACATGAACCACCATCCCGGGAGCACCAGAAGACAAATAGCTAGTCAGGGCACTGGCTGAGCCAGTGACAAGCCCAGCATAGACATGCATCACCTGGAAGCCAACTAAAAAGCCATGATGGTGGCGAAGTAGCCCGCCTCCCACCAGGCTCTCAGGTCCTAGATGATCATGCTCACCACTCCAGCCGGATGTCTAGCTCGTATTGCTTCCAATTTTGTTAAATTGCATCAGCTTAGCTTACACACTATACCTTTGAATATGACACGCCTTCCTGTTTTTGGTACATACTAGTACATCTGTCTATTAACAATGTTCTTACATCAAATTAATGTTCTTGTGTATCCCTCATCAATCACTTATGATGAGGCAGTCAGGCCAGTGCACTACTGTGATAAAAGATCCTCATTTAAAGAATGCAGCGTCAGCCTCCCGACATGATTCTCAAGAAACAGCAAGGCTAGATGAAGATAGTGAACGTAGCTCTATAGTTGATTACCACATTTCCCCTACACTAGCATCGCAAGTGCTTGCTCTAACTTGGCAGCGTGATATGTGGTTGCATGTTGCATATGGTGTCTAGATTGTAATTCTTCCAATCTGGTTAAACTGCATGTGCTATTCTGCTTAGCTTATACATTATACCTGTTAATGTGACATGCCTTCCTATAGTTAGTACATAGTACATCTGTCTATTAAGCATGTCCTTACAGGAAACTATTGTTTTTTGTATCTCGCATCAATCAATATGACGAGACACCTTTAGTATATGCAGTGCGATATTAGTTGCATCTTTCATATGATTTATAGCATGCGCTGCTTCCAATTTGTTGAAATTCCATTTATGATGGGACGCTTCTAACTTGGCAGAGTCATATTGGTTGCATGTTTCATGTGGTGTCTAGCTTGCATTACTTCTTATTTATTGGAATGATTTCTGCTTAGTTTACACAAACAGTTGTGAACATGCCATGTCGTCCTATTTTTCATACATATTCCATCCTGGTATCATGTGTTTGCCTTACATCAAAGTAGTGATTGTCAGTATCATGCATGAATGAGTTCTGAAGAGAGAATTTTATTTCTGTTTCTTGTCGGTTTTACTTGACAATTCAAAATCAATAAAGCGGAAGGAAGTTAGCTAGGGAGTGGATAAAGGTGCTCCTTCCAAACGGAGGGCCTCTACAGTTTCTACTCCTCCATCACCCCAAGATGATTTCCAAGACAACACATGCATAGACACTCAATATAGCTGTGTTTATGATGAGCATGTCTCCCCTAGTGCACCATTACCAGTGCTCCCTCTAACTTGGCACTGTTATATGTGGTTGCATGTTATGTGTGATGTCTAGCTTGTATTGCTTCTAATTTTGTTGAATTCCATCTGCTTACTTTACACATTATACTTGAATACGACACGTGTTCCTGTTTCTAGAACATACAATATATTTCTATCACACCATGTTCTTACATCAAATTACTACCGTTGTGTAACTTGCAACAATCACTTATCATAAGACACGTTTGACTTTGGAGTGTGATATAGGTTACATCTCACATTCTTTTCTAGCATGTACTACTAATTTGTTGAAATGGAACTTATGACGAGACAGTTTTAACTTGGTAGAGTGATATTCGTTGCATCTTTCATATGGTGTCTAGCTTTCATTGCTTCTAATTTGTTGAAATGCCTTCTCCTTAGTTTACACATCATAAGCTGTGAATATGCAATGCTGTGAATATGAAATGGCACTAATGATGAGAGACCTTTAACTTGATAGTGTGATGTTGTTTGCATCTTGCACATGATTTATTTCTTGTACTACTTCACATTTGTTTAAACGGCATTTATGATGAGATACTGTTAACTTGGTTGAGTGATATTTGTAGCATATTTCATATGGTGTCTACATTCCATTGCATTGCTTCTAATTTAGTGAAATGTCTTCTGCTTAGTTTACACATCATAGTTCTGGTTATCTCATGTCATCCTATTTTTCTTACATATTACATCCTCTTATCATGTGGTTGTCTAACATCAAAGTTCAGTTCGTCTATATCACGCATCAATTTGTTCTGAAGAACTAAATTGTTATTCGTTTTTCTTGTCGGCTTGACTTAACATGGCACAGAGAAAGAGGAAGCAAGACAGAACAACATGGAAAGGGAAGCGGAAGAATCCTGCAGATTCTGCTGGTACTGATGGTGCAATAGAAGGTCAAACTCCAGCGAAAAATTGTACCGACAGGGTATCCCATGCTACACGAGCTGCAGAACAAGCCAAACAGAAACAAATAGCTGCCACCAAACAAGCAGAGACAACCCTAGTTGTTGCAACACCTTCCATAGTACTACCAGCTGCACGATTTACTCGTTGGTCAACTCAGCTAGCAGCATGTTCCCAAGCTCCCTTGCCACCTGACACTACTTCCGAAGCACTCTTGACACAAGATGAGTTGGCAAGATCAGATGAACTTTGTGAGCTTCAACAGCAAGAAGGTAGTTGCTGGAGTCAAGTTACAGTTGCATGCTCCTTTATATGTAGTCTCACAGTTTGATGTACACTAACACTTCCTATGTTTGTTGTTGGACTAGCACCTAGGCGCAAGAGGAAACAAACATCAGGGATAATGCTCGATAGGTTAACTAAATCTAGAGGAGGAAGAATGGAGATCCGTTTTGAGACAGGTTTAAAAAGGCCATGTGATGCTACATAGTCAGCCAAGTTAGTATCAGAGGTAGCAATTGCTGTTAGGTGTCATGTACGTATCCTCCCAACATGGATTCAGTACAGGAATGACAAAGACGAAACCCATGTCAACACCTTCCTCGACCATTTATCTGTAAGTATGGTTATGTATGGAAACTAGTAATATTGTCTTGCTCTGTCCAATACTTTCTAGGTTGCTGATAATGAGACTCCCATAATTTTCAACAGATGAGGTTCAAGTTGGATAGCCAAGATGATGCAACCAGACAAGCTTGCACCCATGTTTTCAAGTCTGCTCTGCGACAGTATCGGTATAACTTGAGGAAAACTCACTTTGAAGGCAAGATTAACAGTGAACTTGCCCAAACATCTCTAGTGGAAAATATATCTGATGAAGACTGGAGAGGCCTTGTTAAACACTGGTCCGATCCAAAGTATCAGGTACATTATATATATGTGATCAGATCACATGTTGAAGTCCTATTTACGCATGTGCCACACAAATCTATCTTCTTGTAGGTGAACTGTTCAGAGAACAAGGCCAACCATACGAAAGTGAAACTCCAACAAACGACTGGATCTCGTAGCTATATTGCACACTGCGAGGCTCTTGTAATTAGCTGCTATTTCACTCTTTTCGCTGTACCATATTATCAGATCTATATTGACTTGTTCCAAATGTAGAGGAAATCCCGCAATGACCAAAAAGTACCTGAACCAAATGATGTGGAAATCTTCAAGGACTGTCACACCAGCAAGAAGAAGGGCACGACTACACCAGTCAAAGCCGCTGTTGTAAGTCCTTAATCCTCATGCCTTTTAACTACTACTTACTCTGACTTGTGCCTTGAACTGCATGGTTTGCAGCCAATGTCTATTACTCTTTTCAATTTTATACACAATTGTCTTAGCGTATCAATGCACCTTACAAGGTTTAAAAGAGAGGAGTGATGTTCCTTTGATCTTGACCTGTAATCTAGTTCCGTGTTGGACTTGCCCACACAACGTTACAATTGCCTGTTTGTTTGTTCTCAATTGTTTTGTGGTATGAATGATGTCATACTATGCTTACTGTATTATAAACTTCATCTCTTTATCCTTAGCCCTCAATACAATGTGAAGAAATAGACAATACATTAGCGATGGTACATGGTCATATGTCTGGAACCTAGTTTTATTATGTAATTTGCAACAAAATACAACTAATATTTTACATGGGTTCACCAGAATAAGTTCTGTATATAGACCAAAGCTATTTTGTTTGGTTTTGCTGCCTCCTTAATATCTTCTGTTCTGGTACTACTAATGTAAAACCTCAACTTTTCAGCGAACTATGGAAAAAATGGTGGAACCGCCACATTCTGAAGGTGGCGAGGCAACTATAACCACAATGTCAGCTCTTGCTGCAGTGGGTCAGTACCTGTCCACTAACAGTGGCAAAAGCACGTTCCTGCATAATACTGGGTTGGTTGTTAAGGCAATCTCGTTCAAACTGCCTCATGATCAAGATATGCAAGCTCAAAACAACGTTGAATCTGCGCTCCAGACACAAGTCCATTCCCTAACAGAGACACTTTGTGAAACAAGGAGAGTGTGACGCCCGGATAATTAGACTACAGTAATTCCCTGCTATTGATGCCACGTCACCTCTGACACTGTAGTTAATCACGCGTTAGTTCAAAAACCAAATCAAATTCAAAATTGAATAAAAGGCAAACAACAAAAGTTTTCAAACTTTAAAACTAAAATGTTCGGGTTGTGCCAAATAATGCGTAGATAATTATGGTGGAGAACCACACTTTTATAAAATATTCAAATATTCAAATGGTAATAAAACAGTAGCAAAACTATTATTTAAATACTTTAAATACTCAACAAATACAAAATAATTTATTTTAGGTGCCAAGTTAATTGTGGCAGTGGACTAATTAGTAATACTAATTTAGGTGCTCATTTGGCATTTTACAGAACTAAAATAAAACAGAAAAGAAACACAAAAAAATGAAAAGAAAACCCCCGGCCAATTGGGCTTTGGCCCATCAGGCCGCAACCCACCGGGCCGCCAGGCCGGCCCACCCTGCCGCGCACCTCCCCCACTCCCCCTTATCCACTCCCTGCCCCAAACCCTAACCTACCCCACGCACCCGATCCCCCCACTTACCTTGGCACCCCCCCTCTCCCCGATCTGGACGCGCCGCCCCCGATCCTGTCGTCATCGCCGACGGCCGGCGCCGCCTCGCCGAGCCTTACGCCGCCCGGTGCCGCCCCGCGCCCCTGATGCCGGCGCTCGTCCCCGGCGCCACCCCGACGCCCCACCTCGTTGCTCGCTGGACTGCCCCGCCCCGCCTCTCCATCGCCGGCCGAGCCCGGACCTCACCGCCGTCCGCCTCGTCCTCCTCCCCGTCGGCGCCATCGCGCCTCGCCGCCAAACTCCCCTGCAACGGGGGTGAGAACCCCATTCCCCCTGCTTCCCTTTCCCCGCCGTCCCGCACATCCACCGTCATGCTCGGCCATCGCCAATCTCGCAGCCCGCGCGCCTCGCTCCCTACGGCCTCGCCCGCGGTTGCTGCCGCCGCGCTCAGCACGCCGGCAACCCCTGTCTCCTGCCCCGCCCGCCGTTTCGCACCTCCCCTGTAGATGCTCGCCCGTGCGCAGGGATGCTGCTGTGCCTGGCCGTCGTGCGCCGCCGCGTCCCTTCCCCGCTCGCGCCACGCCCGTGTTCGCCCTGCCCAGCGCTCGCTGGCCGCCGGTCACCTGCCAACCACGCTCCGGCCACGGCCTCGCCCACAGTCGTGTGTGCGTGAGCGTGTGTTTGGCCGGTTGTGCCCCTCACCACCAGGGGCTGTTAAGAACGAAAAAAGAAATGAACGAATTTAAATCTTAAATAAAATAATTAGTATGCTAATTAATTACTTAATTAGTTAATTAGGTAATTAGCATAATATAACTCAATGACAGATGGGCCCCGCTGTTAATTAAGCAAGATTTTCTAAACTACTAAAGTTAGAGTCAATGACATGCGGACCCACTTCTACTATTCACTGGTTGACTAGTCTCTGTTGACTTGGTCAACTAGGCCCTCTGGCCCATCTGTCAGCCGCATGTGCATAGTGGTGGGTGCACTTCTGTGTACTCGTAGCATTTGCTGATTATTTTCATAGTAATAATCATAGTATTACAAAATCAATTAAAACTTTGAAAAATTAATATAAAATAAACCGTAGCTCGGATTAAAATACTTTGTACATGAAAGTTGCTCAGAACGATGAGACGAATCCGAATACGCAGTCTGTTCGTCTGCCACACATCCCTAGCATAGCAAACCCGCAACTTTCCCCCTCTGGTTCATTTGTTCGAAAACGAAAAACACCGGGGATACTTTCCCGGATGTTTCACCCCTTCGCCAGTATCACATATCCCTACGTTAGGTCACCCCTAGCACAACGTATCGCCGCGTCTTGCTTTGTGTTTCATTTGATTGCTCTGTTATTTATTGTGTTCCCCCTCCGTTACTTCTTTTCGGTAGACTCCGAGACCGCTGTCAATGTTCGTGTGTTCGACTACATCAAAGACGACCCCTCCTTCTTGCCGGAGCAACCAGGCAAGCCCCCCCCTTGATCACCAGATATCGCCTATTCTTCTCTATACTGCTTGCATTAGAGTAGTGTAGCATGTTACTGCTTTCCGTTAATCCTATCCTGATGCATAGCCTGTCATTGTTGCTACAGTTGTTACCCTTACCTGCTATCCTACTGCTTAGTATAGGATGCTAGTGTTTCATCAGTGGCCCTACACTCTTGTCCGTCTGCCATGCTATACTACTGGGCCGTGATCACTTTGGGAGGTGATCACGGGTATATACTATATACATTATATACATGACACATGTGGTGACTAAAGTCGGGTCGGCTCAAGGAGTACCCGCAAGTGATTCTGATGGGGGGGCTGAAAGGACAGGTAGCCCCACCCCGGTAGAGGTGGGCCTGGGTTCCTGACGGCCCCCGACTGTTACTTTGTGGCAGAGCGACAGGGCAGGTTGAGACCACCTAGGAGAGAGGTGGGCCTGGCCCTGGTCGGCATTCGCAGATACTTAACACGCTTAACGAGTTCTTCATATTTGATCTGAGTCTGGCCATTTGGTCTATACGCACTAACCATCTACGCGGGAGTAGTTATCGGTATCCCGGCGTCGTGGTATCAGCCGAAGCTCTTCTTGACGTCAGCGACTGAGTGGCGCGCGCCGCATTGGACCGTAAGCTCGCGCTTGTATTAAGGGGCCTAGGACTGCTTCCGGCCGCGTACGCAACATGCAGGTGTGCATAGGGCGATGGGCCCAGACCCCTGCGCGCATAGGGTTTAGACCGGCGTGCTGACCTCTCTGTTGAGCCTAGGTGGGGCTGCGACGTGTTGATCTTACGAGGCCGGGCATGACCCAGAAAAGTGTGTCCGGCCAAATGGGATCGAGCGTGTTGGGTTATGTGGTGCACCCCTGCAGGAAAGTTTATCTATTCGAATAGCCGTGTCCCTCGGTAAAAGGACGACCCGGAGTTTTACCTTGACCTTATGACAACTAGAACTGGATACTTAATAAAACACACCCTTACAAGTGCCAGATATAACCCGGTGATCACTCCCTAACAGGGCGACGAAGAGGGGATCGCCGGGTAGGATTATGCTATGCGATGCTACTTGGAGGGCTTCAATCTACTCTCTTCTACATGCTGCAAGATGGAGGCTGCCAGAAGCGTAGTCTTCGACAGGATTAGCTATACCCCTCTTATTCCGGCATTCTGCAGTTCAGCCCACTGATATGCCCCTTTACACATATACCCATGCATATGTAGTGTAGCTCCTTGCTTGCGAGTACTTTGGATGAGTACTCACGGTTACTTTTCTCCCTCTTTTCCCCTTTCTATACCTGATTGTCGCAACCAGATGCTGGAGTCCAGGAGCTAGAGATCCCGAGGATGATTCTACATGGAGTTCGGCTTCGAGGAGTAGTTAGGAGGTCCCAGGCAGGAGGCCTTGCCTTTTCGATCGTTGCTACTTTTGTGCTAGCCTTCTTAAGGCAGACTTGTTTAACTTATGTCTGTACTCACATATTGTTGCTTCCGCTGACTCGTCTATGATCGAGCACTTGTATTCGAGCCCTCGAGGCCCCTTGCTTGTATTATGATGCTTGTATGACTTATTTATGTTTTAGAGTTGTGTTGTGATATCTTTCCGTGAGTCCCTGATCTTGATCGTACACATTTGCGTGCATGATTAGTGTACGGTCAAATCAGGGGCGTCACAAGTTGGTATCAGAGCCAACTGCCTGTAGGAATCCCCCTTTCCACACTCCTTGGCCGAAGTCGAGTCTAGACATTAGAAAACTTTTACTAACATGGCTGTGTGTCTTACGGGCCCACGTTGCCATTGCGTGGTATTAGGATCTTTTACTCCTTGTCTATACTCTGGGACTCTGAACTCTTTCCTATTCGGGTTAAATGATTTTTCTAAAAGGACTAACTGTAGGTTCTCGTAAATACTTTCTCCCGGAAAGCCCTTTATCACAGATGGTCGCCTACTGCACCAGAAGATGTTGAAGATACTCTTCGATCATTCCCGAGACCCTTGTGCCCTCTGCCTTTTCAATTCCCTACTATCGACATATCCATATGGATAACAACATACACTTGTTGTTCATACAATTACTCTGAGTTTCTCTTGTTATTACCAGATACATCGAATTACTCTCGGGCTTTTAAGAATCCCTTGTACCACTGCCTTGTAGTTCCTTGCCGCAGAAATACCCATACGGATAATTACTCGCACCTACCGAGTATCGACTCATCCCCAGTTGATTCAAGTATTCCACAATAGTCTTCAAAATACTATTCGATCTTTCGAAAATCTTCAGGAGCCTATTGCTCTTGAAATTCTTGTTTGCTTGCATTATGGTTAATCCCATAAGTCTCGTAATCTTATTGGCATCTCTTGTAATTATCATTTTGAGTCCGTTGATTCAATTTGTTGCGAATGCTCGCAATCCTCAATCATATCCTAGAATTCATTCTTCCGGCTCAGACGTCTTTTTAAACGTGAGCTGGATCTCGACCTATCAAATTGCCATCGATTGTACCCCTAAGCCTACTCAACTTATCCATCCTTGATCAGAGCGTTGCTTCTGACCCCATGATTTGGAAATCATAATTCTTTTGCATTTGAACTTTGAGTTAGTCAGTTGTTTCTATAATCAGATCTCCTTGCATTCTTCTTCCTCTGGTTGAGTACCGATGCTCACATCAGATCCCTTGTGGACCATCGGTTCCTTTGTTGGATTTTATCCGACAGTGTCCTTCATATTGAATAACCTTGTGAGCCTTCCCAAGGGTATATAATGCCTTTGGTAAATTGTATCATCTGCTTTTGAACAATGCTCTTCTTTCGAGCTTGTAATATTTACTCCGAAGTTTGTGGTATATGTTCCTAAGATGCCCTGATGGGTTGAACCTATGCCTTCCTTAATCTGTGTGAACCCGAAAATTTTCCAAGGTTCATACTCCTCTGGTAATTCACCAGGTAGGTCTTCGCACTCAAATTATTTTTAATAGAGCAGTGAATGAAAGGTTATGCATTGAAGAAGTGGGAGTCGACCTTGAACTTTGTGTTCATGCCCATGGACACGATGTAGATCTTATCATTAAAAGCTTCTCTTAAATTAATTATTACCTTGGTATAAGTTCATCTTATATCTGGGATCTGGCCTTTTGCAATCGTGGTTCTGACCATGTTCTCCTTTAAACACCATTTCTCGTACAAGTTAGGCACTTGTCTTCTGTAGAGCAATACCCCAGTCCAACCTCTACTTGGGTTTGTCGTCGAGTATTACCCCCTCGTATCTCGAGATTATCACGGAACTGCATAACTTATTATGAGTTCTCCATCAAGTGCTACATTCTCATTGATTCCATTTTTTCACGGGCTTCGAGTTTTTAAACACTCAAAACCACCGATAACTGAATCGAGTCCGCACTGCGATTAAACAACTCTTAGTAATCTTCTTTACTTATGAGTTTGTACCCGGTCACGTCATTCCTAGCCTGATTGGCTACATCAATATCGTGCAACTTTTCAACTGTGTGCTACCTGGTCCTTAATCCCGAAGCACGACTTTCGACAATGAGCTAAGCTTACGTCGATCTTTCTCGTCATATCATTTCACCTTGAATAGCAAACTTGATTTCGAGTTTGTGTCCTACCCGTGGTTCCAATAACCTTTCGCTTTCATCATTCCTTTGACTTGATGTCATCGTCAATCAATTACATCTTCTTGAAAACCTCTCGACAAATTTGTCGTGATCACTGTCAACAATTTGACTTCTTCCAAGTTGTGTGTCGAAATTCAGGATGAGAAATACCATCCTTGCCCCTCGATGAATTGTGTTAACATCGACAACATTCTTGCCTCCCCTCAACACAAACTTGTTCATATTTTGTGTTGTATCTTGATTTCCCTGCTATCCAACCTATGTTATGTTCTACCGTGGAGTATTACCATCTTTGATGTCAAGAATGTCGTGAGCATTACTCCACCTCTTAAGAATTCTTGGTACAGTGATACTTCTCACCATCACCATTCTTTCTTGGTCCCCGTGTTGTTCCTAACCAGAAAACCGACAATTGAACTATGATGTGCGACTTCAAAACTTCTAGCAACCCTATTGCTTTGAAGTTAATGGTCGATATTTCATTCTTAGACCATTGGTTATCGAATCACCATTCTAACATTGATCATTCTACCTAAGCCCATATTTCGGGTGCACTTTTAAACCAATGTTTAATTGAGTATGTTTTCCTCGAGCATACCTCACTATATCACTTGATCTGACAAATGTTATCTCCTTGTTCACATAAGTGTGAAAATCCCTCTTTTTGGAAATCTCGAGGAATTGTCGCTGAGTCCATCAGCCACCCCCTCATCCTCCCCTTGGTTTAATGATGAACCCTTGTTTCGGAACTTGCTTTCATAGTTCATTTCCCGAGAATCTTACAATGTCATCCCATCAATTTGTGTTGCACCTTTCTTCTCAGACATCCTGAGTCTGAGGTATCCTGACACCAATCAGATCTGAACCTCGGTCAGATATGATGGTTGGAACATAATTCCAAGAGTTATAATGTTGGTCTTTATATGACCCGGTAAGGTTATGTCATGCATAGCGCACCTGGCCGGAGGCCCTATTGTTACAGATTCCTTTTCAGCAAGGATATCCATTCTTCCATAAGTGAATTGTAAGACTTATTCTATAAGTTGTTTCTGATGGATCCTTTTTGTTTCCAAAGTCTGATCTTCACCTGTTGACCATGTCAATGCTATCTCGAAGCATGTCTATGGTACTCCAATTTTCAACAGGAACATTTGAAGCCCAATGCTAAATGTTTCCTGCTCAATTATCCAAACACCGTTGTATGGGTAATGTCATGAAATTTTCTCTCCCGTACCTAAAGAGTTTTCTACATTATATCATGTCATGGATATCATGCTCTCGTTGTCCTTGGGAAGGATATACCCTTGAAATATGTGTTTAAACACATTTTCCTTTCCATTCTTCTGTTTAATCTGATAATCATATTTTCCTTTCCATTGTTTGGGTTAACCTTTCTGGTGATCTATATGGTATAAGCAGTAATATTCTCCCACTTATGTAAACACCTCGGTGTACAACTCTGACAGTAAGACCCTGTTGCTTTTGTTGATGACATTCCGGTAACCACCGATGGATGAGAGCCTTGCCTATTGGCTCGCCTCGTTCAACGAGCAGGAAAATGGTTCTCTTTGTCCCTCGCCCTTGGTACCAACGTTCTTGCCAACATAACTGATAGGCTACCCTCTGACATGTCTTGCTATCATGACCGTGTAAGATGCCAACGGCCTTTCTACTTTTAACCCACATGGTGGGCCCATAACCCACAGTTCCACAGGATCGAAACCTGACTCTCCTGTACACCCCTGTTGCCAAAGCTATTCATTTTGCTTGACTTTGTAAGTAATTCACGGGTCACCTTCCTAGTGCTCAATTTTGGTATCAGACACAATACTTATTCCCGTTGCTCAGAACCCTTCAGGCATCAAACGATTGCCTGCCCGCTCGAAACTTCCCCACGATACCTCCTTACTTTGCTCTCGATATTGTCTTAAATTTCCATTCGAGAGTTACTTTCCGCCACCTTCCCCGATGTTATCAACCAGATAGTCAACCGTTCAGAGGCCTATTATTCCGAAGTTACCCCTTGTCCTTCGTAAGTACGCTGGAGTTCCCGAAGGAAGGATGCCAGCTTCATCATGATGACCTGAAGCAGGAAAATGAAGACATCAACGTAATGGATCAACCGCTTCGAGAAGACCAACCAAGATCGAGAACGCTCGTTAGAATTTCGTGACCAAATCCCTTTCCCGTCACTTCCCCTCTTAAATCTCGGGACGAGATTTCTTGTACTGGAGGAGAATTGTGACGCCCGGATAATTAGACTACAGTAATTCCCTGCTATTGAAGCCACGTCACCTCTGACACTGTAGTTAATCCCGTGTTAGTTCAAAAACCAAATCAAATTCAAAATTGAATAAAAGGCAAACCACAAAAGTTTTCAAACTTTAAAACTAAAATGTTCGGGTTGTGCCAAATAATGCGTAGATAATTATGGTGGAGAACCACACTTTTATAAAATGTTCAAATATTCAAATGGTAATAAAACAGTAGCAAAACTATTATTTAAATACTTTAAATACTCAACAATTACAAAATATTTTATTTTAGGTGCCAAGTTAATTGTGGCAGTGGACTAATTAGTAATACTAATTTAGGTGCTCATTTGGCATTTCACAAAAATAAAATAAAATGTAACTAAAATAAAACAGAAAAGAAACACAAAAAAATGAAAAGAAAACCCCGGCCAATTGGGCTTTGGCCCACCAGGCCGCAACCCACCGGGCCGCCAGGCCGACCCACCCTGCCGCGCACCTCCCCCACTCCCCCTTATCCACTCCCTCCCCCAAACCCTAACCTACCCCACGCACCCGATCCCCCCCCCACTTTCCTTGGCGCCCCCCTCTCCCCGATCTGGACGCGCCGCCCCCGATCTCGTCGTCATCGCCGACGGCCGGCGCCGCCTCGCTGAGCCTAACGCCGCTCGGTGCCGCCCCGCGCCCCTGACGCCCGCGCTCGTCCCCGACGCCGGCGCCACGCCCCACCTCGTCGCTCGCTGGACTGCCCCGCCCCGCCTCTCCATCGCCGGCCGACCCCGGACCTCACCGCCGTCCGCCTCGTCCTCCTCCCCGTCGGCACCATCGCGCCTCGCCGCCAAACTCCCCTGCAACGGGGGTGAGAACCCCATTCCCCCTGCTTCCCTTTCCCCGCCGTCCCGCACATCCACCGTCGTGCTCGGCCATCGCTAACCTCGCAGCCCGCGCGCCTCGCTCCCTACGGCCTCGCCCGCGGTTGCTGCCGCCGCGCTCAGCACGCCGGCCACCCCTGTCTCCTGCCCCGCCCGCCGTTTCGCACCTCCCCTGCAGATGCTCGCCCGTGCGCAGGGCTGCTGCTGTGCCTGGCCGTCGTGCGTCGCCGCGCCCCTGTGCACTCCACCGGCGCCGCCGCGTCCCTTCCCCGCTCGCGCCACGCCCGTGTTCGCCCTGCCCAGCGCTCGCTGGCCGCCGGTCACCTGCCAACCACGCCCCGGCCACGGCCTCGCCCACAGTCGTGTGTGCGTGAGCGTGTGTTTGGCCGGTTGTGCCCCTCACCACCAGGGGCTGTTAAGAACGAAAAAAGAAATGAACGAATTTAAATCTTAAATAAAATAATTAGTATGCTAATTAATTACTTAATTAGTTAATTAGGTAATTAGCATAATATAACTCAATGACAGATGGGCCCCGCTGTTAATTAAGCAAGATTTTCTAAACTACTAAAGTTAGAGTCAATGACATGCGGACCCACTTCTACTATTCACTGGTTGACTAGTCTCTGTTGACTTGGTCAACTGGGCCCTCTGGCCCATCTGTCAGCCGCATGTGCATAGTGGTGGGTGCACTTCTGTGTACTCGTAGCATTTGCTGATTATTTTCATAGTAATAATCATAGTATTAGAAAATCAATTAAAACTTTGAAAAATTAATATAAAATAAACCGTAGCTCGGATTAAAATACTTTGTACGTGAAAGTTGCTCAGAACGATGAGACGAATCCGAATACGCTGTGTGTTCGTCTGCCACACATCCCTAGCATAGCAAACCCGCAACTTTCCCCCTCCGGTTCATTTGTTCAAAAACGCAAAACACCGGGGATACTTTCCCGGATGTTTCACCCCTTCGCCAGTATCACCTATCCCTACGTTAGGTCACCCCTAGCACAACGTATCGCCGCGTCTTGTTTTGTGTTACATTTGATTGCTCTGTTATTTATTGTGTTCCCCCTCCGTTACTTCTTTCCGGTAGACTCCGAGACCGCTGCCGATGTTCGTGTGTTCGACTACATCAAAGACGACCCCTCCTTCTTGCCGGAGCAACCAGGCAAGCCCCCCCCCTTGATCACCAGATATCGCCTATTCTTCTCTATACTGCTTGCATTAGAGTAGTGTAGCATGTTACTGCTTTCCGTTAATCCTATCTTGATGCATAGCCTATCATTGTTTCTACAGTTGTTACCCTTACCTGCTATCCTACTACTTAGTATAGGATGCTAGTCTTTCATCAGTGGCCCTACACTCTTGTCCGTCTGCCATGCTATACTACTGGGCCGTGATCACTTTGGGAGGTGATCACGGGTATATACTATATACATTATATACATGACACATGTGGTGACTAAAGTCGGATCGGCTCGAGGAGTACCCGCAAGTGATTCTGATGGGGGGGGGCTGAAAGGACAGGTGGCCCCACCCCGGTAGAGGTGGGCCTGGGTTCCTGACGACCCCCGACTGTTACTTTGTGGCGGAGCGATAGGGCAGTTTGAGACCACCTAGGAGAGAGGTGGGCCTGGCCCTGGTCGGCGTTCGCAGATACTTAACACGCTTAACGAGTTCTTGGTATTTGATCTGAGTCTGGCCATTTGGTCTATACGCACTAACCATCTACGCGGGAGTAGTTATGGGTATCCCGGCGTCGTGGTATCAGCCGAAGCTCTTCTTGACGTCAGCGACTGAGTGGCGCGCACCGCATTGGACCGTAAGCTCGCGCTTGTATTAAGGGGGCTAGGTCTGCTTCCGGCCGCGTACGCAACGTGCAGGTGTGCATAGGGCGATGGGCCCAGACCCCTGCGCGCATAGGGTTTAGACCGGCGTGCTGACCTCTCTGTTGAGCCTAGGTGGGGCTGCGACGTGTTGATCTTACGAGGACGGGCATGACCCAGAAAAGTGTGTCCGGCCAAAAGGGATCGAGCGTGTTGGGTTATGTGGTGCACCCCTGCAGGAAAGTTTATCTATTCGAATAGCCGTGTCCCTCGGTAAAAGGACGACCCGGAGTTGTACCTTGACCTTATGACAACTAGAACTGGATACTTAATAAAACACACCCTTACAAGTGCCAGATATAACCCGGTGATCGCTCTCTAACAGGGCGACGAGGAGGGGATCGCCGGGTAGGATTATGCTATGCGATGCTACTTGGAGGGCTTCAATCTATTCTCTTCTACATGCTGCAAGCTAGAGGCTGCCAGAAGCGTAGTCTTCGACAGGATTAGCTATCCCCCTCTTATTCCGGCATTCTGCAGTTCAGCCCACTGATATGCCCCTTTACACATATACCCGTGCATATGTAGTGTAGCTCCTTGCTTGCGAGTACTTTGGATGAGTACTCACAGTTGCTTTTCTCCCTCTTTTCCCCTTTCTATATCTGATTGTCGCAACCAGATGCTGGAGTCCAGGAGCTAGAGATCCCGAGGATGATTCTACATGGAGTTCGTCTTCGAGGAGTAGTTAGGAGGTCCCAGGCAGGAGGCCTTGCCTTTTCGATCGTTGCTACTTTTGTGCTAGCCTTCTTAAGGCAGACTTGTTTAACTTATGTCTGTACTCAGATATTGTTACTTCCGCTGACTCATCTATGATCGAGCACTTGTATTCGAGCCCTCGAGGCCCTTGGCTTGTATTATGATGCTTGTATGACTTATTTATGTTTTAGAGTTGTGTTGTGATATCTTTCCGTGAGTCCCTGATCTTGACCGTACACATTTTCGTGCATGATTAGTGTACGGTCAAATCGGGGGCGTCACAGAGAGACATTGTTCGATGTTGTTAAGATATGCATGGTTTTGAAACCAGACTATCAGACATCTGCTATGTTGTTCAGGAGCCTAGGAGAACTGAAGGCGAAGGTTATGGTGCTCCATCGGACAATACAGCATGAAAACATAACAGTCAGGTCAAATGAACCGAGCTTCTGAACTTCTGGTGGTGCATTTATCTGCTAGACTGTTAGCTTTTATGCCAACCTTCCTTTTGTTTTATAGTTGTAATTTGTTTTGGTGCGATACAAAATTTGTTCTTAACCTGCAGCCACCGGCTGAAGAAAACAGCAAGCCATTTTTGTATAGTGTAGTGTGTTCCCTATATTTGCACTGGTGGCGAACTTTGATGCCCAGTGGATGTAATATGTGTAATAGCCATGATAGCCTAGCGTAAGTTGCTTGCTTATTTATTTCCTTATTGTCTTGTTTATTTGTTTTCTTGTAGTCAGTGCAGTTCTTTTTCCGCGGTTTGCTAGTGGCCGCAATAACCTATTTTTTAAAACTAGGCCACATTAACCATGTGCTACATATTTACTGTAGTTAACATGGGCCTCCTACGGGCAGTAGAAACAATGGGCCTTCTACGGGCCATAGAAACAATGGGCCTTCTACGGGGCGTAGAAATAAT
Source organism: Aegilops tauschii subsp. strangulata (assembly GCF_002575655.3). NCBI lineage: Eukaryota > Viridiplantae > Streptophyta > Magnoliopsida > Poales > Poaceae > Aegilops > Aegilops tauschii. The sequence continues at coordinate 257,408,181 of NC_053040.3, forward strand.
GGGCCTTATACGAGCCGTATCATCAATGGGCCTTCTACGGGCCGTATGATCGGTTGGCCAAACATGGGCCAATAACAGACCACATTATGGCCGTAAATGGGCTAGAGTTGAAATCGTCCGTTCATGGGCCGACCATAATGGGCCGTCGTTAATCGGTCGTATTTGATGACGCTGTGAAAACGGCCCAACGTATTAACGGGCCACAAATGGGCCGACTGTAACCACGGGCTGAATTTGGCCCACAAGCAGAAAATGACAGTAACGGGCCGTAAGTAAACGAATGCTGGAAATGAGCCCAAGAATAAATGGGCCCTGAGAAGGCCGAAAGATAACATGGGCTGGAAACGGCCCAACTGAATGATGGGCCGTTAATGGGTATAAAGTGATACACTGTTCATTACGGGCCAGTTTTACCACGGGCCGTTAAGGGGCCGAGGGTTACTAAGGGCCTCATATGGGCCGAAAGACGTCATCGGCCATACATGGGCCGGAAGTTAAAACGGGCTGGAATTATATTGGACGGCCCAGATGACGCTACTGGGCCTAATTCAGATAGGCCGTAAACGGGCCTGGGTTAGCGGGCTGTAAATGGGCTATATGCGAACATGCCGTTAACAGGCTTGCCGTGGGCCGGCCCGCCACCTTTTGACCAACTCAAACGGGCCGGTCTTTTCACAGGAATGGGCCTCTGTTGAGCCGTGCCACGTGTCGACGTATCATAGGCGCTTTGGGTCCAATGAGTGGATGACATCTGTACCAACGGTGAGCCGACACGTGTTTCCTCCAGCCAATGATGATTTTACACATGGAAAATCCCCATTGGTCGGGGTTGTTAATGGGTTATCGGATCCAAAATCGGACCCGATAGCTTAACGGCGTTCTGTTACGGTGGATGCCACGTGTCGGTCACCCTTGACGAAAGCACTTCTGTGACGCGCGATTTATCGTCATGGAAGTGGACACTTCTGTAATGATAATTTTGGTAATGTCATGGAACACTTCTACGACAGCATAGGTACGACTATCTTGATTCTGTCATAAATTTGTCATCGATGTACATGCATGACAGAAAACGTGACCTACCGTGACAAACATGTATCATCATGGAAGTGTATTTTTTTGTAGTGAGGCCCATGGAAATCGTAGAAAGGGTTAGAAGGTTGGATAACTCAAACCCCATACGCGTGTAGTCTCTGCTGCCGTGAGGCAACCCCATCGGGGCAAGTGTACTACGCTGCGCCACCACCTTTCCACCATCAATCCACCAAAGCAGGAGCAGGGTTTTACGCCTCACGGTGGCCCGAACCTGGGCAAAATTGCCTGTGTGTTCTCTGCAGTGCTGCCCCACCCTCGCCTGCTCTTTGTGCAATGCTTCGCCCCCCTGCCGAACCAGCAAGGGGCCTCCTGGTCCCATAGGTGGTCATGGTTTCCCATGACATCTTTGGCACGCCAGGTAGGGGGCACGCTTGCGCGAACCTGAAGGCGTGTGCAGCGGGTCGACTTCATCACCATCTTCATCTTCGACGACGCCACCGACCATGGCGCCCCAGAAGAAACCTGGTCCTTCGGCTCACCCATCCACCTCGAAGGCTCCGCTGCATGCGGCGTCTAACGCTGTGAGCGGTGCGGAGGCACGGGAAGATGCGGATGCTGCTGGGGATGTGGTCGGAGCAGGCGGCACCGTCAACACTTCCCCCGGAGTCGACGCAGGAGCAGGAGGCATTGGAGGAGAATAGCATCAGCAACACCCCGACGGCCACGTTCCCCAAGGTATGGGTGAAGGGGTTACTCCATTTGCGCCCCTTTCCCATGCCGACGGGCACAGCCGCAACAACGGTGCCCGGACCGGGGCGACTCGCCCCCTCCGGCCGCTCCGACCATGGGTGCGGCCACCGTGCGTGCACCCCCTCTGGGATGGGTCGACCAAGCCGTTGTGCCCGATGGAGCCACTGGCCCTCGAGCGCCTTCGCTGCACCACATCCAAGTGGTTGCCTGGAGCAGCAACGGGGGTGCAGTGCTGCTGCCGCTGGCACCGTCAGAAGCCGAGCGACGGTACGATCGACTTCATCATCATCCATGCCAAGTACGGCTTCGGAGGCCATGGCGCGGGCTCAACTAGTGCTGAGGTTCCCACCAGCGGGCGAGCAGATGGACAAATGGCATGCCATGATCCAAAGGCTGCTCGATTTCGCCGAAGCTGGGGGCTCATGGCGAGCTGGCCCGCCACGACCTCCCCAAGCGACAGCAACAGCTCATGTTGCTGGCCGTACGGAAGGGGCCATCCCCATGGTGCAGTCCCCGCCGCGGCATCCAGCGTGAGCGCAACAGAATCAAGACCCCGACGATGTCTCGATGGCCTCTTCTGACCCTCGAGCACATCCAGGCCAACGACGAGCCCCGGAGGATAGGCGGAGAGGAGACATGCGCGTCGTCGTCGAGCAACGCCGTGACGACGCCCGCCGGATCGATGGGTGCGACGGTCCTGACGTTGACGAGTCTGTGCTCGGTGTTGGCGGGTGCCTACCTATCGAGGTTGGCTGCCCTGCCTTTACTCGCGAGCTGCGGCAAGTCCATTGGCCGGTGTTCGCACGTTCAAGCCATAAATACCTAAGAAGTACGATGGGAGGCTGAACCGGCAGAGTTCCTGAGCATCTACACCATCGCTATTCAGGCTGCCGGGGGAAGAGATGAGAAGGTGTTTGCAACTATTTCCCTTTGGTGCTCAATTCCAATGTGAGGTCTTGACTGATGCACCTACCGGAGAACTCCATTTCGTCATGGGCTGACCTGTGCCATGAATTCATTGGCGCCTTCATGGGCGGCCATCAAGAACCCGGCAGACCCAGCAACTTGCAGCTTCTCCAATAGAGGGAAGGAGAAACCCTCCGTAAGTATTTATAGAGATTTACCAAAGTTCATAGAAATATCCCAAATATCCATCCAGCAACCGTAATAGCTGCCTTCCAGTCCAATGTGCGCAACCGTCGTATTCATTCCGAGATGAACGAACAGTTGCCCAAGACTGTGAAGGAGCTTTACACACTGGTAGATAAGTGTGCTCGGATGGAAGAGGGAGGGAAGTTGCCCGGAGAGGAAGATTGCGCCAATGTTGATTCACAAGATGATGATGAATCAACCAGTTAGAAGAAAAGCAAGAAACGCAGTAAGAAGCGGAGGGATAAGGCAGTGATGACTGTTGAAGGATCGGGTGCGCCTAATACTGGTAAGAAGGCCAAAGCTGAGGCCCCCGGTAAGGAAGCTGCTGCGTGCACTGATTGCCGGGAAGCCGCTACTGCCGAGAAAGCCGGGAAAGGTGATGGGCCGTACTGCAAGATTCATCGGACCAAGGGCCACGATCTTCAAGAGTGTTATCAGGTTGACCAGCTTATCTAGAAACAGAGAGTAGAGTATGAGAAGCGTGATACGGAAATAGGTCAGAACGTTGCTGGCGGTAAGGGTGGAGGCGGTGAAATAAATCGCCCTGGCAAACCCTTTCGAAACCAAGGAAAGGCCGGCAGAGGTCAGGAGAAGGAAACCTGTGATGATGAGAGTGATGGAGGGGATGAAGAGGAAACTAGTGAGCAGGAGTTTCAGAAGGCCACGGACGCCCTGTGCATTGACGGAGGTGCATGTCTGCATACTTCTCACCGCCAGCTCAAACGGTGGGCACGAGAAGTCAATGTCATGGAACCAGCGCCAAAGGCCCGGGAGCCGCTAAAATGGTCTCGTACACCAATCATCTTTCACGAGGAGGATCATCCTAGCCGTACGACTGCGGTAGGTGTCGGTGTCAAAACCGGCGGATCTCGGATAGGGGGTCCCGAACTGTGCGTCTAAGGTCGATGGTAACAGGAGACGGGGGGCACAATGTTTACCCAGGTTCGGGCCCTCTCTATGGAGGTAATACCCTACTTCCTGCTTGATTGATCTTGATGAATATGAGTATTACAAGAGTTGATCTACCACGAGATTGTAATGGCTAAAACCCTGAAAGTCTAGCCTGTATGACTATGGCTATGAGTCTTGGCCTGTACAGACCTAGCCCTCTGGTTTATATAGACACCAGAGGGATCTAGGGTTACATAAGGTCTGTTTACAGAGAAAGGAATCTCCATATTCGATCACTGAGCTTGCCTTCCACGCCAAGGAGAGTCCCATCCGGACATGGGTGGAGTCTTCGGTCTTTGTATCTTCACAACCCATCAGTTCGACCCATGGTCAATAGGCCGGACGCCTGAGGACCCCTTAGTCCAGGACTCCCTCGGTAGCCCCCGAACCAGACTTCAATGATGAGGTGTCCGGCGTGCAGATTGTCTTTGGCATTGCAAGGCGGGTTCCTCCTCCGATGACTTCAAAGTGATGTATCCGGCCTTCCATTTAATGTCGTACCCCTCGGCCTGTATGTATCAACAACTTCAGCTTCCACGTGTCAGCGAATGCGAGGGCTCAGGGTATTTTTGCACATAACACCCCGGTCATGCGAGCAAGAGTGTCAATTTAAAGAGATTGGATCTCAGATCCATTCAGCACCACGCGGACAAATCCTCAGAGATTGCTAGGAAAGACCACTCCAACATGGCTAGCGCTCCCAGCTCCTCCTCCCATCCCTGCGGCCCAGAAAAAGGTGAGTGGGAGAGGTGCTCCGTATCCCATGGTCAGCTGGAGAAGCTGCAAACACAGGGATTTCTTCCTACTGCGGATCTGGTCCCCGAACGAGCGGGGTTGACCTCCTTCAATGGTGAGACCCAGGCGGAGAATTTCCCCAATCCAACTGAGGGGGAACGAGTGTGCTTCGTCCCCTACCTGCTAAGAGGCGTCGGGTTTTCAATTCATCCGTTCCTTAGAGGGCTTCTGGAGTACTATGGCCTCCAACTACACAACTTCACTCCGGCATCCATCCTGCACATTGCGGGTTACGTCACTCTTTGCGAGCTACTCCTGGGTTGTGAGGCCCATTTTGAATTGTGGAGAAGGCTGTTCTGCCTCGTCCCGCACAATCATGAGGGATCAATATTTGAAGTGGGCAGAGCCGAAATATGGCGCATCACCGGAGAAGGCATCCGAGGAGTGGCCTTCCGAATGGTTCTATATTGAGGATGTAGCACTTCCAGACCCATTTCGGAGGGGTCTTCCCGAGTTCAAAAGCGTTCCTTTGAAGAAACGCCACAGCTGGCGCCCTCGGATCCTCGAGGAGGAAGATGGTGCGGAAGTTCGTCAACTCTTGAGCAAGATAAGGACGCTCGCTCAGTCCGGATTAACGATAGTCTAAGTAATGGCGACATCCATAGTACGGGGGTTCAGCCACTCCAATACAGAGGGCTTCCCATGTGGCACTACAATGGGGAGGATGACGCCTCCCGCTGAGGCAGAAAGGGTCTGGACACCCCCGCCGCTCTGGCACAAATATTAGCGAACTGTTCAAAGGAGAGGAAGAGGAATTCCTGTGTATCAAGCGCAGAGATGGATATTCCATGTACAGTCATCCTAGCTGGGTAAGCCCCAACTCCTCCGCTCTACTAATTCCACTCCCTGAGTGATACGTCTCCAACGTATCTATATTTTTTTATTGTTCCATGCTATATTATATTCTGTTTTGGACATTAATGGGCTTTATTATACACTTTTATATTATTTTTGGGACTAACCTATTAACCGGAGGCCCAGCCCAGAATTGCTGTTTTTTGCCTATTTCAGAGTTTCGCAGAAAAAGAATATCAAACGGAGTCCAAACGGAATGAAACCTTCGGGAACGTGATTTTTGGAACAAACGTGATCCAGAGGACTTGGACCCTACGTCAAGAAAGCAACCAGGAGGGCACGAGGTAGGGGGCGCGCCTACCCCCTGGGCGCGCCCTCCACCCTCGTGGGGCCCATGTTGCTCCACCGACGTACTTCTTCCTCCTATATATACCTACGTACCCCCAAACTACCAGATACAGAACCAAAAACCTAATTCCACCGCCGCAACCTTCTGTACCCGTGAGATCCCATCTTGGGGCCTTTTCCGGAGCTTTGCCGGAGGGGGCATCGATCACGGAGGGCATCTACATTAACACCATAGCCTCTCCGATGATGTGTGAGTAGTTTACCTCAGACCTTCGGGGTCCATAGTTATTAGCTAATTGCTTCTTCTCTCTCTTTGGATCTCAATACAAGGTTCTCCACGATTCTCGTGGAGATCTATTCGATGTAATCTTCTTTTGCGGTGTGTTTGTTGATACCGATGAATTGTGGGTTTATGATCAAGTTTATCTATGAACAATATTTGAATCTTCTCTGAATTCTTTTATGTATGATTGGTTATCTTTGCAAGTCTCTTCGAATTATCAGTTTGGTTTGGCCTACTAGATTGATCTTTCTTGCAATGGGAGAAGTGCTTAGCTTTGGGTTCAATCTTGCGGTGTCCTTTCCCAGTGACAGTAGGGGCAGCAAGGCACATATTGTATTGTTGCCATCAAGGATAACAAGATGGGGTTTATATCATATTGCATGAGTTTATCCCTCTACATCATGTCATCTTACTTAAAGCGTTACTCTGTTCTTTTGAACTTAATATTCTAGATGCATGCTGGATAGCGGTCGATGTGTGGAGTAATAGTAGTAGATGCAGGCAGGAGTCGGTCTACTTGTCGCGGACGTGATGCCTATATACATGATCATACCTAGATATTCTCATAACTATGCTCAATTCTGTCAATTGCTCAACAGTAATTTGTTTACCAACCGTAATACATTATGCTCTCGAGAGAAGCCACTAGTGAAACATATGGCCCCCGAGTCTATTTTCCATCATATTAATCTTCCAACACTTAGCTATTTTTATTGCCTTTTATTTTACTTTGCATCTTTATCATAAAAATACCAAAAAAATTATCTTATCGTATATATCAAATCTCACTTTTGTAAGTGACTGTGAAGGGATTGACAACCCCTTTATTGCGTTGGTTGTGAGGATTTTATTTGTTTGTGTAGGTGCGAGGGACTCGTGCGTGGCCTCCTACTGGATTGATACCTTGGTTCTCAAAAACTGAGGGAAATACTTACGCTGCTTTACTGCATCACCCTTTCCTCTTCAAGGGAAAACCAACATAGTGCTCAAGAGGTAGCAAGAAGGATTTCTGGCGCCGTTGCCGGGGAGGCCTACACCAAGTCAAGTGAAGATTTGACTCCCGACAACAAGCCATTTCTGGCGCCGTTGCCGGGAAGTCTATGCAAAAGTCAAGACATACCAAGTACCCATCACAAACTCTTATCCCTCGCATTACATTATTTGCCATTTGCCTCTCATTTTCCTCTCCCCCACTTCAGCCTTGCCGTTTTATTCGCCTTCTTCCCGTATGCCTTTCTGTTTGTGTTTCCACGTGCCTTCTATTTGCTTGCATCTTTGCTTGCTAAAAATCTATTGATATGGATCCACCTAAAGTGTTCTACTTGGATCATCTTCGATCCTTATGCGCTCATGCTGAAACCCCAACTAGCCTAGTTGATGGGAAATCTTTAGATGAGCATGCTCATTTTGTGCGTCACTGTTTGTCTGAAAAAGGGAGACTCTTGTGGAATCAAATAAACAAATTGCTGTGTTATGCTTGGAATCTTTGTGAAATTTGTGATATTACTTGTTGCTCTAAGAACCCTAAAAAACACCTCCCCTACCTATGTGAGTTCAATGAAAATGAAATCTTATCTTCTTATGCAAAGGGTGTTTATAGCTACTATGATATTGAACAAATTGAAGAATTTGTAGCTTTTAAGGGTTCTTTTGAAGTTGCTTCCTTGATTGAAAAGTATGATACTACTCTTTATGAATCTGAAAATCTTGACATACTTGAATATTGCTATGAAAACTATGCTCATAATTTCTATGTCAAAGAATTTATTGAAAGAATGACCGTTGCTTCTAAAGAAAATAATGATATGCACGAATCTATAGATAATTATGATTCCGATGATTTGATTGAAATATCCCTTGATGAACATGATGCTTGCTATCCTTGTGGCCATGATGCCAATATTTATGAAGATGAATTTGCTATAGTTCCTTACGTTAAACATGAGATCGTTGCTATTGCACACATACTTGATAGTTCCTTCGATGAAAAGCATGATTGCAATAATTTTACTATAAATTTTCTTAATGTCAATTGTGCTAATAATTTGCAAAACCCTAAGCTTGGGGATGCTAGTTTTGCCATGTCTACTACTTGTTGCAATGATCATGATTGGGGTGATTCTTCTTATGATCTTGAAAATTCATTTAAGCCCCATGATGAATATGAGATTTATAATAGTGTTTGCAATAATATTGAAAGTGGGTTTGGAGAGGTCATGACTTTAGTTAATATCAATCCCACTATTTTGGAAGAGTGTCAACTTTGCATGCATGTGGATCGTGTTGAGAATATGTTATGTGATAGTTATACTGTTGATTTTTCTTATGATCCTACATGTAATTATTATGAGAGAGGAAAATATGGTTGTAGAAATTTTCATGTTACTAAATTATCTCTCCTTATGTTGAGATTGCTATTGTTTGTTTCCGCTTCCTTGCATATGCTAGTTTTTGCTTGCTACGATAATTTGTTTGCCTATAAGATGCCTATGCATAGGAATTATGTTAGACTTAGATGTGTTTGTCATGTATTTTATGATGCTCTCTTTGTACTTCAATTCTTGTCTTTGATGTGAGCATCGTTAAAATTATCAATGCCTAGCTAGGGGCGTTAAACGATAGCGCTTGTTGGGAGGCAACCCAATTTTATTTTTAGTTTTTTGCTTTTTGCTTCTGTTTAGTAAAATAAATATTTGATCTAGCCTCTGGTTAGATGTGTTTTTATGTTGTAATTACTGTTTGTGCCAAGTTTAACCTATAGGATCTTCTTGGATGATAGTTATTTGATCTTGCTGAAAATTCCAGAAACTTTCCGTTCACGAAAATAATTGTTAAAAATCACCAGAACGTGATAAAATATTGATTCCAATTGCTGATGATCCATAAACAAATTTTCTAGGTCTTCCTATTTTGGCTGAATTTTTGGAGTTCCAGAAGTTTGCGTTAGTTACAGATTACTACAGACTGTTCTGTTTTTGACAGATTCTGGTTTTTGTGTGTTTGCTAATTTTGATGAATCTATGGCTAGTAAAATAGTTTATAAACCATAGAGAAGTTGGAATACAGTAGGTTTAACACCAATATACATAAAGAATGAGTTCATTACAGTACCTTGAATTGGTGTTTTGTTTTCTTTCGCTAACGGAGCTCACGAGATTTTCTGTTAAGTTTTGTGTTGTGAAGTTTTCAAGTTTTGGGTACAAGATTTGATGGATTATGGAACAAGGAGTGGCAAGAGCCTAATCTTGGGGATGCCCATGTCACCCCAATATAATCTAAGGACACCTAAAAGCCAAAGCTTGGGGATGCCCCGGAAGGCATCCCCTCTTTCGTCTACTTCCATCGGTAACTTTACTTGGAGCTATATTTTTATTCACCACATGGTATGTGTTTTGCTTGGAGCGTCTTGTATTATTTGAGTCTTTGCTTTTTAGTTTTCCACAATCATCCTTGCTGTACACACCTTTTGAGAGAGACACACATGATTCGGAAATTGTTAGAATACTCTATGTGCTTCACTTATATCTTTTGAGTTATATAGCTTTTGCTCTAGTGTTTCACTTATATCTTTTAGAGGACGGTGGTGGATTTGTTTTATAGAAACTATTGTTCTCTCATGCTTCACTTAGATTATTTTGAGAGCCCTACAAAACAGCGTGGTAATTTTCTTTAATTATGATAGGCATTCAAGATTAGTAAAAAAATCTTATGAGTGTGTTGAATACTATGAGAAGTTTGATACTTGATAATTGTTTTGAGATATGAAGATGGTGATATTAGAGTCATGTTAGTTGAGTAGTTTTGAATTTGAGAAATACTTGTGTTAAAGTTTGTGATTCCCGTAGCATGCACGTATGGTGAACCGTTATGTGATGAAGTCGGAGCATGATTTATTTATTGATTGTCTTCCTTATGAGTGGCGGTCGGGGACGAGCGATGGTCTTTTCCTACCAAGCTATCCCCCTAGGAGCATGCGCGTAATACTTTGCTTCGATAACTTGTAGATTTTTGCAGTAAGTATATGAGTTCTTTATGACTAATGTTGAGTCCATGGATTATACGCACTCTCTTTCTTCCACCATTGCTAGCCTCTCTAATACCGCGCACTTTTCGCCGGCATCATACACCCACCATATACCTTCCTCAAAACAGCCGCCATACCTACCTATCATGGCATTTCCATAGCCATTCCGAGATATATTGCCATGCAACTTACCACCGTTCCGTTTATTATGACACGCTCCATCATTGTCATATTGCCTCGCATGATCATGTAGTTGACATCGTATTTGTGGCAAAGCCACCGTTCATAATTATTTCATACATGTCACTCTTCATTCAATGCATATCCTGGTACACTGCCGGAGGCATTCACATAGAGTCATATTTTGTTCTAAGTATTGAGTTGTAATTGTTGAGTTGTAAGTAAATAAAAGTGTGATGATCATCATTTTTAGATCATTGTCCCAAGTGAGGAAAGGATGATGGAGACTATGATTCCCCCACAAGTCGGGATGAGACTCCATACTAAAAAAAAAGAGGCCATAAAAAAAGAAAAGGCCTAAATTAAAAGAAAAGAGAGAAAAAGAGAGAAGGGACAATGTTACTATCCTTTTACCACTCTTGTGCTTCAAAGTAGCACCATGATCTTCATGATAGAGAGTCACCTATGTTGTAGCTTTCATGTACTAGTGGGAAATTTTTCATTATAGAACTTGGCTTGTATATTCCAATGATGGGCTTCCTCAAAATGCCCTAGGTCTTCGTCAGCAAGCGAGTTGGATGCACACCCACTTAGTTCATTTTTGTTGAGCTTTCATAAACTTATAGCTCTAGTTCACCCGTTGCATGGCAATCCCTACTCACTCACATTGATATCTATTATTGGGCATCTCCATAGCCCGTTCATACGCCTAGTTGATGTGAGACTATCTTCTCCTTTTTTGTCTTCTCCACAACCACCATTCTATTCCACATATAGTGCTATGTCCATGGCTCACGCTCATGTATTGAGTGAAGATTGAAAAAGTTTGAGAACATCAAAAGTATGAAACAATTGCTTGGCTTCTATCGGGGTTGTGCATGATTTAAATACTTTGTGTGGTGAAGGTAGAGCATAGCCAGACTATATGATTTTGTAGGGATAAGTTTCTTTGGCCATGTTATTTTGAGAAGACATAATTGCTTAGTTAGTATGCTTGAAGTATTATTATTTTAATGTCAATATTAAACTTTTGTCTTGAATCTTTCGGATCTTAATATCCATACCACAATTAAGAGAATTACATTGAAATTATGCCAAGTAGCAGTCCACATAAAAAAATCTATTTTTATCATTTACCTACTCGAGGACTAGCAGGAATTAAGCTTGGGGATGCTTGATACGTCTCCAACGTATCTATAATTTTTTATTGTTCCATGCTATATTATATTCTGTTTTGGACATTAATGGGCTTTATTATACACTTTTATATTATTTTTGGGACTAACCTATTAACCGGAGGCCCAGCCCAGAATTGCTGTTTTTTGCCTATTTCAGAGTTTCACAGAAAAAGAATATCAAACGGAGTCCAAACGGAATAAAATCTTCGGGAACATGATTTTTGGAGCAAACGTGATCCAGAGGACTTGGACCCTACATCAAGAAAGCAACCAGGAGGGCACGAGGTAGGGGGGCGCGCCTACCCCCTGGGCGCGCCCTCCACCCTCGTGGGGCCCATGTTGCTCCACCGACGTACTTCTTCCTCCTATACCTACGTACCCCCAAACTACCAGATACGGAGCCAAAAACCTAATTCCACCACCGCAACCTTCTGTACCCGTGGGATCCCATCTTGGGTCCTTTTCCGAAGCTCCGCCGGAGGGGGCATCGATCACGGAGGGCTTCTACATCAACACCATAGCCTCTCCGATGATGTGTGAGTAGTTTACCTCAGACCTTAGGGTCCATAGTTATTAGCTAGATGGCTTCTTCTATCTCTTTGGATCTCAATACAAGGTTCTCCACGAATCTCGTGGAGATCTATTCGATGTGATGTTCCTTTGCTGTGTGTTTGTTGAGACTGATGAATTGTGGGATTATGATCAAGTTTATCTATGAATAATATTTGAATCTTCTCTGAATTCTTTTATGTATGATTGGTTATCTTTGCAAGTCTCTTCAAATTATTTGTTTGGTTTGGCTTACTAGATTGATCTTTCTTGTAATGGGAGAAGTGCTTAGCTTTGGGTTCAATCTTGGGGTGTCCTTTTCCAGTGGCATTAGGGGCAGCAAGGCACGTATTGTATTGTTGCCATCGAGGATAACAAGATGGGGTTTATATAAAATTGCATGAGTTTATCCCTCTACATCATGTCATCTTACTTAAATCGTTACTCCATTCTTTTGAACTTAATACTCTAGATGCATGCTGGATAGCGGTCAATGTGTGGAGTAATAGTAGTAGATGCAGGCAGGAGTCGGTCTACTTGTCGCGGACGTGATGCCTATATACATGATCATACCTAGATATTCTCATAACTATGCTCAATTATGTCAATTGCTCAACAGTAATTTGTTTACCCGCCATAATACTTATGCTCTCGAGAGAAGCCACTAGTGAAACCTAGCTATTTTTATTGCCTTTTATTTTAATTTGCATCTTTACCATAAAAATACCAAAAATATTATTTTATCGTATCTATCAGATCTCACTTTCGTAAGTGACCGTGAAGGGATTGACAACCCCTTTATTGCGTTGGTTGCGAGGATTTTATTTGTTTGTGTAGGTGCGAGGGACTCGTGCGTTGCCTCCTACTGGATTGATACCTTGGTTCTCAAAAACCGAGGGAAATACTTACGCTGCTTTACTGCATCACCCTTTCCTCTTCAAGGGAAAACCAACACAATGCTCAAGAGGTAGCACTGAGCTACTTTCAATGAATATTAACCCGTCCATTTATTACAGCACTCGCGAAAGATTTCTGAAGGGCTTCACAGCCCCGCACCGCAGCCCGAGGGCCACAATCGGGACCTTGACCCTGGATTCGAAGAGGATCCGGATATACTCATGGTGCTCGAGGACGGGGTGTTTTACCAGGCAAGCTATGATGGTACAGAAGTGGCCATCATCACTGATTATCCTGGTCTTCTCCCTGCTTCACAGGTAAGTAATCAGGAGACATCTCATCCGAAAGAGTTCTCTCATTATGCCTCACCCACCGCACCGTCCTGTGCTCAAAAGGGGAGGCGTTCGGCGCGCCATGCTGCCCCAGGGGTATCTCCAAAGAGAGCGGCCCCCACGCCGGGCAAGCCTTCGAAGAGGAAGGCAAACAAAGATACGGCCAAGTATTCATCGAAGAGGTATGGGTTCGCAAATATATTCTTTAGCAGTTGCATCCAACTGTGACTTTTATGTTCGTCCTCCATCAGGAAAAGAGTTCGCCGGACTATGTCCGGGGACCCGGCCAGTCGTACTCCCAATAGCCAAGATTTGGTCCCAGCCGAGGAGACAGGGCCCGATATGGGGGTGGCACCGGACTGCCCTTCGGCTGAGGGCTCGAAAGATATGTCCGCCACCAACTCGGAAGTGGAGAGCGCCATGAATAATCGGCGCCAGATGGCCATTTTATGAGATCCCCGCTTCTCAAAAGAGGCGTTCAGTGCCTTCAGCTCGGCTGATGCATACATCCGGGCTGCTTGAGATGGGCTTAACAGAGCCACAGAGCGGCATTTAAAAGATGTGCAGGTATGTTCACTTTGTCCGAATATGATAACCATATGCCAGTAGCCCCCGAGACTTGAAGCAGTTGGTACAAATGATTTAAGGATCCTTATATAACCAGGTTCTTACGGAGAAGAATGACCTGCTAGCCCAGGAGCTGGAAAAGTGTCGCACACAGCTAACTGCTGTAACCGCCGAACTGGAAAAGTCCAAGAAGGCGTCCTCTGGTAATATTTCCCTCCATCGAGAAACAATAATTATATAACAGCTTGTGCTAATGCTGTTGCTTATCTCATAACAGGGTCGTCAGACGAACTGGAGGAAAAACTGAAAGCCGCTCAAACGGGCGAGAAAGAGGCAAAAAGACTACACGCCGCAGGCGAGCGCATTCTGACCCGAGTCAGAGAGGAGAAAAACAAACTCTAGGATTCAAACACCCAACTAGGTGAGTAACTGAAAGATGTGCGGGCCCAGCTGGCCGACTTTGTAAAGGAGAATAAAAGTCTACGAGGCGGCATATTCAGTATGTGGCCGAACTTACCTTATGACCGTTCGGAGATGAAAGGAACTGATAGAGTTATGTTTGCAGGTATGCTGACGGGCCGTCCTGAAGAGGAGATGTCCAGATTGTCGGACGATCTGCTGCAAGGGTTGTCGCAAATGCACGGGCAAGCTCGGCAGGCAATGCGGAGTGTTGCCAAGGCCCTATGGCCATCCACCTCCCCTCCAGGAAGTTTGGAGGAGCTTGTAGAGCTATTCAAGGGAGCGCGGCGGCGTATTCGATTATGGAAAATATCGGCTTGTCAGGAGGGTGCGCGAGAGGCCCGGGCCATGGTGAAAACACGGTGTACAAAGCTTGATCCAGATCGCATGGCCCGGGTCGGACCTCTAGGGTCAGATGGGAAAGAAGTTCCCGTTAATTTGGTGTATGAACAAGTAGCAGTAGCTGCCAAATATTCCCAACAGGATTGTAAGTTAGACAGCCTGTTGGACGGTATAGAGGAGGAAATTTATGAGTCCAAGTGACTATGTACTTTCCTTGATATATGTAACTCTAGCTGAATTGTAAAACGATTCTCATGGCAGACCTTTTCGCTTCCATCTCTGGACCCGAAGGTGCAGAGTGTTTCCGAATACCAGTGCGGCCGAATGGACCAGGGTATGCGTGGAAACCAGGCGTAGGGGTCATAGTTGCTTGAACAGACAAGTTGTATCCGGCTAGTTATGTTATATTACATTAAGATTGTAAGAAACATCTTCCAGAGATAATAGTTCCGTTAACGGTTCCTTTCCCTGAGTGTGCATGCGTTAATGTGCATGTCCGAACTGTGATTGAAAAATCGCAGTATATTTAACTTCTGGGGGTTCACAATGGAGTGAATGCAAAAAACATCTTTAATCCACCGTCCGAAAATTCCCTTAAGAATGCTAGCTTTCGGTTTCACCCAGTCTGAGGTACACATCCGGATGACCCATCAGTAACAATTGCAGAGGTGCTCCCTTTATGCCCTAGCCAAACTAACGAGAACGTAGGGCATAAGCATAGGAGCCAGGCAACCCATCTTGGCCAAAACTTAAGTCATATCGATGCATATAATGGCAAAGAAAGGTACATATGGGAAAAAGAGAATGCATATGTGATGAGCTTGATGCTCGGAAAATAATAATGGCAAGCTTATGTCCAAGAAGCCCCCAGGTATAATGGACGTACATATTTGAAGATGTATGCGTCAGGGGTGCACGGTCTAACCGCGCGAAAGCTTTAAGGCTAAAGAGAAAAAACGAAGAAAGAGAAAAAAAGATGGAAACAACCGGGCGAAGGAGACGAACAAAGAGCTCGGCGCTAGGCATAGAATCTTCGGAGTCTGGCCGCGTTCCAGGGGTTCGGCTCTAGGCGATTGTCTGACGCATCACGCAGGCGGTACACTCCTCCGGTGAGAACTTCGTCAATGATGAAGGGACCCTCCCACTTGGGCTTGAGTTTGTCCTTTTTCTTCTCCGGCAGGCGTAGAATGAGTTCACCAACGTTATAAGTCTTGGCCCGCACTTCTCTGCTTTGATACCTGCGAGCCTGCTGTTGATAAAATGCGGAACGGGCTTTTGCGACATCGCGCTCCTCCTCCAGGGCATCTAAGCTGTCCTGCCGATCAAGCTCGGCCTCTCTCTCTTCGTACATGCGCACTCGAGGTGAGTCATGAATAATGTCGCAGGGTAACACTGCCTCTGCGTCGTACACCATGAAGAAAGGTGTGTATCCTGTAGTGCGATTGGGCGTGGTCCGCAGCCCCCAGAGTACGGAGTCGAGCTCCTCCACCCAGTTCTTGTCTGATTCTTTCAGAGACCGCACTAGTCTAGGCTTGATGCCACTCATAATAAGACCATTGGCTCGTTCGACTTGACCATTTGTTTGCGGATGATAGACAGAGGCATAGTCGAGCTTGATTCCCAGATTAGCGCACCAGGTTTTCACTTTGTCGGCTGTGAAATTGGAGCCGTTATTAGTGATGATGTTGTGTGGAACACCATAACGGTGTACAACGCCGGATATGAATTCTATCACCAGCCCGGACTCGGTCGTTTAAACTGGATTGGCCTCTATCCACTTAGTGAATTTATCCACCATGACCAGCAGGTATTTTTTCTTATGGCTTCCTTCTTTAAGGGGTCCGACCATATCCAGTCCCCAGATCGCAAAAGGCCAAGTGATGGGGATTGTTTGTAGGGCAGTGGGGGCATATGGCTTTGGTTGGCGAATAGTTGGCATCCGACGCAACGTTGGACAAGGTCACGTGCATCTGCTCGGGCTGTTGGCCAATAAAACCCTGTACGGAAAGCCTTGCTAACAAGGGCCCGAGCTACAGTGAGGTGCCTGCCGAGACCGGCGTGAATCTCAGCCAGGAGCTGCCGCCCCTCCTCTTCGGAGATACATCTTTGAAGGACTCCATTAGCGCTTTTCTTGTAGAGCTCTCCATCATGGGCCTTGTAGGCCTTCAAACACCGGACAATGCGGCGGGCCTCATTCTGATCCTCAGGGAGTTCCTTCCTATTGAGGTAGGCCAAGAAGGGTTCGGTCCAGGGGGCGGTGACTGCCATAATGAGATGGGCCGATGGTGTTATTTCGATGGCTGAGCCCCCGATGATATAGGTGTGTTCGGAATCTGGGGTTGTGTTCGGATCCGGACTAGTGTTGCCGCTCTCCCCTTGCCACACCACAGATGGCTTAAAGAGCCTTTCTAGAAAGATGTCAGGTGGGACGGGGTCGCGCTTGGCGCCGATGCGAGCAAGGATATCCGCCGCTTGATTACTTTCTCGGGCCACGTGATGAAACTCGAGCCCCTTGAACCGAGCCGACATTTTCAAGACGGCATTACGATAAGCTGCCATCTTCGGACCTTTCGCATCGAAGTCTCCATTTGTTGGAGATATTGCGAGGTTTGAGTCCCCGCGCACTTCCAGGCATTGTATGCCCATGGAGACAGCCATCCGAAGGTCATGGAATAAGGCCTCGTATTCGGCTGCGTTATTAGAATCTGTGTATAATATTTGGAGTAAGTACTGGTCGACGTCTCCAGTGGGGGACATTAAAATGACGCCCGCTCCTAGTCCTGCCAGCATTTTGAAACAATCAAAATACATAACACAGTTGGAATATGTGCCGTACTCTTTAGGGAGTTCGGCCTCTGTCCATTCGGTGACGAAGTCAGCCAGTACTTGGGATTTAATGGCTCGACGCGGTTTGTATGTTACGTCGAATGGAAGGAGCTCAATGGCCCATTTGGCAATCCGGCCCGTAGCATCACGGTTGTTTATTATGTCATTGAGTGGTACTTCGGAAGCCACCGTGATCAAACACTCCTGGAAGTAGTGTCGTAGCTCCCGGGATGCCATGAAGACCGCGAATGCTATCTTTTGATAATGAGGGTACCGGGATTTGCATGGTGTGAGGACAGTGGATACGTAATATACTGGCTTCTGAAGCGGGAATTTGTGTCTGTCCTGTTCTCGTTCAATGACAAGCACGGCGCTCACCACCTGGTGTGTTGCCGATATGTATAATAACATGGGTTCGCCGACGTTTGGCGCGACCAGGATTGGGTTGCTCGCCAGAAGGGTTTTTATTTCATCGAGTCCGGCCGTTGCCGCATCCGTCCACTCGAAGTGAATGGTGCGCCGTAGAAGGCGATAGAGTGGCAATGCCTTTTCTCCCAATCTGGAGATAAAGCGGCTTAAAGCTGCCACGCAACCGGCGAGTTTTTGGACCTGTTTAAGGTCCGTTGGCGTAGCCAATTGTGACAAAGCTCGGATTTTGGCTGGATTTGCTT
Organism: Aegilops tauschii subsp. strangulata; assembly: GCF_002575655.3. NCBI lineage: Eukaryota > Viridiplantae > Streptophyta > Magnoliopsida > Poales > Poaceae > Aegilops > Aegilops tauschii. Next base: position 257,426,315 of record NC_053040.3, read on the forward strand.
CGATTCCTCTATTGGAAACGATGAAGCCGAACAGCTTTCCAGCGGGGACGCCGAAAACACACTTTTCCGGATTGAGCTTAATGTCGTATGCACGGAGGTTGTCGAATGTGGGACGTAAATCGTTTATGAGTGTTTCAGCGTGTCTAGTTTTGATGACGATGTCGTCCACGTATGCTTCAACTGTCTTGCCAATCTGTTTTTGCAGGCATGTTTGAATCATGTGTTGGTAGGTGGCGTCGACATTTTTGAGCCTGAAAGGCATGGTGTTGAAGCAGAATGGCCCATATGGGGTAATGAATGCTGTTGCAGCTTGATCGGACTCCTTCATTTTCATTTGATGGTATCCGAAATATGCGTCGAGGAAGCACAGTGAGTCATGTCCTGCGGTAGCATCAATGATCTGGTCGATGCGGGGGAGGGGGAAGGGATCCTTGGGGCAAGCTTTATTGAGGTCTTTGAAATCGACACACATGCGCCAGGATTTGTCCTTCTTTGACACCATCACCAGGTTTGCCAGCCAGTCCGGGTGTTTTATTTCCCTAATGGATCCGGACTCGATTAGCTTGGCTAGCTCCTCCCCCATAGCTTGACGTTTGGGTTAGGAAAAACGCCGCAGTGTTTGTTTGACCGGTTTGTATCCCTTCACTATATTGAGGCTGTGTTGAGCCATCCCGCGTGGGATTCCTGGCATGTCAGAAGGGTGCCAGGCGAATATGTCCCAGTTCTCGCGCGGCAACTCTCGTAGCGCGGCGTCAACCGTTGGTTCTAGTTGTGCTCCAATAGATGATGTCTTCTTGAGGTCCGTTGGATGGACTTGGAATTTGACTATTTCTTCTGCCGGTTTGAAGGAGGTGGATTTGGGTCGTTTGTCTAGGATCACCGTGGAGTGCAGTGCGGTTAATTCTTCGGTCGCGAGGGCTTCGGATAGTGCCTCAAGGGCCAGGGATGCGGTTTCATTTTCAGCGCGGACTGCTATGTCCGGATCACTGGCGAGAGTGATTACGCCGTTAGGCCCGGGCATCTTATGCTTCATGTACCTGTAATGGGGTATAGCTTGGAAGCGTGTAAATGCCTCTCGCCCCAAGAGGGCGTGATATCCACTGTTGAAAGGGGCCACTTGGAAGGTTATCTCTTCGGACCGATAATTCTCCGGCGTGCCGAATACCACATCAAGTGTGATTTTCCCGCACACCGCGCCTCCCGACTGGGAATGATTCCTCGGAAGGTTGGGCTGCTTTGCTCGATGCGGCTCCTGTCTATTTCCATTTTGTGGAGTGTATCCTCATAGATGAGGTTTAGTCCGCTGCCGCCGTCCATGAGAACCTTGGTGAGGCGAAAGCCGTCCACGATTGGACTGAGGACCAAGGCGGCTGGTGCTCGGACTGTCCTGTATTTGGGTTCCTCATCGGCATTAAAAGTTATAGCCGTGTCGTTCCAAGGGTTTATTGCTGTAATTCGGCAGACTGCGGCGAGTTCGTGGATTGCCCTTTTGCGCCTATTATTTGAAGCAAATGTCTCAAAGACCATCAATACTTTGAGGTTGTCGTCTTCTGGGGGGGTGTTCTTCTGGGGTATTCTTGGTGAGGATATCCTCGCCACTTTTGGCCACTTGCCGGAGTATCCAACATGCTCTAAGGCTGTGGGTCGGTATGGTATCCGGTGTTGTGTGTATTTTGCATGGCCCATCGAGCCATCCTTCCAGAACAGTTCCGCTCCCCGTGATGGGCTTATATTTCTTTACTGCTGGACCGGGCGGGCCACGAGGGAGCGCCCTTTTCACCTGAATGAGGGGTTGAGCGGGGGCCGATGATTCCCAACGGGCCGCCTGAATTTTCCAGACGCTTTCCATTGCGTTGTACTTCTGTACAATAGTTGCCAAGTCAGCAAAGTGTAATATGCGACAGCGGTTGATGGCGTTGAGGATTCCTTCGTCCGTGCAATTGTTGCGGAACGCTGAGATCGCGTCTTTGTCGCGACAATCTTTAATCTTGTCTTTGAAAAGGAGGAATCTGGCCCAGAAGTGGTGGACCGTTTCCTAAGACAGCTGTTGTATGCTCATGAGAGCACTTATATCTGGGTGGGTGGGTGGTTTTGAATCCGAACCCTGACCCAATTTTGGATCCGGAGTCTGAAGATCCTCCGAACTTAACGGTTCGGGCTCCGGGATATCAATTGATTTCTTAGGCCCGTCCTCCAATCTTATGTTCGGTGGGCAGGATGTATCTCTTCGCAGTTGAGTGTCCGGCTCTTCGAGGTTGGAGCTCTTAATGTAGTCCGTCCTCAGTGGAGATTTGATTTCTCTCTGATCGGGTTTAAGCCCAATTCGATCGTAGTCTGTAGCGACCCCATGGCAGCAATGCGATCTAGGACCTCGTTTAAAGACGAAAGCTCCGCCGGACCCATCTGCTTGGAGTGCTCGGAATCAATACAAAGGGAATTTTTGATGACCTGAGAGGTCATCGTCGGTTTAACGGCCGAGCGGGCGGTCATGGTAAAGCTGCCCAGCCGGAGCGTTTGGCCTGAGGCCAGTGCTCCTCTAGAGGTGATGTTGTCCTTGAGAACGAGGCAAGCCATCGGTCCTATCTTCGACGTCACAGCCGAACTCTCAATGAAAGCACCAATATCGGTGTCAAAACCGGCGGATCTCGGGTAGGGGGTCCCGAACTGTGCGTCTAATGGCGATGGTAACAGGAGACGGGGGACACAATGTTTACCCAGGTTCGGGCCCTCTCTATGGTGGTAATACCCTACTTCCTGCTTGATTGATCTTGATGAATATGAGTATTACAAGAGTTGATCTACCACGAGATCGTAATGGCTAAAACTCTGAAAGTATAGCCTGTATGACTATGGCTATGAGTCTTGGCCTCTAAAGACCTAGCCCTCTTGTTTAACTAGACACCAGAGGGATCTAGGGTTACATAAGGTCGGTTTACATAGAAAGGAATCTTCATATTCGATCGCCGAGCTTGCCTTCCACGCCAAGGAGAGTCCCATCCGGACAAGGGTGGAGTCTTCGGTCTTTGTATCTTCATAGCCCATCAGTCCGGCCATGGTCAATAGGCCGGACGCCCGAGGACCCCTTAGTCCAGGACTCCCTCGGTAGGGTGTTTGCCATTTTGCCCTCCCCAACAATTCGCAACCTCAAGGTCACAAAGATGCTGGTGGACGGCAGGTCCAGGTTGAATCTGATTTCCCTAGTAGTTATCAGTAAGCTTCAGATAGGACAGGAAGAGCTAGTGGTTACCAGCACGTTTCAAGGAGTTAATGCTAGCAGGAGCCATCCTAAGGGAAAGATCACGTTGCCGGTAACGTTTGGGGGAGAACTGAATTACCGGACCGAGAGGATTGTGTTTGATGTGGCCGATCTCCCCTGCTGTACAATGGGATTCCTGGACGCCCGACCCTGGCTAAGTTCCTGGCGGCATACCACTATGCCTACAATACTTTGAAGATGCCTGGGCCACTAGGAGTCATTAATATCCCAACAGATGAGAAGGATGCAATCATTTGTGTTGACAAGATGTAACGGGATGCGGTCGCGGCAAAGACAGTGGCAGCGGTAGCTCCCGCCAACGAAAGTAAAGGAAAGAAGAGAGATTGTAGGGACTCCGTCAAAGAGTCCGGAAAGTGTGCCCCCACCGAGTGCACGACACCCGTTGACAACGTGCGGAGTGTTCTAACAACAAGAGATCCAAAGTCGCTGCACCCCAAGTGAAGAAGGTGCCGGTAGGGCTGGCTGGCGTTGATGTTACTTTCACTATCAGCACAACCCTCGATGACAAATAGGACAGCGCGCTCGTTGCCTTCCTGCGGGCGAATATCAATGTGTTTGCCTAGCAACCATCTGATATCCCCTGTGTTCCCAGGGAGGTAATCAAGCACCACCTTGTTGTTTGCTGATGATCCACAACTATAGGGGATCTATCATAGTCCTTTCGATAAGTAAGAGTGTCGAACCCAACGAGGAGCAGAAGGAAATGACAAGCAGTTTTCAGCAAGGTATTCTCTGCAAGCACTGAAATTATCGGTAACAGATAGTTTTGTGATAAAGTAATTTGTAACGGGTAACAAGTAATGAAAGTAAACAAGGTGCAGCAAGATGTCCCAATCCTTTTTGTAGCAAAGGACAAGCCTGTACAAACTCTTATATAGAGAAAAGCGTTCCCGAGGACACATGGGAATTATCATCAAGCTAGTTTTCATGATGCTCATATGATTCGCGTTCGTTACTTTGATAATTTGGTCTGTGGGTGGACCGGTACTTGGGTGCTTCCCTTACTTGGACAAGCATCCCACTTATGATTAACCCCTATTGCAAGCATCCACAACTACAAAAGAAGTATTAAGGTAAACCTAACCATAGCATGAAACTTATGGATCCAAATCAGCCCCTTACGAAGCAACTCATAAACTAGGGTTTAAGCTTCTGTCACTCTAGCAACCCATCATCTACTTATTACTTCCCATTGCCTTCCTCTAGGCCCAAATAATGGTGAAGTGTCATGTAGTCGACGTTCACATAACACCACTAGAGGAAAGACAACATACATCTCATCAAAATATCAAACGAATACAAAATTCACATGACTACTTATAGCAAGACTTCTCCCATGTCCTCAGGAACAAACGTAACTACTCACAAATCATATTCATGTTCATAATTAGAGGGGTATTAATATGCATAATGGATCTGAACATATGATCTTCCACCAAATAAACCAACTAGCATCAACTACAAGGGGTAATCAACACTACTAGCAACCCACAGGTAGCAATCTGAGGCTTTGGGACAAAGATTTGATACGAGAGATGAACTAGGGTTTTAGAGGAGATGGTGCTGGTGAAGATGTTGATGGAGATTGACCCCCTCCCGATGAGAGGATCGTTGGTGATGACGATGGCGATGATTTCCCCCTCTCGAAGGGAAGTTTCCCCGTCAGACAGCTCTGCCGGAGCCCTAGATTGGTTCCACCAAGGTTTCACCTCGTGGCGGCGGAGTTTCTTCCCGAAAGCTTGCTTATGATTTTTCCTCGGACGAAAGACTTCATATAGTAGAAGATGGGCACCGGAGGCCTACCAGGGGGCCCACGAGGCAGGGGGCGCGCCGAGGGGGGTAGGGCGCGCCTCCCAACCTCGTGCCCAGGGTGTGGCCCCCCTCTGGTATTTTCTCCGCTCAGTATTTTTTATTAATTCCAAAAATGCCTTCCATGAAGTTTCAGGACTTTTGGAGCTGTGCAGAATAGGTCTCTAATATTTGCTCCTTTTCTAGCCCAGAATTTCAGCTGCCGGCATTCTTCCTCTTGATTTAAACCTTGTAAAATACGAGAGATTAGGCATAAGTATTGTGACATAACGTGCAATAACAGCCCATAATGCAATAAATATCGATATAAAAGCTTGATGCAAAATGGACGTATCAACTCCCCCAAGCTTAGACCTCGCTTGTCCTCAAGCGGAAGCCGATAACGATAAATATGTCCACATGTTTAGAGATAGAGGTGTCGATAAAATAAAATACGGACATGAGGGCATCATGATCATTCTTATAACAGCAACATATATGGATATTGTCATATGATTTCTTATGCTCAAGTAATAATCTATTCATGACATCAAGTATGAATCAGAAACATCATTGAAAACTGACAAACTATAATCTCAGTCATTGAAGCAATTTCAATTTATCATAACATCAGAAAGAGTCTATGTAAGATCTTCTCAGCAAGTCCACATACCGAACTATTCATTTAGTATTTCACAATTGCTAACACTCATGCAATACTTATGGGTATGGAGTTTTAATCAGACACAAAGAAAGATAGGGGCTGATAGTGTTGCCTCCCAACCTTTTACCTCAAGGGTAATGTCAACAATAATAATTCATGCCAACTTACATCCAATTGGATATATATATATATATATATATATATATATATATATATATATATATATATATATCAGGATCTTTCCAACACAGTGTGCTTGCCAAAGGATAAAATGTAAAAAGGAAAGGTGAAGATCACCATGACTCTTGCAAGGTATGAGACAAAAGTAAAAGATAGGCCCTTCGCAGAGGGAAGTAGAGTTTGTCATGTGCTTTTGGGGTTGGATGCACGAAATCTTAATGCAAAAGAACGTCACTTTATATTGCCACTTGTGATGTGGACCTTTATTATGCAGTCCGTCGCTTTTATTTCTTCCACATCACACGATCGTATAAAGCTTATTTTCTCCACACTAATAAGTCATACATATTTAGAGAGCAATTTTTTTATTGCAATGCAACATGACAACTTACTTGTAGGATCTTACTCAATCCATATGTAGATATGGTGGACTCTCATGGCAAAACTGGGTTTAAGGATATTGGAAGCACAAGTAGTATCTCTACTTGGTGCAAAGAATTGGCTAGCATGAGGGAGAAAGGCAAGCTCAACATGTTGGATGATCCATGACAATATACTTTATTTCGGATATAAGAAAACATAACCCATTACGTTGTCTTCCTTGTCCAACATCAACTCTTTAGCATGTCATACTTTAATGAGTGCTCACAATCATAAAGGATGTCCAAGATAGTATATTTATATGTGAAAACCTCTCTTTCTTTATTACTTCCTATTAATTGCAACGATGACCAAAACTAAATTTGTCAACTCTCAACAACTTTTAATCATCATACTCTTTATATGTGAAGTCATTACTCTCCATAAGATAAATATGATCTCTTTATTTCTTTTTATTCTTTCTTTTTTCTTTTATTCCCTTAAGATCATAGCAAAATAATCAAGCCCTTGACTCAACACTAATCTTTATTATATATAGCTCACGGACTCGATTACATGGAAGGATCATAAAGCAAAACTCAAAACTAAATCATACTAGAACTTTATTCTACTAGATCAAGATATTACCAAAAGGATCGAACTAAGAAAAACGGTAAAGATAGGAGTGTGATGGTGATATGATATCGGGGCACCTCCCCCAAGCTTGGCAGTCGCCAAGGGGAGTGCCAATACCCATGTGATTATATCTCTTTTGCCGGAGGTGAAGAGGATGGTGATGATGAAGATATCTGTGCCTTTAGCTTTTTCATATTATAATTGAGAAGAGCAATTTCCTCCTTCAAATCATCGACCTCAGATTCCAGCTTCAAAATCTTGTCACATAAATCCCCTTTGCTTTTCTTCCGATAACGAGAAGGAATAGATCGGTTGTTAGACAGTTTAGCCCTCTTAGGGAGACTAGATTTCTTGAACTTCACGTGCATTTCCCCAGGTTGACGTTGAGGAACATCCTCCTCCTCTGAACTTGAATCATTTATCCTCCTCGAATGAGCATCCTCCTCATCATCTCTAGTTCGACCATAAGGAGATAGATCCCCATAGGTCTTTGGGTCATCGATGAGATGTGAGACATAGCTCTCTCCGTCGGAGTCCTGAGATGACATCTTGATCCAAATCTGCAATAGAAACAGCTCGAAACAAAAACAGAGGATATTTGCGCGGTACGGTAGTCAAAACCTTCGGGAGATTATATAATGAATTTTTACCGACCAAAAGAAGTATCGTGCAAGAAAACGGAGTCCAGAGGGCACACGAGGTGCCCACGAGGCAGGGGGCGCGCCCAGGGGGGTAGGGCGCTCCCTCCACCCTTGTGGACGCCTCGTGTACTTCCCGGACTACTTATTATTTTCCTATTTTCTTAAATATTCCAAAATGGAGAAAAATTGCCATTACAACTGTTTTGGAGTCGGTTTACTTACCGTACCACATACCTATTCCTTTTCGTAGTCTGAAACGTTCTGGAAAGTGTCTCTTATGTATTCCTCCGGGGTTACGGTTTCAATAACATTAGTTTCAACATTTATAGGATTACCTGAGATGTAATGTTTGATTCTTTGACCGTTCACCACCTTCGGATTTGTGCCTTCGAAGTTGTTGATTTTTATAGCACCGGAACGATAGACCTCCTCGATAACGTAAGGACCTTACCATTTAGAGAGAAGTTTTCCTGCAAAGAATCTTAAACGAGAGTTGAATAGCAACACATAATCACCTACATTAAACTCACGCTTTTGTATTCTTTTGTCATGCCATATTTTAACTTTTTCCTTAAACAGTTTGGCATTCTCATAAGCTTGGGTTCTCCATTCATCAAATGAGCTAATGTCAAATAACCTTTTCTCACCGGCATGTTTGAAATCATAGTTGAGCTCTTTAATAGCCCAATATGCCTTATGTTCTAATTCGAGAGGTAAGTGACATGCTTTTCCATAAACCATTTTATACGGAGACATACCCATGTGATTTTTATATGCAGTTCTATAGGCCCATAATGCATCATCCAGTTTCTTGGACCAATTCTTTCTAGATCTATTAACAGTCTTTTGCAAAATTAATTTGAGCTCTCTATTACTCAATTCTACTTGACCACTAGACAGCGGGTGATAAGGAGATGCAATTCTATGATTAACGTCATACTTAGCAAGCATTTTACGAAAGGCACCATGAATAAAATGTGAAGCACCATCAGTCATTAAATATCTAGGGACTCCAAACCTCGGAAAAATAACTTCTTTATGCATCTTAATAGAGGTGTTATGATCATCACTACTAGTTGGAATAGCTTCTACCCACTTAGTAACGTAATCAACAGCAACTAAAATATGTGTATACCCATTAGAGGAAGGAAACGGTCCCATATAATCAAAGCCCCAAACATCAAATGGTTCAATAACAAGTGAATAATTCATAGGCATTTCTTGACGTCTACTAATGTTACCAATTCTTTGACATTCATCACAAGATAAGACAAACTTACGGGCATCCTTGAAGAGAGTAGGCCAATAAAAACCAGACTGCAATACCTTATGTGCAGTTCTATCTCTAGCGTGGTGTCCTCCATAAGCTTCGGAGCGACACTTGCGTAGGATCTGTTCCTGTTCATGCTCAGGTATACAACGTCTAATAACACCATCTACACCTTCTTTATAAAGGTGTGGGTCATCCCAGAAGTAATGCCTCAAATCATAGAAAAACTTTTTCTTTTGCTGGTATGTGAAACTAGGTGGTATAAATTTAGCAACAATGTAATTAGCATAACATGGAGCTGTACGAGAAGCATTTATGACATTTAGTTGTTCATCAGCAAAGCTATCATCAATAAGTAGTGGGTCATCAAGAACATTCTCTAACCTAGACAAGTTGTCTGCAACGGGGTTCTCAGCTCCCTTTCTATCAATAATATGCAAATCAAATTCTTGTAGTAGGAGAACCCATCTAATAAGTCTAGGTTTAGCATCTTTCTTTTCCATAAGATATTTAAAAGAAGCGTGATCAGTGTGAATAGTTACTTTAGAATCAACAATATAAGGTCTGAACTTATCACAAGCAAATACAACTGCTAAGAATTCCTTTTCAGTAGTAGCATAATTTCTCTGGGCATTGTCTAGAGTTTTACTAGCATATTGAATAACATTTAATTTCTTATCAACTCTTTGTCCTAGAATAGCACCTACAGCATAATCACTAGCATCACACATAATTTCAAAGGGTAAATTCCAATCAGGTGGCTGGACAATAGGTGCAGAAAGTAATGCTTTCTTAAGTATTTCAAATGCTTCCACACAATCATCAGCAAAGACAAAAGGGATATTTTTGTAATAGATTAGTCAGATGTCACATCCCTAGCTTCTGACATTGCACTAGGCTAACTTCATGTGTACATCATGTTTAAACTTTGAAAGAAACTTGAAATGGGGATTGCCTAAACCCTGGCATTAAAGGAATTCACTAGGTTCAACCAAAATATTTCCAGTAAATCCAAATGGCTTTCAAAAATGTTCATCATTCTTGGAAAATGCTGGAAACAGTAACCAGAGGTGATGCACATTTTTCCATGACATATTTGGGCTCTGATTTAAATCATATGCTATTTGCAATTGGGCATTTAAATGCTGTATATTATTTTAAGTGCTCAATTAATTCTGAACTTAAGAGAGGGCTGTTAGGAATAATCCAAACAGAGCCCACAATTAATTTTCAGGATTTTTGAAAACGTTTTGGTATATTTAATAAAGCCCCGAAGTTACAGAAAAAATAGAAAAACATTAACATAAAAAAAGAGAGAATACCTGGCGCTTACCTGGCCGGCCTGGCACTATAGCAGCCCACCAGGCCCATCTGCCAGTCGTCTCCCACCCCGCGCCAGAAGGACGCGAGGCGTGTGTTCGCCGCACGCCGGCACGCGCCCCGGCCACCTCCTGCTTGCCGCTTCCCCCTGGACGTCCCCGGAGACGCCACACACTCCCTCTCAACCCTCTTGCTCTCTCCCTGGACCCCCTCCCCCTCCTCTGCTCTCTCCCGCAGCACCACCGAGCCCGTTCGCCGCCGCCGCTCGCCGTAGCCATGACCACCGTGCTCCCCTCGCCTTCCCGTGCTGTCCAGTAGCACCGCCATCGTCTCCTACGTCCCCTCGACGAAGGAAGCAAGCCCCGACGCCCGGAAGCATCGCCATCGAGCTCGTCCCCGCCGCCTCTGGCCGGAGATCGCCGGCGTCGATCCGCCTCGTCCAAAGCCGTCCCTGAGGCCACTGACCTACCCTACGGAATCGCTGTGAGCCCCTGAACCGTTTCCCCTACTCCCGTGCTCGATTTCGAGCTCTAGCTAGACTAGCCACCGTGCCCGAAGCTCGCCGCCGCATGAGCTCGTCGCCGCCGTGGCTCCGGCGACCAAATGGCCCCGTGCGTGCGTCCGTTGCACTCGCGACGTCCCGTAGAGCAACGCTAGCGCGATAGCCAGTTTGTTTGCTAGCCGTAGCGCTAACCCTGCACCCACCCGAACTCCGGCGGCCGCAAAAGAGCTCGCCGCCGTCGACTCCGGTCACCACAGGCCCAGCCACCACCACCATTCGACGCGCACCGGCAAGGGCTCTCCAACGCGCCCAGCCATGGCTCGAACCGTGCCTCGTAGCGCGATCCCGAGCACCAGCTTCGCCTCTGGCCTCGCCGGCGATTAGCCGCCGGCCTAATCTCGGTGCTTAGCGCTAATGACACCTGGTTAACCCCCTATCTCACTAACACCTGGGGCCCACGCCCTAATTAACCCGTGGTTTATTTTTGTCTAGTTTAAACTAACCTCGCGGGTCCCACAGGTCAGGTTGACCTGGCCACGTCAGCATTGACCTGGACCCACTGGTCAGCCTCTGTTCCTGCCTTGTCACACTGACATACGGGACCCACGCGTCAGGTTTGACCTGGACCGTGGCCCGTTGACCTGCTGACGTCAGCATGAGGTCATGCTGACGCAATATTGGTTTTCTGGATTTAAAATAATTCAGAAAATTCCAGAAAATAGTATAAACTTCTAAAAATCATATAAAATCAACCGCAGCTCAGAATGAAATAATTTATATGTGAAAAATTATCAGAAAAATGCAATCTATCCATCTGTATCATTTTCATGCATGTCAAACTAAGTTATACCTGCTGTATAGGTGAAAACATGATAATGACATTATAAATGCTAAATATGGAGTTTGCATATGAACCCTTAGTTCATATGGACCTCATTTAAACTGTTGCTAGATGCATTAGTGTAAATCATAACATTCTTGACATGTCATGATCATGCATCATATTGTGCATTGCATTGATTGTGTTGTTCCTTGTTTGCCGGTATTTGTCCCCTCTCGATAGCCGTGATTCTGACGATGAGTTCGATGACACCGATGAAGAACTATAATATCTTCAGAAGTGCCAGGCAAGCAAAACCCCCTTGTCCATTCCGATACAAACCCACTCTCTCGCTCCTGCTCTCTTTTACTGCATTAGGACAACAACGATTCAACTGTTTCATGCTACGGTAGTTGAACCCCTTATCCTCTGCATGACCTGTCATTGCCACAGTAAATAGATGAAACCCACTAGCATGCGTAGGAGTTGTTTGAGCCCTGATGTGCCTACTCATTCCTGCTTGTTTGTCATGCCTGCTACTGCTTAGAGTTGAGTCGGGTCTGATTCATCGGGGATGAGTTGGAATGGTGATGAACATGTCCTACTGTGTGTGAGCTAAGTGTGTGAACACGATTTGGTAAAGGTAGCGGTGAGAGGCCATGTAGGAGTACATGGTGGGTTGTCTCATTGAAGCCGTCCTCAGGAACTGAGTTCTGTGTTTGTGATCCATGATACAGTTACTACCACGCATTGGGCCCGAAACCAATGGACCCTCTCGGCTTCTTAATCACCCTTGTCCTCTGTCCAGGAGTTGCAAGTAGTTTCTGGTGTTTGTAGTATGCTGGAGGCCGTGGGCAGCGCTGACCCGAGGGGTGGGCTGTGATGCGGTAGGCACGTGGCCGGGCATGCCGGGCGCCCGTTTGGTGTCGCGGAACCCTGTACACATTGTTCGGGGCCGTATGTGGAAACCTCAGCCGGACTCCCTGCGGATGGAACCTCAATAGGCGATAAACCTAGACTACAGACTTGAGTGTTTAGGTAGGCCGTGGCCGACACCCACGTTGGGCTTCCGCTTGAAGGTTGCGAGTACATGCTGTGTAAACGGCGGTAAGTGGTGAGAGCGTGTGTGACGAAGTACACCCCTGCAGGGTTAACATCATCTATTCGAATAGCCGTGTCCGCGGTAAAGCACTTCTGGGTTGCCTATAACAGTTCATGGACAAGTGAAAGTGGATACTCTAAAATGCGCAAGATAAGCGTGAGTGCTATGGATGGCGTTCTCGTAGGGAGACGGGAGCGGATCCATAGTGGAGTATTGATATGGTGAATATGTGGACTCGTGTGCGCCACCTCAAAAGAGTTACTTGCAGTCGTAGTTTAGGATAGCCACCGAGTCAAAGCTCGCTTGTTGCAGTTAAACTCCACCACCCCCTTTGTTGATATCGATGCATATGTAGATAGTTCTGATGTAAGTCTTGCTGGGTACATTTGTACTCACGTTTGCTTATTTTATGTTTTGCAGAGAGACGTCAGTCTCGCTAGTAGTTCCGCGTGGACTTCGACGTATAGCTTGTTACCTCAGCTACGATCTTCTGCCCTCAGCAGGATCTAGTAGATAGTCAGGCTTCTCAGCCTTTTTCATTTATAGTTGTCTGTACTCAGACATGTTAAGCTTCCGCATGTGTTTGACTTGTATGCTCTGAATGCTGGGTCGAGAGACCCATGTTTGTAATATCTAGCTCTTCGGAGCCTAATGAATAAATACTCTGAGTCGTAGAGTCTAGTTGTGATGCCATGTTGTATTTGCACATAGCGAGCATATTGTGTGCATGATTGAAATGCTTGGTATGTGTGGGATCCGACAACCTAGTTGTTTATCCTTGGTAGCCTCTCTTATGGGGAAATGTAGTCTTGTGCTTCCATGAGCCATAGTAGTCCGCTACAGCCCGGATCACCGGAGTCCTGCTAGCCCAGCACTACTGCTCCGGAACACTTGGCTGGCCGGCATGTGATTCACTTCGTTCCTGTGTCTGTCCCTTCGGGGAAATGTCACGCGGTGACATCCGGAGTCCTGCCTAGCCTGCTACAGCCCGGGTTCCCGGAGTCCTGTTAGCCTAGTGCTACAACCCGGATTCGCACGCTGCTGACCGACATGCTCGATGTTGATTCACGTATGCCTGTCCCCGTAAGTTAGTGCCACTTTGGGTTGATGACTAGTCATGTCGGCCCGGGTTCTCTGTCATATGGATGCTAGCGACACTATCATATACGTGAGCCAAAAGGCGCAAATGGTCCCGGGCCATGGTAAGGCGACACCCGTGGGAATACCGTGCGTGAGGCCGCAAAGTTATATGAGGTGTTACAGGCTAGATCGGTGTGACTTAGAATCGGGGTCCTGACAGCGTTGGTATCAGAGCCTGACTGCCTGTAGGATTACCAAGCCAAACTGGTCGAAGTTGAGTCTAGAAATGCTTTAGTTATATAAGGGAATTGATTGTGGAAGGGAACGTAAGGCTCTTTTTACTCCTTTACCTTATGCCCTTCTGATCTGAGTCACCCTCTTCTCTTCTACGGGGATTAAGAACTAGGTTTCTCATGTTCTATCAGGATCACGTGTTACTAATCCATAGACTCGTAGGATTGTTGGTCTCAAGCCTCAGTTCAGTTTCTACCACTACAGTGTGTTGTTAGTTCGACATGGAACCTTGATATGGTGATGTTGAGTGGTCATGCCACTATTTTGCAGGATGTCTCAAGTATTTTTGAGCATTTATAGTCGTTATGCTGTCCGAGTCATCCCAGGTTTCTAAATAATCTAATGCATTTGCAAATCCCTTCTTTCCGTTCTCGATGTTCCTTTGGGCCAGATTAACCACACTAATCGTTGAGTTGAGGTACTCTGTTGCCTTGACATATATGTTGGAGTTATTATTATGACCCTAGGTGTCTTAGAGGACCACTTAGTAATCTAGCAATGCTTGCATCCCCGATGTGATGATTCTGGCCATTATTCTCGAAAGCATCCCGTGATGCCATTTAGTTAGTAGGCATTCTATTTATGGGTTCTTGAGCCCAAGATTCACTCCACTTACCTCCTGTTGATAGTGTTTGCTCGTTCCTTTAGGATATTTGTAACCTTTGCGATAGTCCTCGAGGTTCGTGGTATATCACTCTGCCAAATACCATGAACCATCCTTGGCAGAAGTTCCTCGCGGAACCGAAAGATCACAACTAGATTGCTCTTGAGGAGTACTCCATTCATATTGTGACTCTGCCAGTCCTTCCTCCTCTGCATGGGTTATCCGGAAGAAATATGTTGAATTTGTTCGACATACTAATCCATGCATCCACAACTCAGAAAAACATATGTTCCTTTGGGTTGTCCCTCTTTAGTTATTTTCTGGCCCTCGTCTATCAATTGATAGTCAGGAGCAATTGTGCATTTGTGTTATCGATGCCTATTATTCTTGTGGTCTGTCAAGCCATTCTAATCCGGAATGACTAGGAGAAACAAACTCCAGTACCTCGTCCATCTCTGGGATTGGGTCAAAGTAGTTGTATTCCACAGATCAAAATGACAAACCAGTTTTTGTTCTGTTCTACCTTCGAGTATTACCCCCTTTATGTCGAGAATATCGTAGGAATTGCACCACCTCTTATGAATTCTTGACGTAGTGATACTCCTCGCCATCATCACTCATTTCTTGGTCCCATGTTGTTGCAACCGGAATGCCGACAAGTGAACTATGATGTGTGAAATCAATACTCCTAGCAACTCCGTTGCTTGGTAGTTAAAGGACAATAATTTCATCCTTAGCGTGTTGGTTACTGAATCACATCCTAAGGTTGATCGTGCTACCTAGTCCTTATTTCCGGTGCACTTTTCGATCAATGAGTTAGGATAGTGTCAGTCCTTGCTTATTCGGTCATATCGTCTTGCTCTGAAAGGCGAGATTGTTCTCGAGCCTAGTAACATATCGGTGGTTCGTGATTTCCTGAATATCTTCTCGGAAGTATCACCAGGATGCTCCCTGACCGTTATGTTGAGCTCGTGATCAAGTTGGTTTCCTATAAACCACCCCTTCTCCAAGAATCCATGTTGGATACCCCTGAGCTAGTTGGTCAAGCTAAACAACAACTTGGAGAGTTGGAAGATAAAAGCTTTGTCTGACTTAGTTCATCATTAAGGGATATCTTGGTGTGTGTGTGTGTGTTAAGGAAAGATGATATCTTCATTGATTGACCCTCGTGATCAGTTGTTGGATCTGTTATCTTACCAATCTTTTGATTTGAGTATGGGCTATCGTCAAGTCAAATCAGAACCAACGATGTTCGTAATGTTGTCTTACTTGTGGTTGATCCCTCGAGCATACACCATTACATCTTTAGGTCTGACCAATGCTATCACCGTGTTCACACGATGGTGGAAGTCCAGTGATATGGAAATTCCGATGAGTTGCTGTTGAGCCCATCAGCAGCATCTTGTTTTCCCCATGATTCGTGTTAAACATTAAGCTAGTGTTGGAAACTTTGTAAACAATGCCTTCATGTTCCGTTCATGAAGCATATGTTTGGATGAAAGTAGTGACTTCCTCTAATTCACGTGCATCTGATGCAAGTTGCCGTCGTGGATTTGAGAAAGTCAATGTTGCTTCTTTTGGAATCATCCCAAAATCGGTCATGCATACGTGCGAAGTATTCCGTGGTTCAGAGACTTGCAACCTTCGTTCTATATGTGTTCCTAGCACACCATGCCACTGATTGATTTGTTCAAGGAAAAGGAGTTCTTGTGCAAATCCTAGGTCATGCACAAGACTTCGTTACCCTAGATGATGGTTCCCCACCTGAACTCGGTAGTGTTTTATCATAAGACTACTATGTGGTCATGCTTGTCTGGGACAGCGTGTTCACATGTGTTTAGCAGAACCAGCTCATGTTTTGGAGCTTGCTATCTTAGTTCATTCCTCGAGAATCTCGCAACGCCATCTCATCGAATTGTGTTGCAAACTTTCTTTTTAGACATGCTGAGTCTGAAGTATCCTATCACCAATCGGATCTGAATCTCAGGCAGATATGATGGTTGGAACATTCCCAACGGTTGCATTTTGTTCCCAGCTTGCACCCCATCGTGCCAATTTTCCATGGGCTGCCCTTCTCAGCAGTTGCTGTCCAGGTCCATCTTCAAAGGTGGACTTACCATGAGTCCCATTCATTTGCGATGATAAGCAAAAATCATTCCTTACATTGTCTTCAACAAGGTAGTCCACATCGTCCATTCTAGCTCGAGTGTGTCGTCTCCCGAACTCCCTCGAACGATCGTTTGTGATTGCCTTAGGCTGGCATAAGGATTTTCAATGATATTTATATCAAAAGTAATTCTTTTGCCACTTGAGGGAATAATTCTACGAGTCACCTTTCCCAAGGTGCCCCATTATGGAATCATGGCAATTTTCCTCGCTGCTTTGAAACCTTCGTCAAATTGTTTCTTCCGTCCCTCCTGGTGCATGTTTTGCCTCTCAGCTCCAGAGATGTTTCTATGTCCCACTCCGTGAATTGATCTTGTGATCATTAAGATGATCCTAAGTTGCTCGAATCTCAGAAAGATCGATTCTTCTAAAATTCTCCCTTTCTACTCATTGTCATGTTGGATGTAGTCCTCAAAGCAAGACGTTGAGACGAAGATGATGATCGAATCTACGTTCTTATGAAGTGCAACCTGGATCGTGAAGATTGTGTTAGCTTGTGTCCCTCTGTCTTCTTACCTCACGACTTGAATCTCGGGACGAGATTCTTGTTTAGTGGGGGTGAGTTGTCACATCCCTAGCTTCTGACATTGCACTAGGCTAACTTCATGTGTGCATCATGTTTAAACTTTGAAAGAAACTTGAAATGGGGATTGCCTAAACCCTAGCATTAAAGAAATTCACTAGGTTCAACCAAAATATTTCCAGTAAATCCAAATGGCTTTCAAAAATGTTCATCATTCTTGGAAAATGCTGGAAACAGTAACCAGAGGTGATGCACATTTTTCCATGACATATTTGGGCTCTGATTTAAATCATATGCTATTTGCAATTGGGCATTTAAATGTTGTATATTATTTTAAGTGCTCAATTAATTCTGAACTTAAGTGAGGGCTGTTAGGAATAATCCAAACAGAGCCCACAATTAATTTTCAGGATTTTTGAAAACGTTTTGGTATATTTAATAAAGCCCCGAAGTTACAGAAAAAATAAAAAACATTAACATAAAAAAAAGAGAATACCTGGCGCTTACCTGGCCGGCCTGGCACTGTAGCAGCCCACCAGGCACATCCGCCAGTCGTCTCCCACCCCGCGCCAGAAGGACGTGAGGCGTGTGTTCGCCGCACGCCGGCACGCGCCCCGGCCACCTCCTGCTTGCCGCTTCCCCCTGGACATCCCCGGAAACGCCACGCACTCCCTCTCGACCCCCTCGCTCTCTCCCTGGACCCCCTCCCCCTCCTCTGCTCTCTCCCGCAGCACCACCGAGCGCGTTCGCCGCCGCCGCTCACCGTAGCCATGACCACCGTGCTCCCCTCGCCTTCCCGTGCTGTCCAGCAGCATCGCCATCGTCTCCTACGTCCCCTCGGCGAAGGAAGCAAGCCCCGACGCCCGGAAGCGTTGCCATCGAGCTCGTCCCCGCCGCCTCTGGCCGGAGATCGCCGGCGTCGATCCGCCTCGTCCAAAGCCGTCCCCGAGGCCACTGACCTACCCTACGGAATCACTGTGAGCCCCTGAACCGTTTCCCCCTACTCCCGTGCTCTATTTTGAGCTCTAGCTAGACTAGCCACCGTGCCTGAAGCTCGCCGCCGCATGAGCTCGTCGCCGCCGTGGCTCCGGCGACCAAATGGCCCCGCGAGTGCGTCCGTTGCACTCGCGACGTCCCGTAGAGCAACGCTAGCGCGATAGCCAGTTTGTTTGCAAGCCGCAGCACTAACCCCGCACCCACCCAAACTCCGGTGGCCGCAAAAGAGCTCACCGCCGTCGACTCCGGTCACCATAGGCCCAGCCACGACCACCATTCGACGCGCACCGGCAAGGGCTCTCCAACGCGCCCAGCCATGGCTCGAACCATGCCTCGTAGCGCGATCCCGAGCACCAGCTTCACCTCTGGCCTCGCCGGCGATTAGCCGCCGGCCTAATCTCGGCGCTTAGCGCTAATGACACCTGGTTAACCCCCCTATCTCACTGACACCTGAGGCCCACGCCCTAATTAACCCGGGGTTTATTTTTGTCTAGTTTAAACTAACCTCGCGGGTCCCACAGGTCAGGTTGACCTAGCCACGTCAGCGTTGACCTGGACCCACTGGTCAGCCTCTGTTCCTGCCTTGTCACACTAACATACGGGACCTACGCGTCAGGTTTGACCTGGACCGTGGCCCGTTGACCTGCTGACGTCAGCATGATGTCATGCTGATGCAGTATTGGTTTTCTGGATTTAAAATAATTCAGAAAATTCCAGAAAATAGTATAAACTTCTAAAAATCATATAAAATCAACCGTAGCTCAGAATGAAATAATTTGTATATGAAAAATTATCGGAAAAATGCAATCTATCCATCTGTATCATTTTCATGCATGTGAAACTAAGTTATACCTGCTGTATAGGTGAAAACATGATAATGACATTATAAATGCTAAATATGCAGTTTGCATATGAACCCTTAGTTCATATGGACCTCATTTAAACTGTTGCTAGATGCATTAGTGTAAATCATAACATTCTTGACATGTCATGATCATGCATCATATTGTGCATAGCATTGATTGTGTTCTTCCTTGTTTGCCGGTATTTGTCCCCTCTCGATAGCCGTGATTCCGACGATGAGTTCGATGACACCGATGAAGAACTATAATATCTTCAGAAGTGCCAGGCACGCAAAACCCCCTTGTCCATTCCAATACAAACCCACTCTCTCGCTCCTGCTCTCTTTTACTGCATTAGGACAACAACGATTCAACTGTTTCATGCTGCGGTAGTTGAACCCCTTATCCTCTGCATGACCTGTCATTGCCACAGTAAATAGATGAAACCCACTAGCATGAGTAGGAGTTGTTTGAGCCCTGATGTGCCTACTCATTCCTGCTTGTTTGTCATGCCTGCTACTGCTTAGAGTTGAGTCGGGTCTGATTCATCGGGGATGAGTTGGAATGGTGATGAACATGTCCTACTGTGTGTGAGCTAAGTGTGTGAACACGATTTGGTAAAGGTAGCGGTGAGAGGCCATGTAGGAGTACATGGTGGGTTGTATCATTGAAGCCGTCCTCAGGAACTGAGTTCTGTGTTTGTGATCCATGATACAGTTACTACCACGCATTGGGCCCGAAACCAATGGACCCTCTCGGCTTCTTAATCACCCTTGTCCTCTGTCCAGGAGTTGCAAGTAGTTTCTGGTGTTTGTAGTATGCTGGAGGCCGTGGGCAGCGCTGACCCGAGGGGTGGGCTGTGATGCGGTAGGCACGTGGCCGGGCATGCCGGGCGCCCGTTTGGTGTCGCGGAACCCTGTACACATCGTTCGGGGCCGTATGTGGAAACCTCAGCCGGACTCCCTGCGGATGGAACCTCAATAGGCGATAAACCTAGACTACAGACTTGAGTGTTTAGGTAGGCCGTGGCCGACACCCACGTTGGGCTTCCGCTTGAAGGTTGCGAGTACATGCTGTGTAAACGGCGGTAAGTGGTGAGAGCGTGTGTGACGAAGTACACCCCTGCAGGGTTAACATCATCTATTCGAATAGCCGTGTCCGTGGTAAAGCACTTCTGGGTTGCCTATAACAGTTCATAGACAAGTGAAAGTGGATACTCTAAAATGCGCAAGATAAGCGTGAGTGCTATGGATGGCGTTCTCGTAGGGAGACGGGAGCGGATCCATAGTGGAGTATTGATATGGTGAATATGTGGACTCGTGTGCGCCACCTCAAAAGAGTTACTTGCAGTCGTAGTTTAGGATAGCCACCGAGTCAAAGCTCGCTTGTTGCAGTTAAACTCCACCACCCCCTTTGTTGATATCGATGCATATGTAGATAGTTCTGATGTAAGTCTTGCTGGGTACATTTGTACTCACGTTTGCTTATTTTATGTTTTGCAGAGAGACGTCAGTCTCGCTAGTAGTTCCGCGTGGACTTCGACGTATAGCTTGTTACCTCAGCTACGATCTTCTGCCCTCGGCAGGATCTAGTAGATAGTCAGGCTTCTCAGCCTTTTTCATTTATAGTTGTCTGTACTCAGACATGTTAAGCTTCCGCATGTGTTTGACTTGTATGCTCTGAATGCTGGGTCGAGAGACCCATGTTTGTAATATCTAGCTCTTCGGAGCCTAATGAATAAATACTCTGAGTCGTAGAGTCTAGTTGTGATGCCATGTTGTATTTGCACATAGCGAGCATATTGTGTGCATGATTGAAATGCTTGGTATGTGTGGGATCCGACAACCTAGTTGTTTATCCTTGGTAGCCTCTCTTATGGGGAAATGTAGTCTTGTGCTTCCATGAGCCATAGTAGTCCGCTACAGCCCGGATCACCGGAGTCCTGCTAGCCCAGCACTACTGCTCCGGAACACTTGGCTGGCCGGCATGTGATTCACTTCGTTCCTGTGTCTGTCCCTTCGGGGAAATGTCACGCGGTGACATCCGGAGTCCTGCCTAGCCTGCTACAGCCCGGGTTCCCGGAGTCCTGTTAGCCTAGTGCTACAACCCGGATTCGCACGCTGCTGACCGACATGCTCGATGTTGATTCACGTATGCCTGTCCCCGTAAGTTAGTGCCACTTTGGGTTCACGACTAGTCATGTCGGCCCGGGTTCTCTGTCATATGGATGCTAGCGACACTATCATATACGTGAGCCAAAAGGCGCAAATGGTCCCGGGCCATGGTAAGGCGACACCCGTGGGAATACCGTGCATGAGGCCGCAAAGTTATATGAGGTGTTACATGCTAGATCGGTGTGACTTAGAATCGGGGTCCTGACATCAGAGGCCGAGAAATTTTTGAGAAGTCCTTAATGAACCTCTTATAAAAACCGGCATGACCAAGGAAACTTCTTATACCTTTGATGTCCTTGGGACACGACATCTTTTCAATAGAATCAACTTTAGCTTTAATAACTTCAATACCTCTTTCAGAAATTTTATGCCCCAAGACAATGCCTTCATTAACCATAAAGTGGCATTTCTCCCAGTTCAAGACAAGGTTAGTTTCTTCACATCTCTGCAAAACTCGATCAAGGTTGCTCAAGCAATCATCAAAAGAGGATCCATAAACAGAGAAATCATCCATGAAAACCTCATAAATCTTTTCACAAAAATCAGAGAATATAGCCATCATGCATCTTTGAAAGGTAGCAGGTGCATTACATAAACCAAAAGGCATACGTCTATAAGCAAAGGTACCGAAAGGGCAAGTAAAAGTGGTCTTCTCTTGATCATCAGCTGACACAAGTATTTGAGAGAAGCCAGAGTAACCATCTAGAAAGCAAAAATGTGTGTGCTTGGATAATCTTTCTAGCATTTGATCAATGAAAGGCAAAGGGTAGTGATCTTTTTTAGTAGCTTTATTTAATTTGCGGAAAATCAATTACCATCCTATAACATGTAATAATTCTTTGCGGAATCAATTCATCTTTATCATTAGGAACGACAGTAATACCTCCCTTCTTAGGGACACAATGGACAGGACTTACCCACTGACTATCAGCAACGGGATAAATTATACCTGCTTCGAGGAGCTTTAATATTTCCTTTCTTACCACTTCTTTCATCTTAGGATTTAGCTGTCGTTGGTGTTCAATAACTGGTTTGGCGTCTTTCCCCAAATTTATTTTGTGTTGACATAGAGTGGGACTAATGCCCTTAAGATCATCAAGAGTATATCCAATAGCAGCACGGTGCTTCTTCAGAGTTTTCAATAATTTCTTTTCTTCATGCTCTAAAAGGTTACCACTAATAATAACAGGATATATCTTCTTTTCATCAAGAGAAGCATATTTAAGAGTATCAGGTAAAGGTTTAAGCTCAAACACGGGATCACCCTTGGGTGGAGGAGGATCCCCTAGGATTTCAACAGGCAAATTGTGTTTCAGAATAGGTCCCTGTTTAAAGAATACTTCATCTAGTCCCCTTCTTTCATTCATAAACATATCATTTTCATGGTCGAGCAAATATTGTTCTAAAGGATCATTAGGAGGCACGGCAATAGAAGCAAGACCAATAATTTCATCTTTACTAGGCAATTCTTCCTCTCGGGGTTGTCTACTAAATTGAGCAAAATTAAACCCGTGAGACATATCACCCAAACCAATAGTAACAACATCCTTTTCGCAGTCTATCCTAGCATTAACAGTGTTCAAGAAGGGTCTACCAAATATAATGGGACAAAAACTATCTTGTGGGGAACCAAGAACAAGAAAATCAGCAGGATATTTAACCTTCCCACACAATACTTCAACATCTCTAACAATCCCGATTGGTGAAATAGTATCTCTATTGGCAAGCTTAATTGTAACATCAATTTCTTCTATCTCAGCAGGTGCAATATCATGCATAATTTCTTTGTATAAGGAATGAGGTATTGCACTTGCACTAGCACCCATATCACATAAGCCATGATAACAATGATCTCCTATTTTAATAGAAATAACAGGCATGCCTACAACAGGTCTATGTTTATTTTTAGCATCAGGTCTAGCAATTCTAGCAGCTTCATTGCAGAAGTAAATAACATGCCCATCACTTTTATCGGCCAAGAGATCTTTAACCATAGCAATTTTAGGTTCAACTTTAACTTGCTCAGGGGGTTTGTGTCCTAATATTACTTTTGTTGACTACTGTTGAAGCTTTAGCATGATCCTTTATTCTAAGAGGGAAAGGTGGCTTCTCAACATAAGCAGTAGGAACAATAGGATGATTATAAGTGATAGTCTTTTCTTCAACTTTAATAGGTGCAACTACTTTTACTTCAATGGGAGGATTATATTTAAAACACTTCTCCTTAGGGAGATCAACATGAGTAGCAAAGGATTCATAGAAAGAAGCTACTATCTCGGAGTCAAGTCCATATTTAGTGCTAAATTCACGGAAAGCATCGGTATCCATAAAGGATTTAACACAATCAAACATAGGTGTTATACTTGACTCTTTACCTTCGTCGAGGTCCCAATCTTCATAGTTGCGTTTAATTCTTTACAATAAATCCCATTTGGATTCCATATCCTTCATCATAAAAGAGCCAGTATAAGAAATATCGAGCATGGAGCGATTATTGAGAGAAAGCCGAGCATAATTTTTTTTAATAATCACTTCTCTTGAGAGCTCATGATTGGGGCATGAATATAACATTGACTTAAGCCTCCCACAAGCTTGAGCGATGCTTTCTCCTTCGCGACGCCAAAAATTATATATATAATTACGATCATGATGAACAAGATGCATAGGATAAAACTTATGATGAAATTCCAATTTCAATCGTTTGTAGTTCCATGATCCCATATCATCACATAGCCTATACCATGTCAATGCCTCTCCCTTCAAAAATAAAGGGAAGACCTTCTTCTTGATAACATCATCGGGCATACCTGCAAGCTTAAATAATCCACAAACTTCATCCACATATATTAGGTGTAAATCGGGATGCAATGTTCCATCTCCTCCAAAGGATTAGCTAGCAGTTTCTCTATCATACCCGAAGGAATTTCAAAGTAAACATTTTCAGTAGGTTGAGGAGCAACTCTTTGCTCTACTGGACGGGGTGAAGATAGCCCGAACAAGCCCCTCAGAGGATTACTTTCCATATTAACAAGTGACAGTAAATTTCAGCACACTATATAAATTTTTTCCTTACCAAATTCCACAAACCAAAGGCGCTCCACTCCCCGGCAACAGCGCCAGAAAAGAGTCTTGATGACCCACAAGTATAGGGGATCTATCGTAGTCCTTTCGACAAGTAAGAGTGTCAAACCCAACGAGGGGCAGAAGGAAATGATAAGGGGTTTTCAGCAAGGTATTCTCTGCAAGCACTAAAATTATCGGTAACAGATAGTTTTGTGATACGGTAATTTGTAACGGGTAACATATAATGAAAGTAAACAAGGTGCGGCAAGATGGCCCACGCAAAGGACAAGCCTGGACAAACTCTTATATAGAGAAAAGCGCTCCCGAGGACACATGGGAATTATCATCACGCTAGTTTTCATCACGCTCATATGATTCGCATTCGTTACTTTGATAATTTGGTATGTGGGTGGACCGGTGCTTGGGTGCCGCCCTCTCTTGGACAAGCATCCCACTTATGATTAACCCCTATTGCAAGCATCCGCAACTACAAAAGAATTATTAAGGTAAACCTAACCATAGCATGAAACATATGGATCCAAATCAGCCCCTTACGAAGCAACTCATAAACTATGGTTTAAGCTTGTGTCACTCTAGCAACCCATCATCTACTTATTACTTCCCAATGCCTTCCTCTAGGCCCAAATAATGGTGAAGTGTCATGTAGTCGACGTTCACATAACACCACTAGAGGAAAGACAACATACATCTCATCAAAATATCGAACGAATACCAAATTCACATGACTACTTATAGCAAGACTTCTCCCATGTCCTCAGGAACAAACGTAACTACTCACAAATCATATTCATGTTCATAATCAGAGGGGTATTAATATGCATAATGGATCTGAACATATGATCTTCCACCAAATAAACCAACTAGCATCAACTACAAGGAGTAATCAACACTACAAGTAACCCACAGGTACCAATCTGAGGCTTTGGGACAAAGATTTGATACAAGAGATGAACTAGGGTTTTACAGGAGATGGTGCTAGTGAAGATGTTGATGGAGATTGACACCCTCCCGATGAGAGGATTGTTGGTGATGATGATGGCGGTGATTTCCCCCTCCCGGAGGGAAGTTTCCCTGGCAGACAGCTCTGCCGGAGCCCTAGATTGGTTCCGCCAAGGTTCCGCCTCGTGGCGGCGGAGGATCTTCCCGAAAGCTTGCTTATGATTTTCCCTCGGACGAAAGACTTCATATAGCAGAAGATGGGCACCGAAGGCCTGCCAGGGGGCCCACGAGGTAGGGGGGCGTGCCCAGGGGGGTAGGGCGCGCCTCCCACCCTCGTGGCCAGGGTGTGGCCCCCCTCTGGTATTTTCTCCGCTCAGTATTTTTTATTAATTCCAAAAATGACTTCCGTGATGTTTTAGGACTTTTGGAGCTGTGCAGAATAGGTCTCTAATATTTGCTCCTTTTCCAACCCAGAATTCTAGCTGCCGGCATTCTCCCTCTTCATGTAAACCTTGTAAAATAAGAGAGAATAGGCATAAGTATTGTGACATAACGTGCAATAACAGCCCATAATGCAATAAATATTGATATAAAAGCATGATGCAAAATGGACGTATCATTTGCCCACATGCCCGACCTGTCAAGCAGAAAGTCCAGGAGCAGGCCTTGGAGAGGCAACAGTTCATTGCAGAAGAGATCAAGAAACTTGAGGCAGCTGGTTTGGTTAGACGAGTGATGCATCCCACGTGGTTGGAAAATCCAGTAGTAGTCCAGAAGGCTAACGGGAAGTGGAAGCTTTGCATAGATTTCACAGATCTCAACAAGGCTTGCCCGAAAGACCCATTTCCCTTTTCGCTTATCGACCAGATTGTGGATTCCACTTCAGGTTGTGATTTCCTCTCCTTTCTGGACGCATACTCTGGGTATCACCAAATCTTCATGTCCAAGGAAGATCAAGAGAAGACGTTGTTCATCACTCCATGTGGTACATACTGCTTTGTTCGCATGCCATTCAGATTAAAGAGTGTCGGGTCCACTTTTGCAAGGGCAATCTAGATTGGTTTTGAGCCACAGCTGCATAGAACATACAAACCAATATGGATGATATTGTGGTCAACACCAAGGATAAGGCCACCCTTACTCAAGATTTGGAGGAGACATTTGCTAATCTGCACAGGATCAATCTAAAGCTCAACCCGGAGAAGTGTGTATTTGGTGTTCCCTCCTGCAAGTTGCTTGGGTTCTTTGTATGCCATCGCGGGATCGAAGCCAACACCGACAAGATCAAAGCCATCGAGCAAATCCAAGTTCCAAGGACAGTTAAGGATGTGAGGCGTCTGACAGGATGTGTTGCCGCCCTAAGCAGATACATCTCCAAGTCTGCCGAGCGCGCCCTGCCGTTCTTCAAAATTTTGAAGAAGGCCAGTCCTATGAAGTGGAGCCCAGAAGCAGAAGCTTTGCAAGAGTTGAAGGCCTACTTGTCCTCTGTTCCTACCTTGGTTGCTCCCAAACCCCAGGAGCCATTGTTGCTATACTTGGCGGCAACCAACCAAGTGGTCAGTGCGGCCTTGGTAGCGCAGCGAGAAGTGGATGAGGCAGAAAGTGAGCAGAGACCGGCAGAATCTGAGAAGGATGAGGACAGCAATGAGCACGGCAACGAGAGCAACCCCAAGGACGTGGCAAGGAAGAAAGTGGTGCAGCGCTAGTGTACTTCGTCAGCTCCTTGTTACAGGGGGCTAGATCGAGGTACTCTGGCGTGCAAAAGTTGATCTTGGTCTCATTATGGCCTCAAGGAAACTTCGCCACTACTTTCAAGCCCATGAGATCATGGTTATTACTCGTTTTCCATTGTAAAGGATACTCCGAAACCTTGAGGCTACCGGCAGAATAGTGGAGTGGGCTTTGGAGTTATCTAGCTTTCGTCTGAAGTTTGAGAGCACATCAACTATTCAGAGCAAGGTGTTGGCAGAGTTTATTGCATAATGGACGCCAACCCCTGATGAGGAAGTGACAGAGACAGTTATCCCCGGCAAGGAAACGCCCCAAAATGGATTATGTATTTTGATGGTGCTTTTTCCCTACAAGGTGCGGGAGCTGGTGTGCTTCTTGTCGCCCCCTCCGGAGAGCACTTGAAGTACGTCGTCCAAATGCATTTTGCCCCGGGAAGAAGCCACCAAAAATACAGCTGAGTATGAAGGGCTCCTTCCGGGGCTCAGGATTGCAGCTGAATTGGAAATTAAGAAGTTGATCGTTCGAGGAGATTCACAGCTCGTGGCGAGACAAGTTAACAAGAATTACCAAAGTCCATTGATGGAGGCATACGTCGAGGAAGTGAGGAGATTGGAGGAGCACTTTCACGGATTGCAAACAGAGCACGTACCCCCTGCGAAAAATAGCATAACTGATCATCTGTCAAAGTGTGCTATGCAGAAGCTTCGTGTGGAACCAGGGACTTTTGTTCTCCATCTCACTCAGCCCTCCGTATCCCCAGCGACAATGGCCCAGAAAAGGAGAAAGTTGGACTACGGTAAGCCTCTCCCGATAGAGCCGTCCGCTCCTGGCAGAGACCCTGCCGGAAACA
The DNA here is from genome assembly GCF_002575655.3 of Aegilops tauschii subsp. strangulata. Classification (NCBI taxonomy): domain Eukaryota; kingdom Viridiplantae; phylum Streptophyta; class Magnoliopsida; order Poales; family Poaceae; genus Aegilops; species Aegilops tauschii. The sequence goes on from NC_053040.3 coordinate 257,454,158, forward strand.
ACTCCTCACAACCTACCGGACCACCCCCTCCAGCCGGGCCCATGGACTCCGCGAACGAGGCACATGCCCTCGCAGAAGAGGAGGTGCCTGTCACGCCCAATATGCGATCCTATCCGAGAGGAACTCGAAGGACCCACCAAGGATAGAGCCGCATATTGAAACGCTTTTGCAAGGTGGATATCATTACATCGTATCGTTACATACAAAGGCATACAAATGCCATAGGAATACATCAATACATCATACATAAGATCAACATCCGACTACGGATGAAACACAAACAGAAACTCAAACGACATCCACCCTGCTAGCCCAGGCTGCCGACCAGGAACCTATCCCAAGATAGACGAAGAAGAAGGCGAACTCCAAAACAAGCAAACATCGCTCTCACGTCAGATCATCGCATTACCTGCACCTGCAACTATTTTTGTAGTAATCTGTGAGCCACGAGGACTCAGCAATCCCATTACGATCAGTATCAAGACTAGCAAAGCTTAATGGGTATGGAAAGGATAAGTGGTGAGGTTGCAGCAAGTGACTAAGCATTGTATGGTGGCTAACTTATGAGTACAAGAGTAAGATGAGAAACTACGCAAACGGTCAGAAACTAGTAATGATCAAGAAGTGATCCTGAACTATTCGGCATTCAATGTATCCTAGATTACCCTGGCCTCTCAAAATTTGAATGAGTCCATCCGAGCTTAAATGGCAGAATAGTCTTCTATGGAACAAGCCATTCGAATCTGAGCTTTATGCGGGAAATCTTATTAGGTGTCTGATACGTCTCCAACGTATCTATAATTTTTTATTGTTCCATGCTATTATGTTATCTGTTTTGGATGTTTAATGGGCTTTATTATACACTTTTATATTATTTTTGGGACTAACCTACTAACCGGAGGCCTGGTGCAAATTGTTATTTTTTTGCCTATTTCAGTGCTTCGCAGAAAAGGTATATCAAACGGAATCCAAACGGAATGAAACCTTCGGGGGAGTTATTTTTGGAACAAATGCAATCCAGGAGACTTGGAGTGGACGTCAAGCAAGCAACGAGGAAGCCACGAGGCAGGGAGGCGCGCCCCCACCCTCGTGGGCCCCTCGTGGCTCCCCTGACCGACTTCTTTCGCCTATATATACTCATATACCCCGAAAACATCCAAGAGCACCACGAAACACTATTTCCACCGCCGCAACCTTATGTACCCATAAGATCCCATCTTGGGGCCTTTTCCAACGTTCCGCCGGAGGGGGAATCAATCACAGAGGGCTTCTACATCAACACCATAGCCTCTCTGATGATGTGTGAGTAGTTTACCACAGACCTTCGGGTCCATAGTTATTAGCTAGATGGCTTCTTCTTGATTCTCTTGGAGATCTACTCGATGTAATTCTTTTTGTAGTGTGTTTGTCGAGATCCGATGAATTGTGGGTTTATGATCAAGATTATCTATGAACAATATTTGAATCTCCTATGAATTCTTTTATGTATGAGTTGATATCTTTGCAAGTCTCTTCGAATTATCAGTTTGGTTTGGCCTACTAGATTGATCTTTCTTGCAATTGGAGAAGTGCTTAGCTTTGGGTTCAATCTTGCAATGTCCTTAGCTTTGGGTTCAATCCAAGTGACAGCAGGGGCAGCAAGGCACGTATTGTATTGTTGCCATCGAGGATAAAATGATGGGGTTTATATCATATTGCTTGAGTTTATCCCTCTACATCATGTCATCTTGCCTAATGCGTTACTCTGTTCTTATGAACTTAATACTCTAGATGCATGCTGGATAACGGTTGATGTGTGTAGTAATAGTAGTAGATGCAGAATCGTTTCGGTCTACTTGTCACGGACGTGATGCCTATATACATGATCATGCCTAGATATTCTCATAACTATGCGCTTTTCTATCAATTGCTCAACAGTAATTTGTTCACCCACCGTAGATGCTATCTTGAGAGAAGCCACTAGTGAAACCTATGGCCCCCGGGTCTATTTTCCATCATATAAGTTTCCAATCTATTTTAATTTGCAATCCTTACTTTCAATATATATCATAAAAATACCAAAAAAATTATCTTATTATCTCTATCAGATCTCGCTTTTGCAAGTGGTCATGAAGGGATTGACAACCCCTTTATCGCGTTGGTTGCAAGGTTCTTATTTGTTTGTGTAGCTACAAGGCGACTTGCGTGTAGTCTCCTACTGGATTGATACCTTGGTTCTCAAAATTGAGGCAAATACTTACGCTACTTTGTTGCATCACCCTTTCCTCTTCAAGGGAAAACCAACGCAGTGCTCAAGAGGTAGCAAGAAGGATTTCTGGCGCCGTTGCCGGGGAGGCTTATACCAAGTCAAGTCAAGATTTGATCTCCCGCCAACGTGCGATTTCTGGCGCCGTTGCCGGGGAGTCTACGCACAAGTCAAGACATACCAAGTACCCATCACAAACTCTTATCCCTCGCATTACATTATTTTCCATTTGCCTCTCGTTTTCCTCTCCCCCACTTCACCCTTGCCATTTTATTTGCCTTCGTTTTCTATTCTTCTCTTTTCGGTTGCTTCTTGTGTATCCGTGTGTTAGATCGTTTGCCCTGCTGTCATGGCTAGTCCTTCTATCATTGTTAGAACTCCCGATCATGAAGTTCTTAATTTTAAACAAAGGGAGGGAGAAAATCTAGAAGATGCTTGGCATAGAATTTGTAATGCTCAGAATAGATCTACTAGGAAGCAATCTACTTCCGTTCTTCTTCACAATTTTTATGTAGGCATCACCCTTGGAATAGATATATTCTTGATACCATTACCGGAGGGAATTTCTTGGGTAGCCATACTTTTGATTGTTATAATGCTATGATAGATTTGTTTGGCCCACCACCTCCTTTTGTTAATGGAACTATTTTAACTTTGGAACATGTGATGCAAAGGCTTGAAATTATTGAAAATAAAGTTGCCACTGTAGAGTTGATTGAGAATTTGGATAAAAATATCCACAACCAGATTACCCAATATGGATCTAAGGTAGGAGTTACTTTGAAATTTTTTAAGGAAAAAGAACCCATAGTTAACGAAAAGATAGATCAAGATTCCACAAGAATTGATAAACTTGAGGGTTTTATTACCAACTTAGGGTCTGGTTTTTCTTCCATGAAAAAACCTCCAAATCCTCCTACTGCCAAAGTTGCCAAATTGATGTATGTGCCTAAAAATAAAGGTGAATCTTCTAGTAAGGAAAATGCGGATCTCAAATCCATAAGTGTTCACCCCAACATTTTCGCTATCGTTAAGGAACCTTTTGCTACAAATGATTTTCTCGATTTCTTGCCTAGGAGTTTGATCATTAATAAAAAGAAGGAAACTCCTAAGGGTTATAAGTGTTCAATTGAAGAATTGCCTACCAAAGATGATAATACCTAGATCTATTCTTGACTTTATGCCTAGCTAGGGGCGTTAAACAATAGCGCTTGTTGGGAGGCAACCCAATTTTATTTTTGTTTCTTGCTTTTTGTTTCTGTTTAGTAATAAATAATTCTTCTAGCCTCTGTTTGGATGTGTTTTTATGTTTTAGTTAGTGTTTGTGCCAAGTAGAACCAATAGGATCTTCTTGGGTGATAGTTGTTTGATCTTGCTGTAAAAGACAGAAACTTTATGCTCATGAAAATAATTATTAAAATTCAGCAGAACGTGAAAAAATACCAATTCTTTTTGAAGTAGATCAATACACAAATTATACAGGTTGTCCTAGTTTTTCAGTAATTTTGGAGTTCCAGAAGTATTCGAACAAATCTGATTGCTACAGACAGTTCTGTTTTTGACAGATTCTGTTCTTCGTGTCTTGTTTGCTTATTTTGATGAATCTATGGCTAGTATCGGGGGGTATGAACCATAGAGAAGTTGGAATACAGTAGGTTTAACACCAATATAATTAAAGAATGAGTTCATTACAGTACCTTGAAGTGGTGATTTGTTTTCTGATACTAACGGAGCTCATGAGATTTTCTGTTGAGTTTTGTGTTGTGAAGTTTTCAAGTTTTGGGTAAAGATTTGATGGATTATGGAATAAGGAGTGGCAAGAGCCTAAGCTTGGGGATGCCCAAGGCACCCCAAGGTAAAATTCAAGGACAACCAAAAGCCTAAGCTTGGGGATGCCCCAAAAGGCATCCCCTCTTTTGTCTTCGTCCATCGGTAACTTTACTTGATGTTGTATTTTTATTCACCACATGATATGTGTTTTGCTTGGAGCGTCTTGCATGATTTGACTCCTTGATTTTTAGTTTACCACAATCATCCTTGCTTTGCACACCTTTTGGAGAGACACACATGAATCGGAATTTATTAGAATACTCTATGTGCTTCATTTATATCTTTTGAGCTAGATAGTTTTGCTCTAGTGCTTCACTTATATGTTTTAGAGCACGGTGGTGGTTTTATTTTATAGAAATTATTGATATGTCATGCTTCACTTATATTATTTTGAGAATTCTTTAGAACAGCATGGTAATTTGCTTTGGTTATAAAATTAGTCCTAATATGATAGACATCCAAGATGGGTATAATAAATACATTCATAAAAAGTGCATTGAATACTATGAGAAGTTTGATACTTGATGGTTGTTTTGATATATGAAGATGGTAATATTAGAGTCGTGCTAGTTGAGTAGTTGTGAATTTGAGAAATACTTGTGTTGAAGTTTGCAAGTCCCGTAGCATGCACGTATGGTAACCGTTATGTAACAAATCTGAAACATGGGGTGTTCTTTGATTGTCATCCTTATGAGTGGTGGTTGGGGACGAGCGATGGTCTTTTCCTACCAATCTATCCCCCTACGATCATGCGCGTAGTTCTTGGTTTTTGATGACTTGTTGATTTTTACAATAAGTATGTGAGTTCCTTATGACTAATGTTGAGTCCATGGATTATACGCACTCTCACATTTCCATCATTGCTAGACTCTTCGGTACCATGCATTGCCCTTTCTCACCTTGAGAGTTGGTGCAAACTTCGCCGGTCCATCCAAACCCCGTGATATGATACGCTCTATCACACATAAACCCCCTTATATCTCCCTCAAAACAGCCACCATACCTACCTATTATGGCATTTCCATAGCCATTCCGAGATTTATTGCCATGCAACTTTCCACCGTTTCATTTATTATGACATGCTTCATCATTGTCATATTGCCTTGCATGATCATGTAGTTGACATTGTATATGTGGCAAAGCCACCATGCATAATTTATCATACATGTCATTCTTGATTCATTCCCCATCCTGGTACACCGCCGGAGGCATTCATATAGAGTCATACTTTGTTCCGGTATCGAGTTGTAATCATTGAGTTGTAAATAAATAGAAGTGTGATGATCATCATTAATAGAGCATTGTCCAAAAAAAGGAAAGGCCAAAAAAAGAAAGGCCCAAAAAAAAGAAATAAAAAGGGACAATGCTACTATCCTTTTTTCCACACTTGTGCTTCAAAGTAGCACCATGATATTTATGATAGAGAGTCTCTTGTTTTGTCACTTTCATATACTAGTGGGAACTTTTCATTATAGAACTTGGCTTGTATATTCCAACAATGGGCTTCCTCATATGCCCTAGGTCTTCATGAGTAAGCAAGTTGGATGCACACCCACTTAGTTTCTTTTGTTGAGCTTTCATACATTTATAGCTCTAGTGCATCTGTTGCATGGCAATCCCTACTCCTTGCATTGACATCAATAGATGGGCATCTCCCTAGCCTATTGATTAGCCGCGTCAATGTGAGACTTTCTCCTTTTTTGTCTTCTCCACACAACCCCCATCATTATATTCTATTCCACCCATAGTGCTATGTCCATGGCTCACACTCATGTATTGCGTGAAAGTTGAAAAAAGTTTGAGTTTACTAAAGTATGAAACAATTGCTTGGCTTGTCATTGGGGTTGTGCATGATGAGAGCATTCTTGTGTGACGAAAATGAACCATAGCCAAACTATATGATTTTGTAGGGATGAACTTTCTTTGGCCATGTTATTTTGAGAAGACATAATTGCTTAGTTAGTATGCTTGAAGTATTATTATTTTTATGTCAATATTAAACTTTTGTCTTGAATCTTTCGGATCTAAACATTCATGCCACAATAAGAGAATTACTTAGAAAATTATGTTAGGTAGAATTCCACATCAAAAATTCTTTTTTTATCATTTACCTACTCGAGGACAAGCAGGAATTAAGTTTGGGGATGCTTGATACGTCTCCAACGTATCTATAATTTTTTATTGTTCCATGCTATTATGTTATCTGTTTTGGATGTTTAATGGGCTTTATTATAAACTTTTATATTTTTTTGGGACTAACCTGCTAACCGGAGGCCCAGTGCAAATTGTTGTTTTTTTGCCTATTTCAGTGTTTCGCAGAAAAGGAATATCAAACGGAATCCAAAAGGAATGAAACCTTCGGGAGAGTTATTTTTGGAACAAACGCAATCCAGGAGACTTGGAGTGGACATCAAGCAAGCAACAAGGAAGCCACGAGGCAGGGAGGCGCGCCCAGGGGGTAGGCGCGCCCCCACCCTCGTGGGCCCCTCGTGGCTCCCCTGACATACTTCTTTCGCCTCTATATACTCATATACCCCGAAAACATCCGAGAGCACCACGAAACCCTATTTCCACCGCCGCAACCTTCTGTACCCGTGAGATCCCATCTTGGGGCCATTTCCAGTGCTCCGCCAGAGGGGGAATCGATCACGGAAGGCTTCTACATCAACACCATAGCCTCTCCGATGATGTGTGAGTAGTAGTTTACCACAGACCTTCTGGTCCATAGTTATTAGCTAGATGGCTTGTTCTCTCTCTTTGGATGTCAATACAAATTTCTCCTTGATTCTCTTGGAGATCTATTCAATGAAATTCTTTTTGTGGTGTGTTTGTCGAGATCCGATGAATTGTGGGTTTATGATCAAGATTATCTATAAACAATATTTGAATCTCCTCTGAATTCTTTTATGTATGATTTGATATCTTTGCAAGTCTCTTCGAATTATTAGTTTGGTTTGTCCTACTAGATTGATCTTTCTTGCAATGGGAGAAGTGCTTATGTGGTGTCCTTTCCGAGTGACTGCAGGGGCAGCAAGGCACGTATTGTATTGTTGCCATCAAGGATAAAAAGATGGCGTTTATATCATATTGCTTGAGTTTATCCCTCTACATCATGTCATCTTGCCTAATGCGTTACTCTGTTCTTATGAACTTAATACTCTAGATGCATGCTGGATAGCGGTCGATGTGTGGAGTAATAGTAGTAGATGCAGAATCGTTTCGGTCTACTTGTCACGGACGTGATGCCTATATACATGATCATGCCTAGATATTCTCATAACTATGCGCTTTTCTATCAATTGCTCGACAGTAATTTTTTCACCCATCGTAGATGCTATCTTGAGAGAAGCCCCTAGTGAAACCTATGGCCCCCGGGTCTATTTTCCATCATATAGGTTTCCAATCTATTTTACTGTGCAATCATTACTTTCAATCTATATCAGAAAAATACGAAAAATATTTATCTTATTATCTCTATCAGATCTCACTTTTGCAAGTGCCGTGAAGGGATTGACAACCCCTTTATCGCATTGGTTGCAAGGTTCTTATTTGTTTGTGTAGGTGCAAGGCGACTTGCGTGTAGTCTCCTACTGGATTGATACATTGGTTCTCAAAACTGAGGGAAATACTTGTGCTACTTTGCTGCATCACCCTTTCCTCTTCAAGGGAAGACCAACGCAGTGCTCAAGAGGTAGCAGTGTCTCCGATCTTGAGCTTTATGCGGGACTGCTTTCGAGCTCCAACGTCAAATTGCATTCGAGCTCCAATGATGATCAGCGTCCGAGGTATCATAGATTACCTCGGTCTTTCAAAATTGAAGAAATTCATCCGAGCTTTATGCCGGAAATGCCCTCTAGGGAGCAAGCCACTTGCGCCCGAGCTTTATGGCGGATTGCTTCCGAGGTGGTGCACCACCCCGACCGTGGCCTGATTTTTTGTGGACATTTTTGATTGGTGCAATTTTTTCTCTGCCAAGATATATAGCCAGTAGCCATCAAGGTGTGTGTCGGTCTAAAACCCGAGATGCACCTGAAGGATGACATAAAACTGCCGATCCCAGTAGCCCCTGAGACTCAGGTAGATTCACCAAATTGGCCCGAGGATCAACTCCTAGATCGGCAGCATACTTTGGAACACAAAAGGGGTGCGCACACACCTCGAGACTCGGGTTGGATGCGGCTGTCCAACCTGAGGACCATAATCTCCTCGGAATGTGTATTGCACTTAAATTTTCTGCATTGAATTGTCAATGTAGTAGCCCCCGAGACTTGGGTTGGGCAACATGGCCGACCCTAGGATCATACCTCCTCGGGAACTAGTTGAATTGTCATGTGTGTTTTGACAATACCGAGGTGGATTTCAGCAGGAAAGATGTTGAACTGTAGTTTTAGAAAAGAGTTTCACGCCGAACACTTCCACCAAGAGAATGCCTTGCTGAAAGGAAAACATAAAAAAGGTTAAAGATGTTATAAGCTCAAAAGACCAAAAAACATGTGTAAAAAACTTTATGTCTAGATTGAATCAAGCTTTTTTGGTGCCAATACGAAATTGGTCTTAAAATGTTGCTTCCGTCGTGCTTTGACATGACACATCTGATATATAAACTTCAAGTGGGCCAGCCTTCGGCTTCAACCTCCCTATCCCGAAGGCGGAGTGTTTCTCAGGCCAGTTTAGCGAAATAAACGGGAGCGGCTTTAGAGAAACCAGGCTACCCGGCTATTCATCATGCACTTGATCTGAGAAAGGAGTGGTAGAAAAAGACTTTGCAATGACTAAGAATAAAACATCTGTTATAAAACGACTCATAAAAATTTAAGAGCCCCCAAGTGACTTGGGTAGAAGATTTTTATGTATAATGATTATATGTACCGAAGTACTTATATAATATCTGGGTTCGTCTAAACTTTGAACGCGTATTATCCGACTGTCGGCTTCTCCCTCTTCGGCCAAGGGCCAAAAAGTGTTATCTACTCCGCCTACCGAGAATATCGGCGGTGTTTCGGATAACCAGGCAATCAGGCCATGAGGCTGTAATAGACAAAGCACGCCCAGGGAACTTATGCTATATTACTTATGTAACGTAAGAAGCGTCTTCAAAGAAAATAGTGCGCCCAATGGTACCTTTCTTTGGTCGCTCATGATTACTATGAGATAAATGCAATAGATTTGTGTACGCGTGAGTTTTGTCGTGTGCCGACCATAGTTGAAAAGAATAAGAGCGCTAGCTTTCGGCTTCACTCGTCTTAGGTAGGAGTTCGGATGACCCAATCGTAACAATCGCAGAGGTTCTCCCTTTACTCCCTAGCCAAACAATCGGGAACGTAGGGGTAAGCACAGGAGCCAGGCAACCCAGCTTTGTAGAACACTTAAGTCAACATGATGCATATTTTGGCATAATACACGAGCAAGGAAAGAAGTTGTACAATAATAATCACATGCAAAGAGAAAAAGTTTCATAAAGGATGCCCCCAAGTAAACGGGGTATTTGAATTTGTTTGTAACAAACAAACTTTTGACAAAGAAACTTTTTTCACAAAAAAGTATAATGCTTGGTCGTACCGAACAAAATTTAAAACTATAAGTTTTGAGCATGAAAGCGACTTAGCTGGTTAATGTGTTCGGTGTGACGTGGGCCGAGCTTGTAGCGGCTCAAGGTCCCAGCTCCCAAGCCGGTCTTGACGTACCCGAGCGAAGATCTCGGCTTGACGGAGTGATAGCACAATAGTGTCGAAGTGCCGAGGCGAAACCCCGGTCCAACCAAGGAGACAGAGTAGTTCAGCAGCGTGACAGTGAAGCCCCCATGTCAGCCGACGTGTCGAAATAGGTCGGCATTGCGGACGTCGCTTTGATGAAGGGACGACGCGATAATGGCGACACACGGTATCACACCATGGTGACGGTGGAATTTGGTTGATGGAGGCGGGAGGAAGACTCTGTACACCGAGGTGACCGCGCGATGCAGCAAAAATTGATTATCTTCACACATAAAATAGTGCAAGGCAGAAGTAATAATAATAAAATGCTTCAAAACAAAAATTAAAAATTCATCCAATTAATTAATTTGTGAGAAACAAATAATTAAAGGAACACGGCCTGGACATGGGGGTCGGCTCGACGGAGTGGAGGCATCAAAGTGTCATTGCAGATCAGAATTTGCCGAACAATGATGTTGTCGGGCTGCTGACAGAAAACCAGTCCATTGTATAACGGCGACTACAAGGGAGACAAGACTGTAGAGCTGCCACAATGAAAATTCCCAAACCATAGAAGACATGTTCTGGGATATTGTGTACCACTATTTCAAGTATGCACAACTGCACGTGCGCCCTTGAGAAGCCGGTCTAGTTGGAGCTAAGCAGACCATCTCATGGAGACCGCGTTACACAGTCCAAGCCAATTGCCTGCGCACATAATATATGGTAAGCCAAAAATAATAACAAACAAAGTTAATGATAATATATATATATATATAATTCTTCTACTTAATTAATTTAAGTGAAGTAAACAATTAAGAGAATATGGCCAGGTCGCTGATGTCGGTATATGTCGGAAATCCGCATGATGACGCCATTGTCGGAAATCTGCATGATGACGATGACGGCACAATGTGATGACCACATAGCCTGAATTTGCACGGATGGCCGGGTTGCAGTCGCAGTGTCCACTGAATTATGGATGAAGTCGGCTCACCAGATGCTGACCGGACTGGAATCAGACCATCACGTCTGTCGCGGGGTGGTCCAAACTGTAAACCAGTCACAGAAAATCTATGCAAAAAAATTTATGCAAACCAGCAGAAATTTTTCTATGTAAAAAATAATGCATATACGGTTAATTAGAAAAATAGAACCTGATGTTTCTATTTGGGTAGCACGGCAGGGAACTCCGTGAAGTGAAAAATATGTAGACAAAAAGACTAGTATTGTCTTGCATGGAGATCAAACTTCGGAAGGAGTGGTGACCTATTAGATATGAGTGGAATTCCTCACGTGGATGTTTACTAGTGGTTAGTCTTCAAGGAGTAATAACCATGGTGGCTGGTGCATATGCAGAGCGACCAGGTGCATGTGGGTGCCGCCTTGGTCTTTGATCCAGAAAACTGTCCAGGCCGCGATGGGGCAACAGGGATCCAAGCAGTGTAACTTTGCCGGCCATTGGAGTTCGGAACTGTAGATGTGTACCGCCTGGACTTGCGTGCATGTACGCCGATCTCTCTATATTTAGATCAGATTGTCCTTGCCATCATCTAACGCTGCGCATAGATGCTTTCATCCGAATTCCTCTCGATTCAATCTATCACAAATCTATGCACATAAGAGAGTGCAAACTAGTAATAATAATTGAAAAAAATGCATAATTAATTCATGTGAATTAAGTGATTGAAGAAAGATGGCCTGGCATTGAGATCATCTTGGTCGAGCGCGTATGTGGACGTAGGTCGCTGTTCATGGAACGATGGTGTCAACGCGATGCGACATCCGTCAGACCATGATTGCCGTGTTATACATCTTGGATCGCCTGGGAACGGTGACACCAAGTAGAAAAGCTGCATGCACAAAACAATGCGAGCCAAGAGAAAAATATCCAGGAGAAAATACTAGTTATTTAATAGAACTAGTTAATGAAACAGCCGCACCTGGTGGTTTGCTAGGTAGTAGTCATAGCAACCAAACCAAAAGCACTTTCCAGTAGTCCTAGTGCTTAGTGCCCACATGAAGTCAAAACCGATCTGACCCTTGTACAGGTTCCCACATAAACACGCAGCTGGCCAAACGTCTTTTACATTGAGATGTGATGCTTGACCAAGGTTTGATCCCATCGGAGCTTGGGGTGCGTGAGGCCAGCCCTTGCACGCACCCACCTGGAGGAGCGGCCCGATCTGGTGCGTGCACCGCGCCTAGCCGGTCTGTATGAACCATACAAGTTGATTGCTAGATATGATGCGGCCGCCGCTGAAGAACATCATGATAATTTGTCCGTGATCTCAATTGTGCCTGCAAACGAAAATTTGCACAAGCTCTCAGCAACAACCCTAAAAGAGGCTAATTTAAAGGCATTCATTAAAGATCCCATCGCACCATGACAATCACCTAGAAGGCTCTCAATGAAAGCACCAATGTCAGTTCTATATCCGGCATATCTCGTAGTAGGGGTCCTAAGCTAGGCGTCTTGGAGCGATGGTAACACAGACACATGATTTTACCCAGGTTCGGGCTCTCGAAGAGATAATACCCTACGTCCTGCTTTTGATTGTATTCATATGGGGTGTAGTACAGAGTACATGTGTCTACCACGAGATTCTTCTAATGAATATTACATGATCTATTGACTAGCCTGGCCCCGGTTTATATAATGTATTAGAGGCCCAGGGTTTAGAAGAGTCCTCGTCTTGGGCGCCAAGTCTTGTGGAATATCCCTTGTATGCGGCATAGGCTGCTCGAACTAGCCCAATAGTGAATCATCATGGGGGTCCACGGCCTGACCCACTGGTCGGGAGACGACATGGTGAGTACCCCCTAGTCGAGGACACCATCAGTGCTCCCTCGAGCGCGCCTACGAGGCTGCCGCAGTCGAAAACTCACAAGGCGAGGGTGCGGTCCTCCCTCCTAAGGCCACCCCAAAGAAGAAGAAGCATCTCCTCCTCAAGGGTCGTCAGGAGGCTGGGGCGCCCGACGATCATGCCTGAGGCCCCGTGCCCACTGCTGGGGTGCCCTTCCCTCTAACTTTGGCATGGTTCCCCCTTCCATTCTCGCGGTAGCTCAGTGCTATACGTCGGTAGGACCCAGTCCCTAGGCAAGCTTCGCTCGTCCCTAGTATGCCAAGTCGCGATGCCGTGGTCAAGGCCAGGAGGTGAGCGGCCCGAGGTCCGGTAAGAGCCCCTGAGGCGTGATGCTCAGGAGGTCCCCTTTCGCATGCAAGCGGCTCCCGAAGGACTGAAAGGAAAGTTTCCTTGCCCGAGCGAAATCGCCAGAGACAAAGCGCTGATTATGAGGTTCACGCCTGCGCGTGCGAGGTGACTTATCTTTGCGAGCTTGTGGTGGTTCCTTTGCTGCGAGGGCGAACTTCTTGTGAGACGACAGGCTATGCCCTTATCTGATGGCGCCCTCCCAACCCGCAGGGCCCCTACCGACTTCATCTCCCCTGCTCGTCTGGGTGCTACATCCTTGGGGCCCGGCTCTCGAGCGAGGCTCGGCCGCCACTGGTATGCCAGGTCGCGATGCCATGGTCAAGGCTAGGGGATGAGGGCTCGAGAGCCGGTAGGAACCCCTGAGTCGCGGTGCTCAAGGGCCCCCCCTTTAACGTGCAAGTGACTTGCGCGAGAAAAGAGTGGCTGGCTGTGATGGGGTGCCTAGGTGGGGTTGCGTCCTTCGGCACGTAGCATGGCACACTTCCATGGTCACGAGTGGTTGGTGAGGCCGCTCGTGGTCCTGACGAGGTGTTGGTGACGTGCATGAAAGTTCCCTTTCAGTCCTTCGGGAGCCGCTTGCGCGCCAAAGGCGAGCTCCTAAGCATCACGCCTTAGGGTCTCTTACCGGACCTCGGGCCGCTCACCTCATGGCCTTGACCACGGCCTTGCGACCTGGCATACCAGCAACGGTCGAAGCTTGCCTGGGGACTGGGTCCTGCCGGCGTAGAGCACTAAGCTACCGCGAGAATGAAAGGGGGAACCATGCCAAAGCGAGAGGCGCCAACACAACATCGATTGGAAATGTTAACATTAAAGTGCGAGCATCACGGTTTTTACATACCCCCATGGGGCCCATCACGATTTTTCGCGCAGGAATGAAGCAAAAGGAAAAACCACCTGAGAGCCATGGCCTTGGCAGCATCGCATGCGACGTGAGGATGGCATCTCTCCTCCCCTAGGCCCGAGCGCAGCGACGTGGCGGCTCGTAGCTGTTTTCGTCGCTCGAGCCTGGTCCAGAGGAAGCGATGCTGCTGTCGGAGGAGTCGCGGGCTAGACCAAGGGCAAGTTCACCACTGGTGGCTTCGCCGCCTCGCCAGCTCGTAGGGGAACCACTACTCGATCGCCTCCCCTGGGGAAACACTCCAGACGTAGGCCGTCCTCTCCGAAGACCTTGAAGAAGAGTGTCGACGCCCCGTCGTACTCGAAGTGGATGGCGTGTCCCTCCTGCGAGCGACAGGCGTGGGCAATCGCGCACCATTCTCGTGTCATGAAGATGTCGTCGGAGTGGAGGGCCTCAACCTCCGCCTCCAAAGCTTGGCTGCTGCAGCTGTCGTGCTGCAGCCACAGCTCCACAGGCCCCTTCGGTGGTATCTCCCCTGCCAAAGACCGTGGCAGCTGGATCCACGTGCGCGGTGGCATTGTTGTCCACACCCTGAACTCGCGAGCCATATCGCGCCCATGGGCTTGCGGGCAAGGTAGTCGTGCGGCCACCGCTTGTTCTCCTCCACGACTTCGTCCCCCGCAAGTTCCGTGGCCGCTCCCATGGACGGGGCTATGCGCACGAACATACGCGCGGACTGCGAAGCCCGGTGGAGCGTGTTTGTGCCAAGGTCGCGTTGCCATGGGCGCCACGGTGGCATCGCGAGCACAGCCGCGCCTTTCTTCGTTGGGAGGAGCTTTGATTCCACCAAAGGGGTTGATACGTCCATTATGCATCATGTTTACCTACTGTTAGTTATATTGTTTTTATGCATAATAATGCCTTTTGGAGTAATTCTAATGCCTTTTCTCTCAAAATATGCAAGGTTCACACAAAGAGGGAGAATACAGGCAGCTGGAATTCTGGACCTGAAAAAGCTACGCCAGGCTACCTATTCTGCACAACTCCAAATGAGCTGAAAGTTTACGGAGATTTATTATGGAATATATAATAAATATTGGAGCCAATAAGTACTATAGGGGGCCCATCAGGTGGGCATAACCCACCTGGGCGCGCTAGGAGGCCTAGGCGCGCTCTGGTGGGTTGAGCCCTCCTCGGCCCACCTCCGGTGCCCCTCTTCTGGTATATAAGTCATTTTGACCTAGAAAAAATAAGGAGACGTCTTTTGGGACGAAGCGCCGCCGTCTCAAGGCAGAACTCGGGAAGGAGCACTTTTGCCCTCCGGCGGAGCGATTCCACCGGGGGAATTTCCCACCCGGAGGGGGAAATCATCGTCATCATCATCACCAACAAGTCTACCATCTTGGAGAGGGCAAGCACCATCCCCATCTTCAACAGCACCATCTCCTCTCAAAGCCTAGTTCATCTCTTGTGTTCAATCTTTGTACCGAAACTATAGATTGTTACTTGTGGGTGACTAGTAGTGTTGATTACATCTTGTAGTTGATTACTATATGGGTTATTTGGTGGCAGATTATATGTTCAGATCCATTATGATATTTAATACCCCTCTGATCTTGAGCATGATTATCATTTCTGAGTAGTTACTTTTGTTCTTGAGGCCACGGGAGAAATCTTGTTGAAAGTAATCATGTGAAATTTATATGTGTTCGATATTTTGATGGTGTGTATGTTGTGATTCCCTTAGTGGTGTCATGTGAACGTCGACTACATGACACTTCACCATATTTGGGCCTAAGGGGATGCATTGTGGAGTAGTTATTAGATGATGGGTTGCGAGAGAGACAGAAGCTTAAACCCTAGTTTATGCGATATTCCTTAAGGGACTGATTTGGATCCAAAAGTTTAATGCGATGATTATAATTTATTCTTAATACTTTTCTCGTAGTTGTGGATGCTTGCGAGGGGGTTAATCATAAGTAGGAGGTTTGCTCAAGTAAGAACAACACCTAAGCACCTGTCCACACACATATCAAATTACCAATGTAGCGAACACAAATAAAACCAACATGATGAAAGTGACTAGATGAAATTCCCGTGTACCCTCAAGAACACTTTGCTTACCATAAGAGGTTGTTTTTTCCTAACCTTTGCCTCAAAAGGATTGGGCTACCTTGCTGCACTTTTGTTACTATTATGGTTACTTGCTCATTACAAATTATCTTGCTATCAAACTACTTGTTACTTACAATTTCAGTGCTTGCAGAGAATACCTTGCTGAAAACCACTTGTCATTTCCTTCTGCTCCTCGTTGGGTTCGACACTCTTACTTATCGAAAGGACTACGATTGATCCTCCATACTTTTGGTTCAGCAAGGCTCTTTTCTTGCGCCGTTGCCGGGGAGTGAAGCGCTCTTGGTAAATGGAAATTGGTAAGGAAAATTTATTACTACGTGCTTAAATTTACTGTCACTTGTTACTATGGAAAACAATCCTTTGAGGGGTTTGTTCGGGGTATCTTCACCTCGATCGAAACCACAATTAGTCACCCCTCATCCTAGTGCACCTACTAAAAATATTGGTTATGAAATTCCTTCGGGTATGATAGAACAACTGCTAGTTAATCTTTATCCAGGAGATGGAACCGAACATCCTGATATGCACTCGATATATGTGGAGGAAATTTGTGGATTATTTAAGCTTGCAAGTTTACCCAGAGATCAAGCTAAGAAGACTGTTTTCCCTTTATCTTTGAAGGGAAAAGCATTGGCATGGTATAGGCTATGCGCTGATATTTGATCTTGGAATTGGAATTGATTGAAATTGGAGTTTCACCAAAAAAATATCCCATGAATCTCGTTCATCGTGATCGGAATTACATACATATTTTTTGGCCTCGTGAAGGAGAAAGTATCACTCTATCTTGGGGGAGGCTTAAGTCAATGTTTTATTCATGCCCCAATCATGAGCTCTCAAGAGAAATTATCATTCAGAATTTTTGTGCTCGGCTTTCTCATGATGATCGATCCATGCTCGATACTTCTTGTACTACTTCCTTTATGAAGAAGAATATTGAATTCTGGTGGGATCTTTTAGAAAGAATTAAACGCAACTCTGAAGATTGGGAACTCGACAAAGGCAAAGAGTCAGGTATTAAGCTTAAGTATGATTGTGTTAAATCTTTTATGAATACCGATGCTTTTCAAAAGTTAGCACTAAATATGGAGTTGACTCTGAGATAGTAGCCTCCTTTTGTGAATCATTTGCTACTTAGGTTGATCTCCCTAAGGAGAAGTGGTTTAAATATCACCCACCTATTAAAGAAGAAAATAAAGAACCGGTAATAGCTAAAGATGAAACTATTATCTATAATGTTGATCCAGTTGTTCCTACTACTTATATTGAAAAACCACCTTTCCTTGTTAGGATAAAGGAACATGCGAAAGTTTCAACTGTGGTCAATAGAAGTTATATTAGAACACCTAAACCAGCTGAACAAGTCAAGGTAGAACCTAGGGTTGCTATGGTTAAGGATCTCCTGGTTGAAAACATAGATGGGCATGTTATTTACTTCTATGATGAAGCTGCTAGAATTGCCAAACCCGATGAAAAGGATAAACATAGACCCATTGTTGGCATGCCTGTTTTCTCAGTTAAGATAGGAGATCACTGTTATCATGGCTTATGTGACATAGGTGCTAGCATGAGTGCTATTCCTTTTACCTTATATCAAGAAATTATGAATGATATAGCACCAGTGAAAAAGAAGACATAGATGTTACTATTAAACTTGCTAATAGTGACACCATCACACCACTTGGGATTGTTAGAGTTGTCGAAGTCTTGTGTGGGATAATAAAATATCCTACTGATTTTCTTATTCTTGGTTCCCCCCAAGATGACTTTTGTCCCATTATCTTTGGTAGACCTATCTTGAACACCATTAATTCTATAATAGATTGTGAGAAACAAACTGTCGGTGTTAGTTTTGGTGATGAGTCTCATTATTTTAATTTTTCTAAGTTTAGTAGAAAGCATCATAAGGAAGAATTGCCTAGTAAGGATGAAATAATTGGCCTTGCTTCTATTGTCGTACCTCCTACTGATCCACTAGAACAATATTTGCTAGACCATGAGAATGACATGCATATGCATGAAAGAAATGAAATAGATAAGATTTTCTTTGAACAACGTCCTCTACTTAAACACAATTTGCCTATTGAAACTCTAGGAGGTCCTCCTCCACCTAAAGGTGATCCTGTGTTTGAATTAAAACAAATTTCCAGACACTTTGAAATATGCTTATCTTGATGAGAAGAAGATATATGATGTTATTATTAGTGCTAACCTGTCAGAACATGAAGAAGAAAGATTATTGAAGGTTCTGAAGAAGCACCGAGCTGCTATTGGGTATACTCTTGATGATTTAAAGGGCATTAGTCCCACTCGCTCTCAGCACAAAATTAATATGGAACCTGATGCTAAACTCGTTGTTGATCACCAACGATGTTTAAATCCTAAAATGAAAGAAGTGGTAAGAACTGAAATACTGAAGCTTCTGGAAGCAGGTATAATCTATCCTATAGCTGATAATAGATGGGTAAGTCCTGTTCATTGTGTCCCTAAGAAGGGAGGTATTACTGTTGTTCGTAATGATAAGAATGAACTTATTCCACAAAGAATTATCACTCGTTATAGAATGGTAATTGATTTTAGAAAATTAAATAAAGCTACTAGAAAAGATCATTACCCTCTGCCTTTTATTGATCAAATGTTATAAAGATTGTCAAAGCACACACATTTTTGCTTCCTTGATGGATATTCTAGTTTTTTGATCAAGAGAAAACCACCTTTACTTGTCCTTTTGGAACTTATGCTTATAGACTCGATCAAGGTATTGTCTTGGGACATAAAATTTCTGAACGAGGTATTGAGGTGGATAAAGCTAAAGTTGATGCAATTGAGAAAATGCCATGTCCTAAAGATATCAAAGGTATTCGTAGTTTCCTCGGTCATGCTGGTTTCTATAGGAGGTTTATTAAAGACTTCTCTGAAATTTCTAGGCCTCTTACAAATCTTTTAAAAAAGGATGTTCCGTTTGTTTTTTATGATGATTGTGTAGAAGCCTTTGACACACTTAAGAAAGCGTTAATTTCTGCACCTATTGTTCAACCCCCTAATTGGAACCTGCCTTTTGAAATTATGTGTGATGCTAGTGATTATGTTGTTGGTGCTTTCTAGGACAAAGAGTTGATAAGATGTTAAATGTTATTCATTATGCTAGTAAAACTCTAGACAGTGCTCAAAAAAACTATGCTACTATTGAAAAAGAATTCTTAGCAGTGGTGTTTGCATGTGATAAATTCAGATCTTACATTGTTGATTCTAAAATTATTGTTCAGACTGATCATGCTGCTATAAAATATCTTATGAAAAAGAAAGATGCTAAACCTACACTCATTAGGTGGGTTCTCTCGCTGCAAGAATTTGACTTACATATCACTGATAGAAAAGGAGCTGAGAACCCCATGGCTGATAACTTGTCTAGGCTTGACAACATTCTTGATGACCCACAACCTATTAATGATAGTTTTCCTGATGAGCAATTAGTTGCAATAAATGTTTCTCATAACACTCATTGGTATGTTGACTATGCTAATTACATTGTTGCTAAATATATACCACCTAGCTACACATACCAACAAAAGAAAAAGTTATTCTATGATTTAAGACATTACTTTTGGGATGACCCATATCTTTATAAACAAGGAGTAGATGGTATTATTAGACGTTGTGTACCTAAGCATGAAAATGGACAAATCATACGAAAATGTCACTCCTAAGCTTATGGAGAGCATCATGCGTGACATAGAATTGCTCACAAGGTATTGCAATCCAGATTTTATTGGACTACTCTCTTCAAGGATGCACGTAAGTTTATCTTCTCTTGTCATGAATGTCAAAGAATTGGTAATATTGGTAAGCGTCAGGAAATTCCTATGAATTATTCACTTGATGCTGAACCATTTGATGTTTGAGGTTTTTATTATACGGGACCTTTTCCTTCCTCCAATGGGTATACACATATTTTGGTTGCTGTTGATTATGTTACTAAGTGGGTAGAAGCTATTCCAACTAGTAGTGCTTATCACAACACCTCTATTAAAATGCTTAAGGAAGTTATTTTCCCAAGGTTTGGAGTCCCTAGATATTTAATGACTGATGGTGGTTCGCACTTTATTCATGGCGCTTTCCGTAAAATGCTTGCTAAGTATGATGTTAACCATAGAATTGCATTACCTTATCATCCTCAGTCTAGTGGTCAAGTTGAACTTAGCAATAGAGAGATAAAATTAATTTTACAAAAAACAGTCAATAGGTCCCGGAAGAACTGGTCTAAGAAATTAGATAATGCACTTTGGGCTTATAGAACAACATATAAAAATCCTATGCATATGTCTCCTTATAAAATGGTTTATGGAAAAGCTTGTCATTTGCATCTTGAGTTAGAAAATAAAGCATATTGGGCAATTAAAGAACTCAACTATGATTTCAAACTTGCCGGTGAAAAGAGGTTATTTGATATTAGCTCACTAGATGAATGGAGAACCCAAGCTTATGAAAATGCCAAGTTATTTAAAGAAAAAGTTAAAAGATGGCATGATAAAAGAATCCAAAAGTGTGAGTTAAAAGTTGGAGAATATGTTCTTTTGTACAACTCTCGTTTCAGATTCTTTGCAGGAAAACTTCTCTCCAAATGGGAAGGACCCTATGCTATGGAAGAGGTTTATCGATCTGGAGCCATCAAAATAAATAATGCCAAGGGTGCTAACCCGAAGGTTGTCAATGGGCAAAGAATAAAACATTATATCTCAGGTACGCCCATTATTGTTGAAAGCAATATTATCCAAACTACGACACCGGTAGAACACATAAAGGAAACCTTCTGGAACACTCCAGAATCGTGAAAAAGAGGAGGTATGTGATACGGTAAGTAAATGGACTCCAAAAGTCCGCAAAAATATTTTTTTGTCAGTTTTGGATATATAATAGGAAAATAAGAAACTACTAGGAAGGTCACCCTGGTGGGCACAAGACACCAGGGTGCACCTGGCTTGCCAGGCGCGCCCAGGTGGGTTGTGCCCACCTCGAGTACCTTCCGGACTCCATTTTTCTTCCGTTTGCTTCTTTCCCAAGATAAAAAATCTTTGTATAACCCCGAACCTATTGACCACCATATCACGGAGAAATCTTATGTTCTTCTTTCTCGCTGTTTTCCAAACAAATATGAAAATATGTCATCCTAAAATTCCGAGGAGTGTCTAGTTTCTTATCAGCCTTTAGATAGAAACATCTTCAAGGACACCTATCCTTACATATGGTTCTCCGATGAGGAAGATGAAGATGAACCATTCCCTCCTCGTTTCAAGCACGAAAGCATGGAGGCATTATGCAAGAGGATAATAACTCTATCCTCCAACGTAAGTTGGCGAAAGAGAAAGAGAAACCGTCTACTTCATCACCACCACCTCCTTCTTCATCACCAAAGGAGACTTGAGTATCAGGTATGGGCACTCCCCTAGGCTTGTGCCATGCTTGGGGGTGGTGCCCCGGTATTGTATCACCTCCACCATCTTTTTCCTTTACTTATCTTAGTTCGATCCATAGTTATATTTTGCTTTAGATGAATAAAAGTTTAGTTCGATCCTTTCTTTTTGAGAGTTTCCTTAGTGAACTATCCTTGTAATTGCGTGCAAGATATATAATAAAGTTTACTTTGATTTCTATTTTCTTTACTTTCATGTTCAATAAAAAGAAAGGAAATAAATGAAAAATATCATATGCTAATCTTATGGTAAGTAATGACATCAAGAGTATAAGTAGAAAGTTTTATTGGAGATTTACAAGCATGACCTTGGTCAATGATGCAATTCATGAAAGAATTAATAAGGGAAGAGAAGATTCACATGCAAATACACTATCTTGGACACCTTTTGTGATTGTGAGCCCCCATAAAAATATTATATGCCAAAATTGTTGACGTTGGACAAGGAAGACAACGTAATGATTTATGTTTGTTCATATTCACATAGAAGTTATACTGTCATAGATCCTTTAACATGTGGTGCTTGCCCCCTATCCTTGCTAGCCAAAAAATCTGCACCAAGTAGAGATACTACTTGTGCATCCAAAAACCCTTAAACCCAAATCTTGTTTTGAGAGTCCACCATACCTACCTATGGGTTGAGTAAGATCCTTCAAGTAAGTTGTCATCGGTGCAACAAGGCAATAAAAATTGCTTCAAAAATGTTAGATCATTTAGTGTAAGAGAAAATTGAGCGTTGTACGAACTTGTGATGGCAAATAATAAAAGCAATAGACTGCATAATCAAGGTTGCTATCATAAGGGGCAATATAACATGACGTTCTTTTGCACTAAGAGATTGAGCATACAAAAAAAAGCGCATGTCAACCTCTGCTTCCCTCTGTGTAGGGCCTATCTTTTACTTTCATGTATTTACTTTTATGCAAGAGTCAAAGTTTTCTCTCTATTCCTTTTTATTTTCTCTTTTGGCAAGCATCATGTGGTGAGGAAAGATCTATGCACATATATCTAGTTGGATATGGGTGGCATGAGTTATTATTGTTGACATCACCCTTGAGGTGAATATGTTGGGAGGCGAAACTATAACCCCTATCTTCCTATGTGTCCGTTTGAAACGTTTTGCTCATGTGTATGCGGTGATTGTTAGCAATCATAGAAGCCTATATGATGGTTGAGTATGTGGACTTGCCTAAAGGCTCCGATACGTGACCATGAAAAGATGATGAATTGTAGTTGCAAAGTTGACTGAGAACATAGTTTGTTGGTTTTCAATAAAGTTTATGCTTTATACTTCGATGTTGTGATGAATTGTTACTTATTCATGAGAAGTCTATGATGAAAGTTTTCTAACAAAAGTTCTATGTTAAAGTTTGTTGTTGTTATAATAATATACATGATGCTTCTATGTCCGTATTTTGCATCATGTTAACCTACTGTTATTTACATTGTTTTTATGCATAATAATGCCTTTTGGAGTAATTCTAATGCCTTTTCTCTCATAATTTGCAAGGTTCGCACAAAGAGGGAGAATATCGGCAGCTGGAATTCTCGACCTCAAAAAGCTAAGTCACGCTACCTATTCTACACAACTCCAAATGAGCAGAAACTTTACGGAGATTTTTTATGGAATATATAAGGAATATTGGAGCCAATAAGTACCAGAGGGGGCCCACCAGGTGCGCATAACCCACCTAGGCACGCTAGGAGGCCCAGGCGCACCCTGGTGGGTTGTGCCCTCCACGGCCCACCTCCGGTGCCCCTCTTCTGGTATATAAGTCATTTTGACCTAGAAAAATAAGGAGAAGACTTTCGGGACGAAGTGCCGCCGTCTCGAGGCGGAACTTGGGAGGGAGCACTTTTACCCACCGGCGGACCGATTCCGTCGGGGGAATTTCCCTCCCGGAGGGGGAAATCATCGTCATAATCATCACCAACAACTCTACCATCTTGGAGAGGGCAAGCACCATCACCATCTTCAACAGCACCATCTCCTCTCAAACCCTAGTTCATCTCTTGTGTTCAATCTTTGTACCGAAACTATAGATTGGTACTTGTAGTTACTTTTGTTCTTCAGGTCACGGGAGAAATGTTGTTGCAAGTAATCATGTGAAATTTATATGTGTTCAATATTTTGATGGTATGTATGTTGTGATTCCCTTAGTGGTGTCATGTGAATGTCGACTACATGACACTTCACCATATTTGGGCCTAAGGGAATGCATTGTGGAGTAGTTATGAGATGATGGGTTGTGAGAGAGACAGAAGCTTAAACCCTAGTTTATGCGCTATTCTGTAAGGGACTGATTTGGATCCAAAAGTTTAATGCTATGGTTAGAATTTATTCTTAAAAAATTTCACATAGTTGCGGATGCTTGCGAGGGGATTAATCATAAGTAGGAGGTTTGTTCAACTAAGAGCAGCACCTAAGCACTAGTCCACCCACATATCAAATTATCAAAGTAGCGAACACAAATCAAACCAACATGATGAAAGTGACTAGATGAAATTCCCGTATCCCCTGAAGAATGCTTTGCTTATCATAAGAGACCGTTTTGGCCTATCCTTTTCCACAAAAGGATTGGGATACCTTGCTGCACTTTTGTTACTATTATCGTTACTTGCTCGTTACAAATTCTCTTGCTATCAAACTACTTGTAACTTATAATTTCAGTGCTTGCAGAGAATACCTTGCTGGAAACCACTTGTCATTTCCTTCTGCTCCTCGTTGGGTTCGACACTCGTACTTTTCGAAAGGACTACGATCGATCCCCTGTACTTGTGGGTCATCAGGGGTTTTTACCTTCTCCGTGGCGGAGAACCTCCTCACTGGCACCATTGATGTTGTGGCAAGATGACGGGACGAAGAAGAAGAAGGAGCGAGAGGCAAGAAGATGAAGATGAGCTGGGGGCTCCGCCCCCTTTCCCATTTATAGCCGGAGGAAGACTAACCGCCGGCCTCTCACGCTCCAAGCAATGATGGCCTTTCTGCGTGCGCCAGGCAGTTGGTAAGTCGAGCTGTTGCCGAGGCAGCATGGGGAAGTGGATATGCCCACTTCCCATCAGGCGCCACGCGCCAGCCTGGTCCGCAAACGATTGGGGCATGTGGCGCTTCGCTCTTGCCCTTTGGCTTCATCTCGAAGCCAAATCCAAGCGTGCCTTGGGCCCGGGGGCTACTTTTGGCGTTCTGGGAACCAGGTTACCCAGACTTGCCTGCCTGCGGCCAAAGGCATGGCCCTATCGATGGCCTGGTTTGGCCCATCTACACAACCATCAAGACAAGACCCTGGCGAGGGGCCAAGCCTCACGAGGCGGGCGACACCAAGACCTCCGGAGTGAGCATCCTCTCCATGCGGTCTCGTAGGAGCGGAGATTTATATGCAGGTGCCCAACCTCATGAGGTCGCGGTAACGCGGGTTCCCGAGGAATCAAGCAAAGGTTTCCATTCTAGTGCAACAAGACCAAGACTACCAGGACGGCAGGACGCATGTCATCACCGAGCTCACCGTAGCGTCACGACCATAAGCATTGCAGGCGAAGACAACCTTTCATCAGGATAAGATGTACTACTTGTCCCCTTCAAATCACCCACTATGGGATCCCCTCACGCCTACGTTTTGGGGGAAGAGGACTGAGGCCACTATAAGTATAGGTTAGCCACCACCGTAGCAAAGAATCCGAACCTAGTCGACTCATTCCCGCACCAGAGCAGACCTCGCGAGGTTCTTATTCCATTGTACTAGTTCATCCTCAGCTCCTCGTGAGGCAAATCAACCACAAAGCAGGAGTAGGGTCTAATACGTCTCCAACGTATCTATAATTTTTGATTGCTCCATGCTATAATATCTACTGTTTTGGACAATATTGGGCTTTATTACCCACTTTTATATTATTTTTGGGACTAACCTATTAACCGGAGGCCCAGCCTAGAATTGCTGTTTTTTTGCCTATTTCAGAGTTTCACAGAAAAAGAATATCAAACGGAGTCCAAATGGAATGAAACCTTCGGGAGCGTGATTTTTGGAACGAACATGATCCAGGAGACTTGGACCCTAAGTAAGAGAAGCTTCCAGGAGGCCACGAGGTAGGGGGCGCGCCCACCCCCCTAGGGCGCGCCCTCCACCCTCGTGGGCCCCACGTTGCTCCACCGACGTACTTCTTCCTCCTATATATACCTACGTACCCCCAAACGATCAGATACGGAGCCAAAAACCTAATTCCACCGCTGCAACCTTCTGTACCCACGAGATCCCATCTTGGGGCCTGTTCTGGAGCTCCGCCGGAGGGGGCATCCATCACGGAGGGCTTCTACATCAACACCATAGCCTCTCCGATGAAGTGCGAGTAGTTTACCTCAGACCTTCGGGTCCATAGTTAGTAGCTAGATGGCTTCTTCTCTCTTTTTTGGATCTCAATACAATGTTCTCCCCCTCTCTCGTGGAGATCTATTCGATGTAATCTTCTTTTTGCGGTTTGTTTGTTGAGACCGATGAATTGTGGGTTTATGATCAAGTTTATCGATGAACAATATTTGAATCTTCTCTGAATTCTTTTATGTATGATTGGTTATCTTTGCAAGTCTCTTCGAATTATTAGTTTGGTTTGTCCTACTAGATTGATCTTTCTTGCAATGGGAGAAGTGCTTAGCTTTCGGTTCAATCTTGCGGTGTCCTTTCCCAGTGACAGTAGGGGCAGCAAGGCACGTATTGTATTGTTGCCATCGAGGATAACAAGATGGGTTTTTTATCATATTGCATGAATTTATCCCTCTACATCATGTCATCTTGCTTAAGGCGTTACTCTGTTTTCATGAACATAATACTCTAGATGCATGCTGGATAGTGGTCAATGAGTGGAGTAATAGTAGTAGATGCAGGCAGGAGTCGATCTACTTGTCTCGGACGTGATGCCTATATACATGATCATACCTAGATATTCTCATAACTATGCTCAATTCTATCAATTGCTCAACAGTAATTCGTTCACCCACTGTAAAATACTTATGCTCTTGACAGAAGCCACTAGTGAAACCTATGGCCCCCGGGTCTATCTTCATCATATTAATCTTCCAACACTTTGTTATTGCCATTGCTTTTTTACTTTGCTTTTATTTTACTTTGCATCTTTATCACAAAAATACCAGAAATATTATCCTATCATATCTATTAGATCTCACTCTCGTAAGTGACCGTGAAGGGATTGACAACCCCTTATCGCGTTGGTTGCGAGGATTTATTTGTATTGTGCAGGTGCAAGGGACTCGCGCGTAGCCTCCTACTGGATTGATACCTTGGTTCTAAAAAACTGAGCGAAATACTTACGCTACTTTGCTGCATCACCCTTTCCTCTTCAAGGGAAAACCAACGCAGTGCTCAAGAGGTAGGAGGGTCTTACACCGCAAGGTGGCCCGAACCTGGGTAAAACTCTTGTGTCCATGTTCTTCCTTATTCATCAGCCTAGGCCATGGGGGTGACGAGCTGGTTGGCTGGAGAGGTCGAGTTCTTTGCACACGCCCCAGAGTTCAGACCTTTCTTGGGTCTGCGGAGCCCTGAAACCGACTGCTCGTAGGGGGTGGCTGACTATTAATTCTGTGCTTTTGTGCGACAGGGGCCACATCAAAGTTGTCCATTGGGTATTCGAACATCAAACCAACCTTTTCATACATATATTTGGTCCACATGCAAGTGTGTTCGTGTTCTGACCCTCTCCCGCGTTACTCTTTTTGCCAAATTTATAAACAGCACACGAGTTGGATGTAGAAACCGTCTGCGATTGGGTACGCAACCGGCACGGTTCGGTAGACTACCCGTGTGCCACGCCCGTGCCCCTGCAGTCACTCACATCAGCGCAGTAGATTGAGCTCCACGAGGCTTGCCTCTCGGTCTCAAAAATATTTGCTACCTCCTAATCTCAAAAATATCTACCGCCTGGAAGATTTTAATGTTTGATAGCACACGATTAGTACGTGTGGACCTTGTGCGATGTCTGTTACTCCTGCTCTGCTTCAATCCCTTGATTCAAATTTTCAGTAGCCCCGGTATTTTACTGCAGCCTCTGCATCCCTCGCAATCTCAAAAATATCTACTCACCCTTGATTTAAATTTTCAGTACCCACGCCTTGTTACTCGCGCCTCTGCATCCCTCGCAATCTCAAAAATATCGGCACGCCCTTGATTCAAATTTTTAGTAGCCCGCCTTGTTACTCCCGCCTCTACATCCCTCGCAATCTCAAAAATATCTGCTCGCCCTCGATCCAAATTTTTAGTAGCCCGGCATTTTACTCCCGCCTAGTAAAATTTTCGGCTGCCGCGGTATTTCCTCAAACACCACCTTGCCCCCCTCCACACACACCACACAATCCCCAAAACCTCCGCTCACACAGACACACACCAGCCCTCGCTCGCTCGAAATCATTGGTAGGTCACCGCCGTCGCTGCCCCCTCCATCCTCAACCTCTACCTGTTTGCCGGGGAGCTCGAGGAGCCAATGGCCAAAAAGAGGTTTATCGCGGCCCCTTCGCCCGACGCCAGCGAGGAGGCCGCCGAGGTGTCCCCGTTATCCTCTGCGGGATCTTTATCGATCCGCCATCACCGTTTGCCCGATCCGCCCGCCGCCGCACCCCTACGCCAGTTCAAGGACTTCCCTGTCCTCCCTCGGGCCTGACCGCCGACAAGGTCCTACCTTGGGGTTTGGCAGCGCTGGTGGCATATGTGGGTCACCGAGATTACGGATCGAGAGACCCACACCCGCCGGTGGCTCGCTAGCTTCCACACGGCCGAACTCGAGGCCATGGAGTACGACCGCTGGCAGGTCCACTACCATGACCCAACGACTAGGCTCAATTTCCCCTTCGGCACACCTCCGGTCGAACTCTTTCCGCCGGAGCCAGGGGTGGTGAGCTCGGATATGGAGCGGGAGGACCACGAGGCCTGGGAGCACCTTGAGGCCGAGGCCCAAACGAGGCCTACATGCAAGAGCTTCGCCGGCAGCACCCAGAGCTCGTGGAGGTTGAGCGGGTGATCTTTGCCGGTGCGGAGGGCAGCGAGGTTATCATGCTCTCCTCCGATGACGAGGTCGAAGATGGCGAGGATGGCGGCGCGGAGGGCGTTGAGGTGGGCGGCGAGGACGAGGAGATCGACGTCGATGAGTGGAGCACTACTAGGGAAATGCCTATACGCAGGAGCTTAGTAGTTGAGCTTTTTATAAGAAAACGCTGCTACTACTTATCAGTAGCGCTTGCACATGATAAGCGCTGCTACTATGAACTTACCAGTAGCGTTGTGTTAATAAAACACGCTACTACTACTTATCAGTAGCGCTTGCACATGATAAGCGCTGCTACTATGAACTTACCAGTAGCGTTGTGTTAATAAAACACGCTACTACTACAAATGCCAGACCATTGCGGGCATGCCAGGCATAGTAGTAGCGCTTTTATGCAGAAAGCGCTACTAGTATTTAACGTAGCAGTAGCGCTTTCTACATACAAGCACTACTACTACAGGCTCCTTATCCAGACCGCACGGCCTGCGCTCGACGTCACTCCCCCTGACAAACTCACTCGCGCACCTCCGCCGTGCGCCGTCGCTACCGCCCTCCCCCGCGCGCCGCCGTCCCCCGCGCCGGTCTTCTCCCGCCGACCACCCTCGCTCGCGCCGGCTCTCCTCCCCCTCCGGCCACCCTCCCCCGCGTCAGCCCTCCTCCAAGCCCCCCCCCCCCCCGCGCGCGCGCGCCGGCCGTCCTCCACCGAGAGGTACTCCTCCTCTCTCCTCCCTCCTCCTCCCTCTAGGTTAATTAGGTTAACTAAGTGAACTAAGTGAACCAGCTAGATTAATTTGGTTTCCTAACTAGGTTAATTAGATGTTTTTGAATGTTTGATTAACTAATTAGGTTAACTAAGTAGATGTTAATTAGATTAGGGCAATAGTGGTCCTGTTAATTAGATGTTTTTTAATTAGGGAAGTAGGTTAGGTAACTAAGTAGATGTTAATTAGGTTAGGTAACTAAGTAGATGTTAATTTAGGGTAGTAGTGTTTTGTTTAGAGAAATAATTAAATATAGTTTTTTACTGTTTTTAGTAATTGTTTAATAGAATTAGTAAGAAAATTAATAGAACTAGTTGAACTAGTTTAATTTTATTTATATTAAGTGCTTAGTTGAACTAGTTGAATTAATAGAACTAGTTTATTTTTAGTAAGAAAATTTAGGTATATGAGATTTGATGATCTAATTAAAATTTTACTATAGAACTAGCTTATTTTTAGTAAGAAAAATAATAGAACTAGTTTATTTTTTTAGTTAAAGCAATTATTCCCGCATCGACGTTGACGATGCCTATCCCGCATCCTAGTCGTCAACTCGGCGGAGGACACCTGCTTGATCAGAGGTGCCATGTCCGAGACTGGGCTCCGCCGGGCAGGTACTGGGAGGTGCTACCTTCCGGGGGGGCGCAGCTTGGTGAGGAGCCAGCCCGTTGTTGACCCGAACCTTCTTTGGTGGCGGTCGCGTGGGCCAGTGACGGTGCGGAGGCTTTCCTGCCTCGCGGAGGAGGTACGTCACCATGTCAGCGAGGAGGACGAGCACGTCTGTCGCTACATGGTTGCGTTGGAGGTCAGGTTCTCCAATACCTGGCAGGTTCTTCAGGGATCTCACTGGAGCTATGATCCTATGATGGTTCCTTCTCTTTGGGTGTCCACCGCCCGCGCCGATACCCGTCGTTCGCTAGGGTTTTAGCTGTATTAGTGATGTTATATGTATGATACTATTTGAGATGTATTAGTTATAATATTCGATGATGTACGAACGCAAGAGATGATTTAGTTTTGCTTATTGAACGCATCCTAATTTGAATACTTATTTATTTTACGATTTGGTTTTGCTTATTGAATGCTCAAATTGGAGAAGTACTCCTACTTTGAATGCTCAAATTGGACCCCACTATGCAAGGCGTATGCATTTGATTAGTTGATAGCTTATAGGGTTTTTGTTTTTGCAGAAATCAAGGAGCCCCTCCATCATCCCCGCCGTCGTCCCCGTTACCGACCCCTCCGACCTCGAGGTGAGGACAGCCAAATCTCCATGTCAGTACGAGTCCTATAGGACATTTTTAAATGATTTTTTTTCATATTTTCAACCATTGAAATGCAATAACCATCAAGTTTGAATGCTCATATGATGTAGATATAAATATGTATATCTTGTGTTGATCAAATAGGATATGTGCTTTCCCAAGTGGCCGGCCATGTTTGCAGGTTACACCTCCGAGTGGCGTATGTTTTGCCAAGGTGTTGATTAATTTCCGTTCCGACAAATTTCAGGCGCTCGATATGTCCTTTTTTAGAAAAGGATTGTCTTCCCCAATGACTCCGACGACGGCACCGGCCCGGACCCGGCTCTCGGCACACTGTACCTGACGAGGAATGATTGGCTAGACCTCCACTTCAACCAAAAGTAGTTTAGTTTAGTTTAAATTTCATGTTCGATTATGCAATATCTAATTTTATGTTTGAATGCATGCTACTTTCGGTTGAACCAGCTTTGAACTTGATCAAATTGAAGCTTACAACGTTAAGTTTAGGGGATCGACTAGAAACGGCCAAAAATTGCCGGAGTATATATATATATGTATATATATATCCAGTAAGGGTTTTAGTTCGTTAACATTTAAAGGATCGGCTAGACATGGCCTTATGCCTTGTTTATTTCAGTTATTCACAATGTGATGCGCTATTTGTGCAACTATTTGCCATGCAGTTCAATTTCATCAATAAGAGTTTCAACAATACCACTATGTATTATGATATTTGGTTGTTGTTAAGGATGTTGCAGCTAACATGCCTTTTCATTTTTTAACAATAACTAGTGTACTTTAGACCTGCACAATACCAGTTTGAATGACTATTTGCTTGTTTATAAATGGTATGCCTGATGCAGTCAACACACCTTTCCACTTCTTGTTTTGCTTAACTAGCGTGCTTAAACCTGCACACTGAAGCCATCATTTGTAGATTATGTTGTGTACCATGGAGATATTTTGTTGACGTTTAGCCTGTTGTGCTTAACATGCCTTTATATGTGCTCATACAGGACAATATTGAGAACATTGTTGTTTTCCATCAAGGTTAGTTTCATCGTGTTGCTTATATGTACTCACTGTTCAGGATATCGATAGCTGGTACCATATATCCTGGGGGCTGATAAGGGATTAATCGTCGAAGGGGACATTTCACTGAATATATCTGTAACCCATTTATTAGTAGGTTAACTAGGGCCATATTTAATATATCTGAGGCTACATAGAAATATACATTGTACTGAATGACTAAATATGCAATCCAGGCTACACAACAACAAGGAAGAGTGTTACCTTAATATTTTGATGATGTCTAGATATACATGTAATAAAATCTTATATAATGGGATGGAGGGAGTGTTGTACTACATCATTTTGCAATTGTTGTTTACCTTCTAATATTAACTTGGTGCTTTTAGGTACATATGTCATTGCCAACACTACAAAAAAAGACACATCCGTGACATTTTGGGCCAAACGAATTTTTTTTGTCATGCTTATGACACTTCTATGATGATAATTGTGACAAAACCAGGTATGATCATAGATGTGGTGGGCGCCTACTTCTATGACAAAAAATCATGACAGAAAATGGGCTTTTCGTCCTGGGCGGGCCGGAGACACAGCTGCATGACATTCTTTGGGCCGTGCATGACGGAAAAAACCGTGGTAGAAGCGAGAGAGAGGAAAATATCGGGGAGTTTCCGGTTACGGTGGGTTGTCGGGGCCGAGCGCTTCACATTTCTCTTGTACACATATGCGCGTGTGTGCGAGGCATTGCGCTTTAACTGACCCCGAGCGAGGCGTAGGGCTCTAACTGAACTCGAGCGATTCCACTAGCTACGTTACTTAACCCCGATCGATCCCTTGCTGTTAACTGAACCTGAGTGATTCCTTCGCTACTGGTGCTAACTGAAGCCGATCGATGCTGCCTCTGGATGAACATTGAGCGTTGTTGGGGGGTTTGGATGAACAGTTCCCGGTGGGGGGGGTGGATGAACAGGACCCCATGGTAGTAGAGGCCATTGCCGCTGGATGAACAGGACCCCGATCGAGCCGGTTGGGGGTGGATGAACAGGACCCCGTGGAGGGCTGGATGAACAGGACCCCGTGGAGGGCTGGTTGAACAGTAGCCGGTGAAGGGCTGGATGAACAGTTGCCCGTGGAGGGGTGGTTGAAGAGGACCCCGTGGAGAGGGCTGGTTGAATAGTAGCCGGTGGAGGAGCGGTGGAGGCTGGATGAACAGGAGCCCGTGCATGAATAGTCACAGGTGGAGGCTGGAGGAGGTCGACGGTGGGTGAACAGTAGCCCGTGGAGGCTGGAGGAGGTCAACAGTGGAGATGAACATTATCCTGTGGAGTCCCGTTTTGCGGTACGCCACACCCCTCCCGATGAACAGGACCCCCGTTTCTACCGTAGCGCTCCAACACAAGTCTGTTTCCTCAGTTTTGCGGTACGCCACACCCCTCCAAATCAACAGGACCCCGTTTCGACCGTAGGAGGTCCAAGAGATGTCCGTTTCCTCCGTTTTACGGTATGCCAGACCCCTTTCAATGAACAGGATCCTGTTTCGACCGTGGCCGGTTGAACACAAGGTCGTTTCCTCCGTTCTGCGGTAGACCAGGCCTCGTTTTGATCGGCTATTCCGTCCAAGCCGGTTGGCTCCCGATGAACACGACAACGATGCAGTTTCTCCGTTCCGACCCAGCCATGTACACGAGCCCTGGCCGTACGTACGCGCGAGAAGACATTCGAGACCCCGCCTGTATGTACGTACGTGGCTGTATTTTCTTTCTTGCACCCTGGTTGTACGTACGTGTACATGCTACGTCCGCGCCTCTACTATGACACGTGCGCGGCTCTACTACGACACGTGCCCTTCCTTACACGACCATGGTCCATCGCTGCAGCTTGCAGACAGGCCGATCGACCACTATGTACGTACACGTTCGCGACCAGAATGACAACGCTACGTATGCTTTGACCAGGTGTGTCCCGACTGTCAGGCACTTCCTTGCGTGCGGAGATGTAGCTGGTGGGTCCCAGGAGTCAGGGGGCGAATCATTTTTTTCCTGTAATATGGACGCACTTCCTTGCGTGCGAAGATGTAGCTAGTGGGTCCCAACAGTCAGGGGGAAACCTTTTCTTCGTGAAATATGGTGGCCCGTTCGGTGGGTCCCTGCTGTCAGGTGGAGGAATCATTATTTTCTATGTAATAAGGAGGCACTTCCTTGCTGCGGCCTTGGACCAGCTGTCAGCCTCTCCACATACAGCACTCTTCCGATGGAAGTCGTTCCTTGACCGTGTTGACCACGCGACGCCGAGAGCAGTAGGGCGGTGGATGGCGGCGAGGCCTAGGAAGGGGACGACACGGAGTCGGGGAAGACGCAGCAGTGGAAGCCCACGCGGAGAGGAGTACGAGGGTTCACTGGTTCAGCTGCGGCGTGAGGCTATCATCGCCGCAGAATAACAGGGGGTGTGGGTGAGTGGATGGCCTGGCCAGCGGTGGGAGTAGTAGTGGGCGGTGAGGCCTCCGCGGTAGCACAGCCGGCCACGAGAGGCAGGAGCATGCGACATGACCAGCGCTGCTTTGGGCGGCTGGAGCAAGAAGACCAGAGGTTGAAGAAGCACTACAGGCGTTGGATGGACATCGTACGGTCACTGGAGCTAGAATCGTTCATATTGACTAAGTTGACAAAGCCCTCCGTCCTCGTCAACTTAGTAGGCCCACAAGTCAGCCTCCCACTATGCTGGGTCCCAGCTAGCATGGGGAGTATTCATTTTTTTGTGCGTAATAAGGAGGCACTTGCTTGCATGCGAAGATATAGATGGTGGGTCCAACCTGTCAGCGAGGGGAACGTCTTTTTCACAAAATACTGAGGCCCTTCCGGTGGGTCCCAGATGTTAGGTTGAGGAATCATTATTTTGTGCGTAATAAGGAGGCATTTCCTTGTGTGCGGCCGTGGACCCAGCTGTCAGCCTCTCCACGTCAAGTCCACGTCCGATGGATGTCATTTGTTGACCACGTTGACCACGGCGCGCCGAGAGCACCAGGGCGGTGGACGACGACGAGGCCTAGGAAGGGAACAACATGGAGCTGAGGAAGACTCGACAGTGGTTGCCCACGCGGTGGGGACTACGAGGGTTTACTGGTCCGGCTGCCGTCGCCGGAAAATAACAGGAGGTGTGGGTGAGTAGAGGAATGGCCTAGCCAGCAATGGAGTAGGGTGGGGCGGTGTGGCCTGTGCGGTAGCAAAGCCGGCCACGGGAGGCGGCAACAGGAAGTCCCACCGACGCTGGTTTGGGCGGCTGGAGCAAGATCAGATATTGAAGAAGCAGCACGGCCGTTGGATTAACATCCAATGGGCACTGCTGCTAGAATCGTTTGTGGACTAAGTTGACAAAGCCTTTCGTACACGTCAACCTAGTAGACCCACAAGTCAGCCTCCAAATCTGTCCCAAACAGCATATAACCCGAAATTTATAGGCAGATTCAAATTAATCTAAAAAGTAAACATACCTTAATTTAAATCCAATGAAATTTTAATTGCACAAAAATAATGAAATTTAAAATATCAAAATCCGAATGAAAAAGTATTTTGGAACTAATCGCATGTTAGCTGTATTTTTTCATTTTACACCCCATTTAATGTTACTTATAGCCCATTTCTTATTACTTATAGCCCATTTTCTGGGCAAAATGCATCCCTCCTCGTCTTGAAAGATTTCCGGCCCAGCAGGGCGTAGAAAAGCAAGTAGGCCTACGTTGGTTATTCTGCAAAAAACAAAATAGCTGGGCTAGCCATTTTCAGAAAGGAAAAAAACAAACTGGGCTGGTCATGTGCTAAACACATATGAAATAAAAGCCTGGGCTACACGGGCCACAGCTCCCGAACAACCCAGTGGATACCCTTCTCCGTGCTAAAAAAAAAAATTACTGCGCGCGCTGCTGGGTCCCTACTATCATCCTCACCATGTACAGTCATCTCCTTATTCCTCTCGGTTGTTTACCATGTTAACAACACCGGAGGGCGGTGCCACGGCGAGCGAACCAAGGCGGAGGACGATGGTGAGGCCTCGGACGGGAACGAACAGGAGCCAGGGAAGATGCGCAGAGTTTTAGGGTGCGATGTGGCCATGATGCGTGCGCGGCAGCACAACCAGCCATGGGAGGCGGGAGCAGGCGGCCCCGCTGGCGCTAGTTTGGCTTTGGCGGCTGGAGGAAGAAGAGACTGAAGAAACACGACAGACTTTGAATGTCAATCCAGTGGTAAAGGTTGGCACAACCATTTGTTGACTAAGCTAACACCAAGTAGCATACTTTTTTATATATAGGAAGAAAGGAAAAACTGGCCTCGTTCGCCTGATAACATTCCCGAAACTGCGACCGTTCGATCTTGTGTCGTAACTAAAATTGTGAGGAAAATGCGTTCGTCTGCCGTCCTCCTCCCAGGGAACGTTCGCCACATAAGTGACCAGCACGCTTGGTTTTCAACCGAGAGTTCTTGGGTTCGAGTCCCAGGAACTCTCAATTGTGTCCTCCTTCCTTCCTCGCAAAAAGAAAAAGAAAGAAAATCAAAGACTTGAGAAGGCGTACAGAAAAATCTAGTGTACCCGTAAAGAGACGTTGCTGAGTTTTAGAAAAAAGAGAGAAGTGCTCCTGTAGCTGGTTCGAATCCAAACCTAGACTATGACTATATATGGTGCTATGTTACTCTGCAAGTAATGAAACTGACATATCCAACGTTCGCTTCTCCTCTTCTCTACTTACTCTGCCTAGCATCAGAAGCTCTAGCTGCAGCAACCATGTCTGCTGGCTGCTTGTCCACCTGCTCTTCAGCAGGCAACAACCAGATATGTGCCAAGTCGACACCCGTACCATCACCTGTGGGTCTCATCACACCCCTGCCGGCACACGCACCGCAGCTGGTTGCTCATCACAATCCGTTGACATTGGTGTGGCGCCACTACTGCAAATCACGCAGAGTCATCCGTCGCGTCTCAACCACAATCCTCAACCCTGGCCGAGTCTTCTACAAATGCCCGAATCAAGGGGTAATAATATGTTTAAGTGTTGTTCTGCTCCTTTAAGTTGCTGATTTTTTTAATAGTTTGGTTGATGATCTTCAAATTTGATTCGTGCAGAAAAGGGAAGATTCGTGTGATTTGTATTTCTGGGAAGTTGCTGATGTGGGGAGTGCGACTATGCTGATTATTTGGTTAGCCGAGGAATCCCAATACCAGCAGCTGCAGGGTGTTGGAAAAGTAACTGAAGGAACGGCAGAAGAGGAAGATGCAGAGTAGAAGGTTAAAGATGCAGTTCCTCTGATCATGGCCAAGCAACAATTGCTGAACGGCCCTGACAACAATGAGGAGATGAAAGAGCTTGTGAAGATAATGGGCAAAATCGATGTGCTATGTAGGATGATTGTCTCTTTATTTGAAGTGTATGTAGCACTCGTGATGTATTCAGTGGCTATGACATCAGCACTTTGCTGAAACTAGTAATGAATGAAACCTGTGTAGCAGGCTGGGCGTAGTGTTGTGAACATCTAATAATTTCTGTTAACGAAAAACGGGGGGTATCCCCTTTTCCTCACAAGTAAATAAATATCAGAGGCCCTTTTGGTAATAAATAAATAAATTAGCAGAGGCCCGTTCAGGTTAGCTTTGTTCCCATTCGAAGACATCGAGCAAATTGCAGTCCAGCAGCAAACTATGTCATCAAATTCAAGTTTCACAGCCAAATATGAGTACAACTAAACAACAATGTCACCATGTTTTAGTTGTCATACCATCACCAAACACAAATCAACATACATAACAAGTGATGTTCTCATAGCAAAATACTAAACAACATGTTCATCGGGTTTCAGTTGTCATGGCAAACACAATTTCACATAGTAGATAAAAAAACATGTTCTGATAGGCAAATACAACAAAAGCAATCTAATCATCATCCGCAGCAGCAGCGTCAACATCTTCGCCATGCGTATCAGTCTGAATCGCAATTCCCCAGAGTGTTATCTTCTTCTTCATCCTCAATGTCCTCGAATGTTGGCTTCTTCTAGATCAACTCTTGTAAGTCCACATCTTCTCCATGCGTATCAGTCTGAATCGCAATTCCCCAGAGTGTTATCTTCTTCTTCATCCTCAATGTCCTCGAATGTTGGCTTCTTCTAGATCAACTCTTGTAAGTCCACAGCACGACAGGCAATCTTTTCGCCAGCG
The DNA here is from genome assembly GCF_002575655.3 of Aegilops tauschii subsp. strangulata. Lineage (NCBI taxonomy): Eukaryota > Viridiplantae > Streptophyta > Magnoliopsida > Poales > Poaceae > Aegilops > Aegilops tauschii. The sequence continues at coordinate 257,491,888 of NC_053040.3, forward strand.
TCATTGACGTGATGGTTCTCAAAGATATTAGGAACATCTGTGGAATCTTGTACATCAGGAGCAGTGTAAGCATCATCTTGTTGTGCAACTTCATTAAACAAATTCCTCACCTCAAACCTTTGCAATACTCTCCAGTCATCTCTACGTGCAAATGTGTCTTCCAAGAAAAATAACTGTGTTGCTTGATTTGCCAAAATAAAAGGCTCGTTGGTCTGGTACGCCGCCTTGACATTTATGGATTTGAAATAATCGTCAGCTCTGGGTTTTGCGATCCTGGAAAACAGGTTATACCAACGACAACACAATAGAACCACACACCGATGATCCTTGAAACTGGAGATATGCTGGAACTGAATAATGTCTGTTATGTTAGCATACATTTCAGTTGTCTCTCTGTCGTATGTATCCGTGCTCATGATGGCACTATTTTATGTCTTCCTTCCTTCGTCACGTGCAAGGGTGTTGTAGCGCACATCTCCAACAACGCAAGATTCATAATGTCTTACCCGAGTATCAGGACCCATTGCTAGTGCGTAAAGGGAATCATCAACTGCCTGCCCATCCTCCTGCATCTTCTTAACCTATGGTTAGAAAATAGACAAGCTGATCATCTTATGTACTCAATATATTAAAAAAACTGACACTGCAATTCAAAAGCTTACATGGCTCTTGAACCATTTCACAAATCCTACCTAACCAGTTTGTCAATGTTTCTTGGATTTTGCTGCAGTAACTCCTTTTTGTAGATGTTGCACAACATAGTGATCACGTCAAACATCTAAATATATAAGAATGTGCTGCAGGTTTAGTAGATTATGATGTATAAGCTGCAGTACTTAGCACTTACTTGATATAAGGTAGTATCTCACGACAGTTATTCAACACATACCAAACCATTTTGTCCAAATCTTTAGGTTTGTCCTCTTGTCGACTCTTCCCTGTAACTCGAACTAAATAATCAAAAACATTGAACTCGGGATTGTCTTCACCCGCCTCTTTGCTAAGCTGATCAGCTGTTTCAATGTATTTTGAGCAGAATGTCAATGCTTCTGTAGCAATGTAGGCCTCTGCAGTGGAACCCTCGGGTCTAGCTCTGTTCCTAACATAGCGCTTGAAAGTGCCTAGCCGCGTTTCAATAGGGTACATCCAGCCATACTGTACTGGACCTCTAAGTAGTGCCTCATCAGGTAGATGAATAGCCAAATGCACCATCACATCAAAGAAGGCTGGAGGATATATCTTCTCAAGGTTGCATAGGATAGTTGGTATCTTGTCTCTAAGACGCTGCAAAGCATCTACCCGGATATTTCTACTACAGAGTTCCCTGAAGAATTGTCCCAACTCTGCAACTGCTCTGTATAAGTCAGGGCGGCACAATCCTCTAAGGATAACAGGTAAAACCCTTTGAAGTAGGACGTGGAAGTCATGATGTTTCAACCCTTGTACCTTGTTTCCATCTGCACTGACTCTCTTTTCAGGGTTGGAAGCAAATCCATGTGGGAATCTCACACGTGACAGGACCTCACAGAATTCTTTTCTTTTTACCTTGTCCAAGGCGTACACAGCTGGTGCCATATCCCATGGTTTACCTTCATCTTGCACGTGCAAATCCTTTCTGATACCCAGGTGTGTCAAATCAATCCTAGATTTTATGGTATCTTTCGTCTTGCCTTCAATATTAAGAAGTGTGCCGATAATGCTGTCACATACATTTCTCTTGATGTGCATCACATTAAGATTATGCGGCAGATCCAAATCTTTCCAATACTCCAAGTCCCACAAAGTGGACATGCGGGTAAACAATAATCTCTCTTATGCCCTGCTCGCTTTGTTTTCCCGCTACCATTACCGGGATGGTTTCCTGGTGTAATATGCCTGACCTTCTCTAATTCCACTTGCAACTCATCGGCGGTGAGCCTCTTTGGCGCATCACGGTTTTCACGCTTTGCATTGAACACATGTCTTCGGTATTTTGTAGGACGCAGCTTGTCCTTGGCAAGGAAACGGTGGTGTCCAATGTAACAGATCTTGCTAAGTATTGCGCATGACAGCGGATTCCAATCACCACGAACACATGCATTGTAACCATGTGTTGTTCACCCTGACATAGTGCCCAAAGCCGGATAATCATGGATGCACCGAATTATAACAGCACGCAGAAAGCTGGTGGGCTGCTATATAGGTCTCGAGTGAGAACACCCCTCCATAGATGTTGAAGTTCCTCCACAAGAGGCTCCATGAAAAATCAAAATCATTTCCAGGACTTTTTGTACCTGGGATGAGCAAGGCCATCATGTAGTTTGATTCTTTGGTGCAGACATTTGGAGGCATGTTGTAAGGGATAACAAGCACTGGCCACATGCTATATGTGGCGCTCTAGTGGCCAAATGGGATAAATCCATCTGAACCTAAGCCAAGTCTAATGTTTCCCGGTCAGCAGCAAACTTTTTGTGTTTCTGATTGAAGCTTTTCTACTCACTACCATCAGATGGATGGCTCATTACATTCTGATCTTTGTACTCCTGGTTGCTAGAATGCCACGGTACATCCTCTCTTGTTTCAGCACCACGAAACAACCTCTGCAATCTTGGTATAATTGGAAATTTTCTCAGAAGCATCGCCGTCTTTCCATCTTGATGATTTGCATTTCGGGCATTCACTTAAGTTGGCATAATACTTCCGGAACATAACACAATTATTCTTACAAACATGGATCATATCATATCCAATTCCAACTGCACGAAGGAAATTCTTCATTTTACTATACGTGTGTGGCAGCTCAAACGTATCTGGGAAAGATTTGCGGAAAGCAGCCAACATTGCATTGAATGATTTGTTGGTCATCCGCTCAGTTGTCTTCACCTGAAGAAAGGTGACCATAGCTGAGAATACTGACAACTTATTTCCTGGGGTGACAGCCACGTTGCATTTTTCCAACATGCGGGCCTAATGTTTTTCTTCTGCAGGTGAAAGTTCACGAAATGCACAAGCATTTAGTAGCATTGTATCAATGTTGGGCAAACTCACTGGCTCCGCCACCGCCACCTCCTCCTCCTCTTCCACCTAAGCATCAGGCAGATCAAGATGGTGATCTGCTGCTTCCATGTAGTCAGTAACATTGACGTTCACAGGTTCACCATGATGAACCCACCTAGTATATGTGACCGACATCCATACAAGTGTAGATGATTTTGCGCAATTGACTGGGGTCTTGTAACTGAATTCATACAATTGCTACACGGGCAGAGCACATCTGATTTTGGACTGAAGGAAATATGCCCTAGAGGCAATAATAATGTATTATTTATTTCCTTATATCATGATAAATATTTATTATTCATGCTAGAATTGTATGAACCGGAAACATAATACATGTGTGAATACATAGATAAACAGTGTGTCACTAGTATGCCTCTACTTGACTAGCTCGTTAATCAAAGATGGTTATGTTTCCTAGCCATAGACATGAGTTGTCATTTGATTAACGGGATCACCTCATTAGGAGAATGACGTGATTGACTTGACCCATTCCGTTAGCTTAGCACCCGATCGTTTAGTATGTTGCTATTGCTTTCTTCATGACTTATACATGTTCCTATGACTATGAGATTATGCAACTCCCGTTTACCGAAGGAACACTTTGTGTGCTACCAAACGTCACAACGTAAATGGGTGATTATAAATGTGCTCTATAGGTGTCTCCAAAGGTACTTGTTGGGTTGGCGTATTTCGAGATTAGGATTTGTCACTCCGATTGTCGGAGAGGTATCTCTGGGCCCACTCAGTAATGCACATCACTATAAGCCTTGCAAGCATTGTGACTAATGATTTAGTTGCGGGATGATCTATTACGGAACGATTAAAGAGACTTGCCGGTAACTAGATTGAACTAGGTATCCAGATACCGACGATCGAATCTCGGGCAAGTAAGATACCGATGACAAAGGGAACAACGTATGTTGTTATGCGGTCTGACCGATAAAGATCTTTGTAGAATATGTAGGAACCAATATGAGCATCCAGGTTCCGCTATTGGTTATTGACCGGAGAGGTGTCTCGGTCATGTCTACATAGTTCTCGAACCCATAGGGTCCGCACGCTTAAAGTTACGATGACAGTTATATTATGGGTTTATATGTTTTGATGTACCGAAGGTTGTTCGGAGTCCCGGATGTGATCATGGACATGACGAGGAGTCTCGAAATGGTCGAGACATAAATATTGATATATTGGACGACTATATTCGGACACCGGAAGTGTTCCGGAGAAGTTTCGGATAAAACCGGAGTGCCGGAGGGGTTACCGGAACCCCCCGGGGAAGTATTGGGCCTTAGTGGGCCTTGAGGGGAGAGAGAGGGCAGCAGCCAGGAGGTGGCGCACCCCCTCCCATGAGGAGTCCTAATTGGACTAGGGGAGGGGGGCGCAGCCCCTCTTTCCCTCTCCCTCTCCCTCTCTTTCCTTCCCCCCCTCTCTTCCTAGTTAGACTAGGAAAGGGGAGTCCTACTCCTACTAGGAGGAGGACTCGCCCCCTCTCCTTGGCGCGCCCAAGGCAGCCGGCCTCCCCCTTGCTCCTTAATATACGGGGGTAGGGGGGCACCTCTAGACACAAGTTGATATACGATATTTTAGCCGTGTGCGGTGCCCCCCTCCACCATATTACACCTCGATAATACCGTTGCGGAGCTTAGGCGAAGCCCTGCGTCGGTGGAACATCATCATCGTCACCATGCCATCGTGCTGACGAAACTCTCCCTCAACACTCGGCTAGATCGGAGTTCGAGGGACGTCATCGAGCTGAACGTGTGCTGAACTCGGAGGTGCCGTGCGTTCGGTACTTGATCGGTCGGATCTTGAAGACGTACGACTACATCAACCGCGTTGTGATAAACTCTTCCGCTTTCGGTCTACGAGGGTACGTGGACAACACTTTCCCCTCTCGTTGCTATGCATCACCATGATCTTGCGTGTGCGTAGGAAATTTTTTGAAATTACTACGTTCCCCAACAGTGGCATCCGAAACTGGTTTTTCTGCGTTGATGCTATGCACGTGTAGAACACAAGTGAGTTGTGGGCGATATAAGTCATACTGCTTACCAGCATGTCATACTTTGGTTCAGCGGTATTGTGAGATGAAGCGGCCCGGACCGACATTACGCGTACGCTTACGCGAGACTGGTTTCACCGTCGGGAGCACTCGTTGCTTAAAGGTGACTGGCGGGTGTCTGTCTCTCTCACTTTAGTTGAACCGAGTGTGGCTACGCCCGGTCCTTGCGAAGGTTAAAACAGCACCAACTTGACAAACTATCGTTGTGGTTTTGATGCGTAGGTAAGAACGGTTCTTGCTAAGCCCGTAGCAGCCACGTAAAACTTGCAACAACAAAGTAGAGGACGTCTAACTTGTTTTTGCAGGGCATGTTGTGATGTGATATGGTCAAGACATGATGCTATATTTTATTGTATGAGATGATCATGTTTTGTAACCGAGTTATCGGCAACTGGCAGGAGCCATATGGTTGTCGCGTTATTGTATGCAATGCTATCGCCATGTAATTGTTTTACTTTATCACTAAGCGGTAGCGATAGTTGTAAAAGCAATAAGTTGGCGAGACGACAACGATACTATGATGGAGATCAAGGTGTCGCGCCGGTGATGATGGTGATCATGACGGTGCTTCGGAGATGGAGATCACGAGCACGGTGCTTCGGAGATTGAGATCACAAGCACAAGATGATGATGGCCATATCATATCACTTATATTGATTGCATGTGATGTTAATCTTTTATGCATCTTATCTTGCTTTGATTGACGGTAGCATTATAAGATGATCTCTTACTAAAATTTCAAGATAAAAGTGTTCTCCCTGAGTATGCACCGTTGCGAAAGTTCTTCGTGCTGAGACACCACGTGATGATCGGGTGTGATAGGCTCTACGTTCAAATACAACGGGTGCAAAACAGTTGCACACGCGGAATACTCAGGTTAAACTTGACGGGCCTAGCATATGCAGATATGGCCTCGGAACACGGAGATCGAAAGGTCGAGCGTGAATCATATAGTAGATATGATCAACATAGTGATGTTCACCATTGAAACTACTCCATCTCACGTGATGATCGGACATGGTTTAGTTGATTTGGATCACGTAATCACTTAGATGATTAGAGGGATGTCTATCTAAGTGGGAGTTCTTAAGTAATATGATTAATTGAACTTAAATTTATCATGAACTTAGTACCTGATAGTATCTTGCTTGTCTATGTTAATTGTAGATAAATGGCCCGTGTTGTTGTTCCGTTGAATTTTAATGCGTTCCTTGAGAAAGCTAAGTTGAAAGATGATGGTAGCAATTACACGGACTGGGTCCATAACTTGAGGATTATCCTCATTGCTGCACAGAAGAATTACATCCTAGAAGCACCGCTAGGTGCCAGGCCTCCTGCAAGAGCAACGCCAGAAGTTATGAACGTCTGGCAGAGCAAAGCTGATGACCACTCAATAGTTCAGTGTGCCATGCTTTACGGCTTAGAACCGGGTCTTCAACGACGTTTTGAACGTCATGGAGCATATGAGATGTTCCAGGAGTTGAAGTTAATATTTCAAGCAAATGCCCGGATTGAGAGATATGAAGTCTCCAAAAAGTTCTACAGCTGCAAGATGGAAGAGAATAGTTCTGTCAGTGAGCATATACTCAAAATGTCTGGGTATAATAATCACTTGATTCAACTGGGAGTTAATCTTCTGCATGATAGCGTCATTGACAGAATTCTTCAATCACTGCCACCAAGCTACAAGAGCTTCGTGATGAACTATAACATGCAAGGGATGAATAAGACAATTCCCGAGCTCTTCGCAATGCTAAAGGCAGCCGAGGTAGAAATCAAAAAGGAGCATCAAGTGTTGATGGTCAGTAAAACCACTAGTTTCAAGAAAAAGGGCAAAGGGAAGAAGAAGGGGAACTTCAAGAAGAACAACAAGCAAGTTGCTGTTCAGGAGAAGAAATCCAAGTCTAGACCTAAGCCTGAAACTGAGTGCTTCTACTATAAGCAGACTGGTAACTGGAAGCAGAACTGCCCCAAGTATTTGGCGGAAAAGAAGGATGGCAAGGTTAACAAAGGTATATGTGATATACATGTTATTGATGTGTACCTTACTAATACTCGCAGTAGCACCTGGGTATTTGATACTGGTTCTGTTGCTAATATTTGCAACTCGAAACAGGGGCTACGGATTAAGCGAAGATTGGCTAAGGACGAGGTGACGATGCGCGTGGGAAATGGTTCCAAAGTCGATGTGATTGCCGTCGGCACGCTACCTCTACATCTACCTTCGGGATTAGTTTTAGACCTAAATAATTGTTATTTGGTGCCAGCGTTGAGCATGAATATTATATCTGGATCTTGTTTAATGCGAGACGGTTATTCATTTAAATCAGAGAATAATGGTTGTTCTATTTATATGAATAATATCTTTTATGGTCATGCACCCTTGAAGAGTGGTCTATTTTTAATGAATCTCGATAGTAGTGATACACATATTCATAATGTCGAAGCCAAAAGATGCAAAGTTGATAATGACAGTGCAACTTATTTGTGGCACTGCCGTTTGGGTCATATCGGTGTAAAGCGCATGAAGAAACTCCATACTGATGGACTTTTGGAATCACTTGATTATGAATCACTTGGTACTTGCGAACCGTGCCTCATGGGCAAGATGACCAAAACACCGTTCTCCGGAACTATTGAGAGAGCAACAGATTTGTTGGAAATCATACATACAGATGTATGTGGTCCGATGAATATTGAGGCTCGTGGCGGATATCGTTATTTTCTCACCTTCACAGATGATTTGAGCAGATATGGGTATATCTACCTAATGAAACATAAGTCTGAAACATTTGAAAAGTTCAAAGAATTTCAGAGTGAAGTTGAAAATCATCGTAACAAGAAAATAAAATTCCTACGATCTGATCGTGGAGGAGAATATTTGAGTTACGAGTTTGGCCTACATTTGAAACAATGCGGAATAGTTTCGCAACTCACGCCACCCGGAACACCACAGCGTAATGGTGTGTCCGAATGTCGTAATCGTACTTTATTAGATATGGTACGATCTATGATGTCTCTTACTGATTTACCGCTATCGTTTTGGGGTTATGCTTTAGAGACGGCTGCATTCACTCTAAATAGGACACCATCGAAATCCGTTGAGACGACGCCTTATGAACTATGGTTTGGCAAGAAACCAAAGTTGTCGTATCTTAAAGTTTGGGGTTGCGATGCTTATGTGAAGAAACTTCAACCTGATAAGCTCGAACCTAAATCGGAGAAATGTGTCTTCATAGGATACCCAAAGGAGACTGTTGGGTACATGTTCTATCACAGATCCGAAGGCAAGATATTCGTTGCTAAGAATGGATCCTTTCTAGAGAAGGAGTTTCTCTTGAAAGAAGTGAGTGGGAGGAAAGTAGAACTTGATGAGGTAACTGTACCTGATCCCTTATTGGAAAGTAGATCATCACAGAAATCAGTTTCTACGACACCTACACCAATTAGTGAGGAAGTAAATGATAATGATCATGAAACTTCAGATCAAGTTATTATTGAACCTCGTAGGTCAACTAGATCAAGATCTGCACCAGAGTGGTACGGTAATCCTGTTCTGGAGGTTATGTTACTAGACCATGACAAACCTACGAACTATGAAGAAGCGATGGTGAGCCCAGATTCCGCAAAATGGCTTGAAGCCATGAAATCCGACATGGGATCCATGTATGAGAACAAAGTATGGACTTTGGTTGACTTGCCCGATGGTCGGCAAGCCATTGAAAATAAATGGATCTTCAAGAAGAAGACTGACGCTGATGGTAATGTTACTGTCTATAAAGCTCGACTTGTTGCGAAAGGTTTTCGACAAGTTCAAGGGATTGACTACGATGAGACCTTCTCACCCGTAGCGATGCTTAAGTCTGTCCGAATCATGTTAGCAATTGCCGCATTTTATGATTATGAAATGTGGCAAATGGATGTCAAAACTGCATTCCTGAATGGATTTCTGGAAGAAGAGTTGTATATGATGCAACCGGAAGGTTTTGTCGATCCAAAGGGAGCTAACAAAGTGTGCAAGCTCCAGCGATCCATTTATGGACTGGTGCAAGCCTCTCGGAGTTGGAATAAACGCTTTGATAGTGTGATCAAGGCATTTGGTTTTATACAGACTTTTGGAGAAGCCTGTATTTACAAGAAAGTGAGTGGGAGCTCAGTAGCATTTCTGATATTATATGTGGATGACATATTGCTGATTGGAAATGATATAGAATTTCTGGATAGCATAAAGGGATACTTGAATAAGAGTTTTTCAATGAAAGACCTCGGTGAAGCTGCATATATATTAGGCATTAAGATCTATAGAGATAGATCAAGACGCTTAATAGGACTTTCACAAAGCACATAGCTTGACAAAGTTTTGAAGAAGTTCAAAATGGATCAAGCAAAGAAAGGGTTCTTGCCTGTGCTACAAGGTGTGAGATTGAGTAAGACTCAATGCCCGACCACTGCAGAAGATAGAGAGAAGATGAAAGATGTTCCCTATGCTTCAGCCATAGGCTCTATCATGTATGCAATGCTGTGTACCAGACCTGATGTGTGCCTTTCTATAAGTTTAGCAGGGAGGTACCAAAGTAATCCAGGAGTGGATCACTGGACAGCGGTCAAGAACATCCTGAAATACCTGAAAAGGACTAAGGATATGTTTCTCGTTTATGGAGGTGACAAAGAGCTCATCGTAAGTGGTTACGTTGATGCAAGCTTTGACACTGATCCGGACGATTCTAAATCGCAAACCGGATACGTATTTACATTGAACGGTGGAGCTGTCAGTTGGTGCAGTTCTAAGCAAAGTGTCGTGGCGGGATCTACGTGTGAAGCGGAGTACATAGCTGCTTCGGAAGCAGCAAATGAAGGAGTCTGGATGAAGGAGTTCATATCCGATCTAGGTGTCATACCTAGTGGATCGGGACCAATGAAAATCTTTTGTGACAATACTGGTGCAATTGCCTTAGCAAAGGAATCCAGATTTCACAAAAGAACCAAGCACATCAAAAGACACTTCAATTCCATCCGGGATTTAGTCCAGGTGGGAGACATAGAAATTTGCAAGATACATACGGATCTGAATGTTGCAGACCCGTTGACTAAGCCTCTTCCACGAGCAAAACATGATCAGCACCAAGACTCCATGGGTGTAAGAATCATTACTGTGTAATCTAGATTATTGACTCTAGTGCAAGTGGGAGACTGAAGGAAATATGCCCTAGAGGCAAATATAAAGTATTATTTATTTCCTTATATCATGATAAATGTTTATTATTCATGCTAGAATTGTATTAACCGGAAACATAATACATGTGTGAATACATAGACAAACAGTGTGTCACTAGTATGCCTCTACTTGACTAGCTCATTAATCAAAGATGGTTATGTTTCCTAGCCATAGACATGAGTTGTCATTTGATTAACGGGATCACCTCATTAGGAGAATGACGTGATTGACTTGACCCATTCCGTTAGCTTAGCACCCGATCGTTTAGTATGTTGCCATTGCTCTCTACATGACTTATACATGTTCCTATGACTATGAGATTATGCAACTCCCGTTTACCGGAGGAACACTTTGTGTTCTACCAAACGTCAGAACATAAATGGGTGATTATAAAGGTGCTCTACAGGTGTCTCCAAAGGTACTTGTTGGGTTGGCGTATTTCAAGATTAGGATTTGTCACTCCGATTGCCGGAGAGGTATCTCTGGGCCCACTCATTAATGCACATCACTATAAGCCTTGCAAGCATTGTGACTAATGAGTTAGTTGCGGGATGATGTATTACGGAACGAGTAAAGAGACTTGCCGGTAACGAGATTGAACTAGGTATCGAGATACCGACAATCGAATCTCGGGCAAGTAACATACCGATGACAAAGGGAACAACGTATGTTGTTATGCGGTCTGACCGATAAAGATCTTCGTAGAATATGTAGGAACCAATATGAGCATCTAGGTTTCGCTATTGGTTATTGACCGAAGAGGTGTCTCGGTCATGTCTACATAGTTCTCGAACCCGTAGGGTCCGCACGCTTAAAGTTACGATGACAGTTATATTATGAGTTTATATGTTTTGATGTACCGAAGGTTGTTCGGAGTCCCGGATGTGATCACGGACATGACGACGAGTCTCGAAATGGTCGAGAAATAAAGATTGATATATTGGACGACTATATTCGGACACCGGAAGTGTTCCGGAGAAGTTTCGGATAAAACAGGAGTGACGGAGGGGTTACCGGAACACCCCGGGGAAGTATTGGGCCTTAGTGGGCCTTGAGGGGAGAGAGAGGGCAGCAGCCAGGAGGTGGCGCACCCCCTCCCATGAGGAGTCCTAATTGGACTAGGGGAGGGGGGCGCAGCCCCTCTTTCCCTCTCCCTCTCCCTCTCTTTCCTTCCCCCCTCTCTTCCTTGTTAGACTAGGAAAGGGGAGTCCTACTCCTACTAGGAGGAGGGCTCCCCCCCTCTCCTTGGCGCGCCCAAGGCAGCCGGCCTCCCCCTTGATCCTTTATATACGGGGGCAGGGGGGCACCTCTAGACACAAGTTGATACACGATATTTTAGCCGTGTGTGGTGCCCCCCTCCACCATATTACACCTCGATAATACCGTTGTGGAGCTTAGGCGAAGCCCTGCGTCAGTGGAACATCATCATCGTCACCACGCCGTCGTGCTGACGAAACTCTCCCTCAACACTCGGCTGGATCGGAGTTCGAGGGACGTCATCGAGCTGAACTTGTGCTGAACTCGGAGGTGCCGTGCGTTCGGTACTTGATCGGTCGGATCGTGAAGACGTACGACTACATCAACCGCGTTGTGATAAACGCTTCCGCTTTCAGTCTACGAGCGTACGTGGACAACACTTTCCCCTCCCAGTGCTATGCATCACCATGATCTTGCGTGTGCGTAGGAAATTTTTTGAAATTACTACGTTCTCCAACATGGACCACTATACTCAACTCTTATAAATTTCATGAAGTTTTCAACCCCCTCGACATATGAAGCAGAGAATCTTCGAGCAGAAGTTATCCAAGTCGTGTCCATCTGTTAGACATACAAATTAGTTCTTCTACTAGATATTACAGGAAAAACATATATGCTTTTTTATGAAGTCTAGAAAAAATACCTAGGTCGATGTCTAAAGTTATGGCAAGATATTTGGACGAGCAGATCTAGGTAACGAAATATATTTAAAGCTAATTCAACAAACAGATTTGAGTGCTAAATTATGGCAGGTTGTTTCAGCAGTCAATGAGGCCGAGCACACAGGCATCGAACTATCGAAGGCCATCGCAGCAACAAAGATTGAGTATAAAACGGTGTAGAGCTATTTCACCTAACAGATTGCCTACTAGACCATGGCAATCTACGTGACAATAAATATATGGCATGATATTTTAGCAACTAATCGGGCTTGGCATGCCATCTCAGAAGCAGATTGAGTGTAGAACAGGGCAAGGAAGCTTCTTAAGCAAAGCATACTGACTGTAAACTACTTTGGCAAACAGTGAGATTAACAACGTCTATCAGCTAACATTCAGCGCTACACCGACATGGATGGGGCCTTAGTCTAGAATGCGCATACCGTGGGAGAAGCTGATCACCGGGCGGCTCCACACGAACATCGCCAGCGGTGGCGTCGCTGACCGCCGTGCGCCTCCACAAGAACGTCACCAGCGGTGGCGGCGCGACTAGAGGACGACAGTCTACGAGAGCGTACTGTGGGAGCAAGAGGATCGTCGTGTGTCCCCTCGACAAACCACGGCGCCGACGTATCGGCGCGGCAGGGATGGCGGCTTTGGCGGACCGAATGGAGTGGAGGGGGACGGGCGGGAGGGGGTTTGGGAAATATTATAGGCTAGTTGGCTGAAGGGTGGTTGAATTTGGGATTTGGGGGAATCTTTTGGGGGGGGGGGGGGGTTCGCACGGTAGGCTGGGGGAGTTTGGCGCATGGTCGGTTTCTCCAAGTGCAGTCCCATGTGTCAGTGAAGAGGCAAGCCGAAGCGCGTTCCGTTTGCATGAGCCGTGTGCAGGACCGAACGTGTGTGGGGTGCAATGCGACCGCTACAGGGGTGCTGTGAGTGTACCACCTTTTTTCCTTTTAAACTTGTGCTTCGCCCCCTCAAAAAAACATGGTGCTTCGCACGATCCATCGATACTACTACTAGTAATCCGGTAATCCCGACTAAAATGGCGCGGCCGGATCTTTTCCCGCACGATATGCTGGGAGTTTGGCTTAGTTGGGTTTTTTAGGACGAGTAAAGCCACACCTATGTAATCCCAGTTACGTAATAACGTAATGTGAAACGTGTGAGCTGTTGATTGTAGATTGGCGGGAGGGAGGGGCGCACCACCATGAAAATCAGGGAGGAGAGAGAGAGGCAATTTACGTTAATCCTTTCTTAGGTTCCCGTGGATGTAGAAAGATGTGAAATGCGTGAATGTGTAGTGGACGCTGATACGTCTCCAGCGTATCTATAATTTATGAAGTATTCATGCTATTATATTATCCGTTTTGGATGTTTATGGGACTTACTAAACACTTTTATATTACTTTTGGGACTAACCTATTAACCGGAGGCCCAGCCCAAATTGTTGTTTTCTTGCCTATTTCAGTGTTTCGAAGAAAAGGAATATCAAACGGAGTCCAAACGGAATGAAACCTTCGGGAGAGTTATTTTTGGAACGGAAGCAATCCAGAAGACTTGGAATAGACGTCAGGGAATCTTCGAGGAAGCCACGAGGCAGGGAGGCGCGCCCTACCCCCTAGGCACGGCCCCACCCTTGTGGGCCCCTCGTGGCTCCCCTGACCGACTTCTTTCGCCTATATATGTCCATATACCCTAAAAACAACGGAGAACAGTATAGATCGCGAGTTCCACCGCCGCAAGCCTCTGTAGCCACCAAAAACCAATCGGGACCCTGTTCCAGCACCCTGCCGGAGGGGGATCCTTCACCGGTGGCAATCTCCATCCCGGTGATCTCCATGACAAGGAGGGAGTAGTTCACCCTCGGGGCTAAGGGTATGTACCAGTAGCTATGTGTTTGATCTATCTCTCTCTCTCTCTCTCGTGTTCTTGAGGTGATACGATCTTGATGTATCGTGAGCTTTGCTATTATATTTGGATCTTATGATGTTTCTCCCCCTCTACTCTCTTGTAATGGATTGAGTTTTCCCTTTGAAGTTATCTTATCGAATTGAGTCTTTAAGGATTTGAGAACACTTGATGTATGTCTTGCATGTGCTTATCTGTGGTGACAATGGGATATCACGTGATCTACTTGATGTATGTTTTGGTGATCAACTTGCAGGTTCACCTTGTGAACTTATGCATAGGGGTTGGCACACGTTTTCGTCTTGACTCTCTGGTAGAAACTTTGGGGCACTCTTTGAAGTTCTTTGTGTTTGTTGAATAGATGAATCTGAGATTGTGTGATGCATATCGTATAATCATACCCATGGATACTTGAGGTGACATTGGAGTATCTAGGTGACATTAGGGTTTTGGTTAATTTGTGTCTTAAGGTGTTATTCTAGTACGAACTCTTGAATAGATCGATCCGAAAGAATAACTTTGAGGTGGTTTCGTACCCTACCATAATCTCTTCGTTTGTGCTCCCTATTAGTGACTTTGGAGTGACTCTTTGTTGCATGTTGAGGGATAGTTATATGATCCAACTATGTTATTATTGTTGAGAGAACTTGCACTGGTGAAATTATGAACCCTAGGCCTTGTTTCAACGCATTGCAATACCACTTACGCTCACTTTTATCGCTTGTTACCTTGCTATTTTTATATTTTCAGATTACAAAAACCTATATCTACCATCCATATTGCACTTGTATCACCATCTCTTTGCCGTACTAGTGCACCTATACAATTTACCATTGTATTGGGTGTGTTGGGGACACAAGAGACTCTTTCTTATTTGGTTGCAGGGTTGTTTGAGAGAGACCATCTTCATCCTACGCCTCCCACGGATTGATAAACCTTAGGTCATCCACTTGCGGGAAATTTGCTACTGTCCTACAAACCTTTGCACTTGGAGGCCCAACAACATCTACAAGAAGAAGGTTGCGTAGTAGACATCAAGCAGTTTCTGGCGCCGTTGCAGGGGAGGTGAGTGCTTGAAGGTATATCTTTAGATCTTGCAATCGAATCTTTTTGTTTCTTGTTTTATCACTAGTTTAATTTATAAAAGAAAACTACAAAAAAATGGAATTAAGGGTGCCTCATATGCTTCATCTTTTTAATGTCTTCCGTAAAAATGATGGGAAAGAAAATTGTGCTCAAGTACTAGAAGAAGAATTACGTAGAATGCTTGGCATAAAATATGTGAATGATGAGCATGATTGCAATGTTGTTAGTATGAATTCTTTGAATACCCATGATGCTAATGATATGCAAAGCCACAAGCTTGGGGATGCTATGTTTGATGAAGATGATATTTTTTGTCCCTCAAGTTTTGATGAGAAAATTTATTATGATGATAGCATGCCTCCTATTTATGATGATTGTATTGATGAAAGTGGATTTGGAGAGGTCATGACTTTATTTAGTGATGAATCCACTATTTCGGAAGAGGTTCCAATTGATTATGAGAATAAAGTTGCTATCTATGATGATTATTGTGATGACACGTATGCTATAAAGAATAATGATAACCATGAAACTTGTCATCATGATATTAGTTTTCTATGGGATTATGCCTCACATGATAATGATTTTGTTGAGTTTGCTCTCACTATTATTCATGAGAAGAAATTTTCTTATGTGGAGAGTAATAAAATTTCTATGCTTGTGCATCATGAAAATAGTGCTTTAGGTTCTGGTTATATTGTTGAATTCATTCATGATGCTACTGAAAATTATTATGAGGGAGGAATATATGCTTGTAGGAATGGCAATAATATCAAGTTTCCTCTCTATGAGCTTAAAGTTTTCAAGTTATGCTTGTTTTGCCTTCCTATGCTAGTTGATTATTGTTCCCATAAGTTGTTTGCTCACAAAATCCATATGAATAGGAAGTGGGTTAGACTTAAATGTGCTAGTCATATTCTTCATGATGCTCCCTTTATGTTTCAATTCTTATCTTTTATGTGAGCATCATTGAAATCATCATGCCTAGCTAGGGGCGTTAAACGTTAGCGCTTGTTGGGAGGCAACCCAATTTTATTTTTTTCCTTAGCTTTTGCTCCTGTTTAGTAAGAAATAATCTATCTAGCCTCTGGTTAGATGTGGTTTTATGTTTTAATTAGTGTTTGTGCCAAGTAGAACCTTTGGGAAGACTTGGGTGAAGTCTTTTTGATCTTGCTGTAAAAAACAGAAACTTGAGCGCTCACGAGATGTGCTGCCATTTTTTTTACTGGAGATTGCTTTTTGGTTTATTATTTTTGCAGATGATTAATAGATAAATTCCTCACGGCCAACAATTTATTTCAGAATTTTTGGAGTTCCAGAAGTATACGTTTGATACAGATTGCTACAGACTGTTCTGTTTTTGACAGATTCTGTTTTCTATTTGTTGTTTGCTTATTTTGATGAATCTATGAGTAGTATCAGAGGGTATGAACCATAGAGAAGTTGGAATACAGTGGATATTACACCAATATGAATTTAGAATGAGTTCACAACAGTACCTAAGTGGTGATTTATTTTCTTATACTAACGGAGCTTACGAGTTTTCTTTTAAGTTTTGTGTTGTGAAGTTTTCAAGTTTTGGGTAAAGATTTGATGGACTATGGAATAAGGAGTGGAAAGAGCCTAAGCTTGGGGATGCCCAAGGCACCCCAAGGTAATATTCAAGGACAACCAAGAGCCTAAGGTTGGGGATGCCCCGGATGGCATCCCCTCTTTCGTCTTCGTTCATCGGTAACTTTACTTGGAGCTATATTTTTATTGACCACATGATATGTGTTTTGCATGGAGCGTCAATTTATTTTGTTAGGATTTGCTTTCTGCTATTTATAACAATGTTTTGCATATTTTATTTCAATAAAAGTGGCATTAATAGCCTTTACTATGCCTATTTTACAAGTCTTCATGTTGCTGTTTGAAAACAGAAAGTTTACAGCTGTTGCAAAAATTCCCTAGAAAAGTCAGAATGTGATAAAATGTTGAAACCTTTTGCGTAATAAGCCCTGATAAATTTACTACAGTAGGAATTTTCTTTCATAATTTTTGGAGCTAGGGAAGTATGGATCTTGCTGCATTCTTTACAGACTATCCTGTTTAGGCAGATTGCTGTTATGTTTGCATTGTTTGCATATGTTTGATTCTTTAATGATTCTATTTGAGGATAGGACTATTAAATATGCAGAGGCATTTAGTATGCAATGTTGAATAATAATTTTAGTGATTTGCTACAGTAGAGTATGATAATGTTTTTGCATTGGTTTATACTAACTTATCTCACGAGTCCTTGTTGAGTTTTGTGTGGATGAAGCTTTTGAGATTTAGGGAGACCGTGATATGAGAGGAATTAAGGAGACACAAAATCTCAAGCTTGGGGATGCCCAAGGCATCCCAAGATAATATATCAAGAAGTCTCAAGCGTCTAAGCTTGGGTATGCCCCGGTTGGCATCCCACCTTTCTTCTTCGACAACTATCAGTTAGTATCGGTTGATCATAAGTTTTTGCTTCTTCACGTGATGTTTGATATTCTTAGAATGTCATTTTATTTTGTTTTGCTTGCTGTTTGAATAAAATATCAACATCTGAAATTCTTAAATAAGGGAGAGTCTTCACATAGCTACATAATTATTTAATTACTCATTGATCTTCACTTATATCTTTTTGGAGTAGTTTGTCATTTACTCATGTGCTTCACTTATATCCTATGAGTAAATAGTTGAATGAGCGAATATCATAAATCTGAAATTATATATGTTTCATATGCTTATCCCATGGGGATTAATGACTTCACATATAAGAAGTAGAGGTGGTAAATTTATTGAAGGTTAGCAGACATTGTGTTGGTCACTTGAACAATTCATGAAAGAATATTGAGGGAAGAGAGATTTCACATATAAATATACTATCTTGGACATCTTTTATGATTGTGAACACTCATTAAAATATGACATGCTAAAAGGTTGATGTTGAACAAGGAAGACAACGTAATGGGTTATGTTTTCTTATATCCGAAATAAAGTATATTGTCATGGATCATTCAACATGCTGAGCTTTCCTTTCCCCCTCATGCTAGCCAAATTCTTTGCACCAAGTAGAGATACTACTTGTGCTTCCAAACATCCCCTAAACCAGTATTGCCATGAGAGTCCACCATACCTACCTATGGATTGAGTAAGATGCTTCAAGTAAGTTGTCATCGGTGCATGCAATAAAAATTGCTCTCTAAATATGTATGATCTATTAGTGTGGAGAAAATAAGCTTTATACGATCTTGTGATGTGGAAGCAATACAAGCGACAGACTGCATAATAAAGGTCCCTATCACAAGTGGCAATATAAAGTGACGTTCTTTCGCATTAAGATTTTGTGCATCCAACTATAAAAGCGCACGACAACCTCTGCTTCCCTCTGCGAAGGGCCTATCTTTTATTCTTGTCTTATACCTTATGCAAGAGTCATGGTGATCTTCACCTTTCCTTTTTACATTTTATCCTTTGGCAAGCACATTGTGTTGGAAAGATCCTGATATATATATATATATATATATATATATATATATATATATATATATATATATATATATATATATATATATATATATCCAATTGGATGTAAGGCATCATGAACTATTATTGTTGACATTACCCTTGAGGTAAAAGGTTGGGAGGTGAATCTATAAGCCCCTATCTTTCTCTGTGTCTGATTAAAACTTCGAACCCATAAATATCGCGTGAGTGTTAGCAATTGTGAAAGACTAAATGATAGTTGAGTATGTGAAGTTTGCTGAATCAAAGCTCTGACATAGAATCTTCCTGAAAATAAGATGAATTGTAATTGTTTGATGACTAATAACACGGTTTGTTAGTTTTCAAGAATTTAACATGTGAATAGTTTGTTACATCATCATGAAAAGTTTTATGAGATGAGCTACTGTTATGACATATGATGATGCTAGAAACGGTGATTGAAATTATCATTGATCAAACTTGTGCACCTGCTAGCATTCACACTTCATATGTTTGGGGCACCTAGGTGCCTGGGCACCTTGTTCGGGTCCAACCCGCTAATGCATTTCCTGCTTAGAAATAATCACTACTACCCTTCCAAATAATTTGCTTTCCTTTTCTATGTGCATGCACTTGTATCCTCCACGATCATTAATTGTAGATGATTCCTGCATGATTTATTCTACATATTGGAACATATACCTACAAATGTACATACCCTACGATTCATTGAAGGTATTTTTATATGCCCTACAATTTATTCCAAATAATTTGCATGCACGTATATATCCTATGATTTATTCTAGGTATTAGATACATGCAGATATATATACCCTATAATTTATTCCAAATAATTTGCATGCACGTATATACCCTATAATTTATTCTATGTATTAGAAACCTACATACGTAGTTCGATATATTTGTAAGTGGATACTTAAGTTTTTTTAAAATAACAGTGCATCTCAACATTTTTGTGTGAATACCTCGACGTGAAATTTATTGGTACATACTCGTAAATGTCATTACCATTTTATAAGTGGATACAAATACGTAAACTAAATACCTCGACAAATGATATGCTATGTTCATATAAATGAATACCTATACAACATACCACGATAGACATGTATCAAATGTGATGATACTGATGAATGATACCAAAAAATACATATTATCCTCACATAATTTCTGGGTATATACCCTAAAAACAACTAGGTAGAGTACAAGGAGAAACAAGTTTTTTCTTATACCATAGCGGAGGCAGAAAATCACAATATCCACTATACACACACCTAAATCTGTTTAAAAGGCATGTTAGTAATACTACTATTATGCACAAAAAACATTAGGCAATTTTTAATAATTTCCTTCTATGCATTAATTACTACAGAAAATTTTTCTTGTTTCACACGTACATTCATGAATAAATTAGGCAGTTTCTTGTTTTCTAAGCAAGTATTTGGTGTGTGCATGCTAATTAATACCTCCGTCCAAATTAGAGTAAGTGGCCGCTAATTAACATGCATTTAATTGAAATTAATTAGTAAATTGCAATAACTCTCCGCCTTTAATACTGCAAACGGGTATACCCGTTAGTGTCTATACCCAACACAATGGCACACATCTTAAAGTAATCCGAAGATAGAGAAGTAAGGAGCCTGGGCACCTAGGTGTCCCAAACAGCCGTCCTATATATATATATATATATATATATATATATATATATATATCCAATTGGATGTAAGGCATCATGAACTATTATTGTTGACATTACCCTTGAGGTAAAATGTTGGGAGGTGAATCTATAAGCCCCTATCTTTCTCTGTGTCTGATTAAAACTTCGAACCCATAAATATCGCGTGAGTGTTAGCAATTGTGAAAGACTAAATGATAGTTGAGTATGTGAAGTTTGCTGAATCAAAGCTCTGACATAGAATCTTCCTGAAAATAAGATGAATTGTAATTGTTTGATGACTAATAACACAGTTTGTTAGTTTTCAAGAATTTAACATGTGAATAGTTTGTTACATCATCATGAAAAGTTTTATGAGATGAGCTACTGTTATGACATATGATGATGCTAGAAACGGTGATTGAAATTATCATTGATCAAACTTGTGCACCTGCTAGCATTCACACTTCATAAATTATCTCTTTTATCATTTACCTACTCGAGGACGAGCAGGAATTAAGCTCGGGGATGCTGATACGTCTCCAACGTATCTATAATTTATGAAGTATTCATGCTATTATATTATCTGTTTTGGATGTTTATGGGCTTTATTAAACACTTTTATATTATATTTGGGACTAACCTATTGACCGGAGGCCCAGCCCAAATTGCTGTTTTCTTGCCTATTTGAGTGTTTCGAAGAAAAGGAATATCAAACTGAGTCCAAACGGAATGAAACCTTCGGGAGAGTTATTTTTGGAACGGAAGTAATCCACGAGACTTGGAGTAGACGTCAGGGAAGCTTCGAGGAAGCCACGAGGCAGGGAGGCACGCCCTACCCCCCTGGGCGTGGCCCCCACCCTCGTGGGCCCCTCGTAGCTCCCCTGACCAACTTCTTTCGCCTATATATGTCCATATACCCTAAAAACATCGGAGAACAGAATAGATCGGGAGTTCCGCCGCCGCAAGCCTTTGCAGCCACCAAAAACCAATCGGGACCCTGTTCCGGCACCCTGCCTGAGGGGGGATCCTTCACCGGTGGCCATCTCCATCATCCCGACGATCTCCATGACGAGGAGGGAGTAGTTCACCCTCGGGGCTGAGGGTATGTACCAGTAGCTATGTGTTTGATCTCTCTCTATCTCGTGTTCTTGAGGTGATACGATCTTGATGTATCACGAGCTTTGCTATTATAGTTGGATCTTATGATGTTTCTCCCCCTCTACTCTCTTGTAATGGATTGATTTTTCCCTTTGAAGTTATCTTATCGGATTGAGTCTTTAAAGATTTGAGAACTTGATGTATGTCTTGCATGTGCTTATCTCTGGTGACAATGGGATATCACGTGATCTACTTGATGTATGTTTTGGTGATCAACTTGCGGGTTCACCTTGTGAACTTATGCATAGGGGTTGGCAAACGTTTTCATCTTGACTCTCTGGTAGAAACTTTGGGGCACTCTTTGAACTTCTTTGTGTTTGTTGAATAGATGAATCTGAGATTGTGTGATGCATATCGTATAATCATACCCATGGATACTTGAGGTGACATTGGAGTATCTAGGTGACATTAGGGTTTTGGTTGATTTGTGTCTTAAGGTGTTATTCTAGTACGAACTCTTGAATAGATCGATCTGAAAGAATAACTTTGAGGTGGTTTCATACCCTACCATAATCTCTTCGTTTGTTCTCTGCTATTAGTGACTTTGGAGTGACTCTTTGTTGCATGTTGAGGGATAGTTATATGATCCAACTATGTTATTATTGTTGAGAGAACTTGCACTAGTGAAAGTATGAACCCTAGGCCTTGTTTCAACGCATTGCAATACCGTTTACACTCACTTTTATCGCTTGTTACCTTGCTGTTTTTATATTTTCAGATTACAAAAACCTATATCTACCATCGATATTGCACTTGTATCACCATCTCTTCGCCGAACTAGTGCACCTATACAATTTACCATTTTATTGGGTGTGTTGGGGACACAAGAGAATCTTTGTTATTTGGTTGTAGGGTTGTTTCAGAGAGACCATCTTCATCCCACGCGTCCCACGGATTGATAAACCTTAGGTCATCCACTTGAGGGAAATTTGCTACTGTCCTACAAACCTCTGCACTTGGAGGCCCAACAACGTCTACAAGAGGAAGGTTGCGTAGTAGACATCAGACATACTATTGCAGTGCCTAAGATAAATTGTGTATGTAGACCCTATGTGTTTATGTACTTCGCATGTTAGCTTTGTCTCGGTTCAATAAAAATCATAGTTTGTGATGATGGTGTGCCTGCCATCCTGCAATATAGGCCGTCAGATCTATATCTAACGAATAGGAAGGAAACTATGACAATTTACCCGCACTCCTCTCCACATTTGCAGATAAGGCCTTCCCTCGTTCATCCTTTTCTCCCACAAGATCTTGATGTTCCGTGCAACGCACGCGCATCTTGCTAGTACTCCTCCAATATACTATATTATTGTGAAAGTTCATATACACCAGCCTAGATTAATGCAAACACGGAAGATTTTCAATACATTTCGAACTTTTATAGGACAGAAAAATAAAAGAAACCCGACCCTAAACCTATTCTACGGCGGCGACCGACGTCCTCCATCTGCGATCTCCATGTACGGGGCGGGGTTCAAGACCCGTGAAGTGAAGGTTGTCGGATTACGGGTTCCGGCAAAACCCTCGAGGTTCGAACTCTGGGGTGCGCACGAAGATCTCTCCTCCCCCTAGCTCACGCTCTCACCACGATCTCAAAGCTTAGCTCCTCCAGCCCGAAGAACAAGGGACGCAAGAGTTTATACTGGTTCGGGCCACCGATGTGGTGTAATACCCTACTCCAGTGTGGTGTGGTGGATTGCCTTTTGTGCTGAGGATGAACAAGTACAAAGGAAGAACAGCCTCCTGAGGAGAGGTGTTCTCGTGCTTCAGTGAGCTTGTGGGTGTGAGGATGGAATGGATCTGATCCTCTTCCCAAATGCTAGTCCTATTTATAGAGGCCCTGGTCCTCTTCCCAAATGTAGGCAGGAAGGGATCCAACAACAGCCAAATTTGAAGGGGGACAACCAATACAAGTTATCCTGACTAAAGGTGGTCTTCGCATGCGAAAGGCTCTGGTGGTGACGCTGTCCTGGGCTCCACGGTGACCTCCGTCCTGCTGGTCTTGGTCTTGTTGCACCGATATGGAAACCTTTGCCTGATGCCTCAGGACTCCTCGCCTACGCCTGCCTCTTTACACCAAAGAGGAAACGAGTACACTGCGCAAGCTGGCGCCCTCCTGGCCTTGGTCGTCATGGCTTGTGTCACGGGAACCTCACGAGGTGCCCCTCGCCTTGATCTCTCCGCCCCTCGCGAGTCAGCCTAGTGAGGCCGCCCCTGAGGAGTTCTTGTGTTGTCCGCCTCATGAGGCTTGGCCCCTCACGAGGGTCTTGAGTGTTTTGATGGTGAAGATGGGCCGTACCAGGCCGCTGCTGGAGCCACGCCATGGGCCGCAGGCAGGCAAGTTTGGGGACCCCCATTCCCAAAACGCCGACAGTAGCCCCCGGGCCCAAGGCGCTCTCGGACTTGGCTTCGTGGCGAAGCCAAGGGGCAAGTGTGGAGCGCCGCGGGCCCCAACAGCCTGCGGCCTCGGTTGACGTGTGGGGATTGATGGGACATGGGCGCCTCCACTTCCCCACGCTGCCTCGACAATTGCCCGACTTGATGAGTCGCTGGTGCATGCAGAGAAAACCATCATTACCTATGATCGTGGGGTCGCCGGTTGGCCTTCTCCTGCTATAAATGAGGAGGTGGGCAAAGCCCCTATCGCACATCTCTTCCTGTTCCGCTTGCTTCTTCTTCCTTGCTTTATTGCTAGCAGCGACATCCATGGCGCCGATACAGAGATTCTCGGCCGTAGGAAAGGGAAAAAACCCCCGCGACGAGCCGGGGCCGCTTCCGCCGAAGAAGAGGCTGGCCCATCGCCGCGACGTAGTCGTGAGGCCGGAGGTGTCAAGGGCTTGGTATGAGTGGCCTCCCCCCGGGTATCCGCTGCCTTTGTATGCCCAAGTCGAGGGCTCCGGAGGAAGAGGCGGCGACTAGCGCCATCCACGCCGCGGCCGTGGTCGCCGTGCCATGGTGGCGCGCGCCGTCGCCCCACGAACCCACGCCGAGGGCTCCTCGCACGAACTCGTGATGTGGGCTGTGATGCCTTCGCGCACTTGGATTCGCTTCCCGCAATTCTTCTCCGCCGAGATGCCGCCGAGGGGTCCCCTCGAGCTATGGCTGCAGCACGCCGAGTGCGATGCCCCGGCGATAGGGGCGGAGGTTGAGGTCGTCTCCCCGGGCAAGTTCTTCATGACCCGCAGCTGGGGTGAGGTCGCCCGAGTTTGCCGTACGGAGGACGCCCTCGCCATCCACTTTGAGTACGACGGCGCCTCCATGATGTTCTTCAAGGTCTTCGACGAGGAAGGCCGCCACTTGGAGTGCTGCCCTGGAGGGGGTCATCGGGACGGTGCTGCGGCAGGAGCCAGGCCTGCCGCTGGCGTTGCCAGCGGTTCCTCCGGCAGCAGCGGTGGCACTTGAGAGTCCAGCAACTCTCCCGAGCCCTACGAGACTCCGGAGACGAGCGACGACAGCTACGTGCCCCCAAGCTCTCGCCGTGCCCAGAGCGCGGCCGCAGCGTCCGGCCGCCGCCGTCGCTGATCTGGATGGGGTTGGCGTCGGCCTCCCGTGGCCCACAATTGATGATGGCGTCGGCGGTGTTGGCGCGTGTAGATAGGGCTCCTAGAAACCTCCTTCTTTTGTTCCCTGCGAGGAATCGAGACGGACCCCGTGGGGGGCGTGTAAAGGCTCTGTAATGCCTTTTGTTGATATCATCCTTATTATGAAGATTTATGAATGTGTGTCCTGCTTCGGCTCGGTCTCCCCTTTCCAACTTCGCGGTAGCTTGGTGTCCTACGCCGATAGGTCCCGGTCCCCAGGTAGGCTGCAGCTGTCGCCGGTATGCCAGGTCGCAATGCCGTGGTCAAGGCCGGGAGGTGAGCGGCCCGAGGTCTAGTAAGAGCTCCTGAGGCGCGATGCTCAAGAGGTCCCCTTTGGCGCACAAGCAGCTACCTAAAGGTAGGAAAGGGAGGCGACGTCACCGTAACAAGGCTGCAACAGGTGGGAATCCTATGCCGTAGCGCTTGGCCGACCCGGATGCGAAACTTATCTTGGCAGTCCAGAGTTGATTCCTTGTGCAGCGCTAGACTCGTGCGTCGACGGCCATAGTGTAGCCAGGTTAGGCCCATGCGAGCCTCCCCCTCTTTTTTCACGCTCTTCTGTGTGCTCTACGTCCTCGGGTCCCGGCCCTCGAGCGAGCTCAGCCGCCGCTGGTATGCCAGGTCGCGATGTCGTGGTCAAGGCCAGGGGGTGAGGGCTGGAGAGCCAATAAGAGCTCCTGAGTCGCGATGCTCAGAAGCCCCCCTTCAACGCGCAAGCGAATTGCATGGGAAAAGAAGGAGCCCGCAGTGCCGCCCGCTGTCACCCTCAGGAGGTTCCTGCAGTGTTAGCGCGAGGAGGGATGCAAATTGCAACCACACTTGCCGGTCTGCCACTGGTCGTTCCACAAGAAGATGAAGGCACTGAGGGCCTGGCGAGGTGACATGCGCGTGGAGTGCCGCGAGCCAGAGCTCGACCGCTCAGACTTGTCAGCGTTGCAGGGACGGACCCGAGCATAAGCATCGTGCCAACATGAGTAGCCTCCGTTGCGGGATGAGCAAGGGGCCAATCGGCGACGCGAGCAGCCGCGGTGGGTGACAATCAAGCAGGTGATAACCATGGATAGCTCATGAGATGGAACAAGCTAGCTTAAATTGATGCGAGAATGATACATGCCACTGGGACGGACCCGAGCGGCCTGGGGATGATGCAACCCGAGGGGCGCCCCCAGTAGAGTAAGCTAAAGATGCAAAAGGATGCATGCCGTAGGGGCAGGCCCATGCGACCTAGGAATAATGCAGCCCGAGGGGCGCTCCCAGCTGAATAAACATGGAAAATGTCACCTGGTTCCGTTGTCGAAGGAGTGTTGGAGTAGCCGAAGGTGCGCGATGAAGAAGTCGCTCCTCATCAGCCATCAGGGCCCTGAGCCTCGGGAGGCTCTGAGGGCTCGGGTGGTTCCTTGAGGACCATCGCCATCTCCGCCAAGACTGCGTGGTGCCTGGCCTCCTGAGCTGCCAGGATGCTCTGTAGGTTGCGCTGGAAGGCGGCTGCCACGCCCGGCAGGCCAGATGGCATGCGAACATAGCTGTGAGGTGGGCCCTCGCACCGCCCAATGCGCGAAGGCCAGAAGCGCTCCTGAGATGCGGCCTGGTTGAGGCCTGGAATGTCGATGCAGACGCGTAGCCCGCCATCCTCGCCAGGATGGGGAGCTGCGGCGGGTGGTGGGCGGCGGTCGCCGCGCATGGCTCTTGCATCTTGTAGCTCCTGAGTGGTCTTGGTGATGAACTCCTGAGAACCAGGCGCTCCTCACCCTATGCCCTCTTGAGGGAAACGTGCAGCAAAGCATGCCTCCACATGGTGCCCAAGCGCCTCCCTCGTGACATTGGCTAGGTCTGAGGCCCTCCAGAAGAGAGCCCCCGAGCCCAACCTGAGGACGGCGCCGGGCGCGCCTTCCTATGCGAGGGAGGGAGGCGCCCAGCCGCGGGCGCGGATCCTGAAGTGGTACCACTGGAGGCACCACTTCCCTGAGGCACTATGTGGAGTAGCTGCTTCTTCTTCTTGGGGACGGCCTCAGGAGGATGAAGGGTGCCTCGGTTGTCGGGGTCATCGATTGCTGCGGCTTGGAAGGCGCACTCAAGGGAGCACACCACATCTCTTTCTTCACAGGGGACTGTGATGATTCCGCCGCTTCCTGGCATCTTGAGGACGTTGTAGCCATGGTGGGTGACTGCCATGGACTTGGCTAATGCTGGATACCCAAGGATGGCGTTGTACAGCAGACGGATGTGGGCGACGTCGAAGTCGATGAGCTCGGTGTTGTAGTTGTCGCCCTGGCCGAATGTGACAGGGAGCCGGACTTGCCCTATCGGGGTGGTGGAGCCGTCGGTCACTCCTGAGAAAGGCTTGGTAGGCTGTAGCTGATCATATGGCACTTGGAGGCTGTCGAACATCTCGACGGACAAAACATTGAGCCCTGCACCACCGTCAATGAGGGTCTTGGTGACTTGGACGTTGCTGATGACGGGTGAGCAGAGCATCGGGAGGGCGCCAGCAGTGGCCGCGCATTTGAGCTGATCCGCCGAGCTGAAGGTGATGGCGCACTTGGACCAACTGAGCGGGCGTGTGGCCTCGAGCCTGGGAAGGGCTACGTTCACCTCTCGAGCAAACTGCTTGAAGATGCGCTGTGAAGCTGGGGCCTAAACGCCGCCCAAGATGCAAGCGATAGCACGCGGTTCCTGGAAGCCCCCAGCCCCCTCGTCCTGATGGTGGTCGTCATTCCTTCTTGGTGGTGGCAGCAGCGGAGGGAGGCCGGCTTTGCCCTGAGGGCGAACCTCGCAAGGCTGGTCCCTCCATGCGCCCTCACGAGGCTGGTCCTGCCAGCGGTCCTCACGAGGCCGGTCGCGCCACTCCTAGCGGGGGCCGCGGTCATCCCAGCGTCCTCCACTTCATCCTCCTCCTCGGCCGTAGCCCCGATCGTTGCGCTCGGGGCGTCGACCGAAGCGTCCATCTCAAATACCCCTGAGCTCTTGACATTTGTTGGTGTTGTGGCTGTGTACGTTGTGGAAGGCGCAGAATGGACGGCTGCCCTTGGACGAATCGGGGTGGTCCCGGCCGCGCTTTGTGTCTGGCTCCGCTGCGAGCACGGCCACCCCCTTGCGCTTCACGTCCTTGGCCTTGGCTTTCTTCTCTTCTTGGTCAGGAGTTGGGAGTTCGCGGAGGGAGAGGCACCCTTCCTCAGCCCTCGCACATTTTGTCGCCATGTTGAACATCTCCAGCGCAGTGCATAGCTCCTCGTGGATGTCAAGCTCCTCCTTCATCTTGACGTCGCAAACGCCATCAGAGAACGCTGAGATGATGGCCTCGTCCGTCACCTTGGGGATCTTGAGGCGAACGCTGTTGAAGCGCTGGATGTACTGCTGCAAGGTCTCTCCTGGCTATTGCATGATGCGGTGCAGGTCACCCGCGGCTGGAGGGTGGTCGCGAGTGCCCTGAAAATTGGCGACGAAGCGGTCACGCATCTCACCCCAGGAAGAGATCAACCCCGGGGGCAAGTTCAGGAGCCACGAGCGTGCACCATCCTTGAGAGCCATGGGGAACTAGTTCGCCATGACTTTCTCTTCGCCGTTGGCCGCCTCGATTTTCAGCTCGTAGAGCTGCAAGAACTCCGCGGGGTCAGGGGTGCCGTCGTAGCGAGAAGGCAGGTCTGGCTTGAACTTGCCCGGCCAGACGACACTACGCAGCTCTGGAGTGAAGGCGCGGCAGCCTGCTGTGGCCACCGGGGCCCTTTGCAGAGGCGGAGCCTGCCCTTGATGTCCGTGCACCGCCATCGCAGGTGGCACACGGTCTTGTTGTGGTGGCGCCGGGAGCGCAAGAGCGTTTTCTTGCGGCCGGGCAACTTCTTGGTAGCTTCCTTCTTCTCGCGCGGGCACCCGGCACGGTGGGTCGTGCTAGAGGGCCGTGCGCTGTGGCGCCAGGGCACCGTCTTGGTGCGGAGGTGGCGGAGGTGCCCTGTGGGCTACGTCACCTACGGCTGGAGGAGGGCGAGGTAGTGAGAGAGATGGGACAGGCGAGCCCCCAGCGGCACTGACGAGCTCGGCGATGCGGTCCAGCCAGTCCTCGTAGAGGTCCTCGACCGGGCGGTGGCGCAAGAGCTCGCGCTCCATGAGCAGCGCGGCCTGCGCGTCCGTGGGTGCGCGGCGAGCGTGAGACGATGAGCCAGCCGGAGTTAGCGATAGAGTGGCGGTGCAGCTCTCCCGCCGCACAGAGGGGTGCAGCGAGGACGCTTGCTGCTCCTTTCCCACCGGGCCAGTGGAGGCGTTGGCGGCGGGTGACGGAGAACGACGGGGAGGCCCGCTGACAGGAGCTGTCTGAGCGACACGGGCGGCCAGGCGCTCGGCGCGGGCTCGACGCGCATCTGCCATGGATGCGGTGGAGCAGCGGAATGTGGATCGACGGAGGGAAAGCTTCAGCGCACCTCTACCTGGCGCGTCAAATGTCGGATTTCGGGTTCTGGCAAAACCCTCGAGGTACACTCTTTGGGGTGCGCACAAAGATCTCTCCTCCCCCTAACTCACGCTCTCACCACGATCTTAAAGCTCAGCTCGTCCAGCCCAAAGAACAAGGGACACAAGAGTTTATACTGGTTCGGGCCACCGATGTGGTGTAATACCCTACTCCAGTGTGGTGTGGTGCACTGCCTCTTGGGCTGAGGATGAACAAGTACAAGGGAAGAACAGCCTCCTGGGGAGAGGTGTTCTCGTGCTTTAGTTAGCTTGTGTGTGAGGATGGAATGGATCTGATCCACGATGAGTTGCCCCCTACTGTGCTGGCTAGTCCTATTTATAGAGGCCCTGGTCCTCTTCCCAAATGTAGGCGGGAAGGGATCCAACAACAGCCAAATTTGAAGGGGGACAACCAGTACAAGTTATCCTGACTAAAGGTGCTCTTCGCCTGCCAAAGGCTCTGGTGGTGACCCCATCCTGGGCTCCACGGTTGCCTCCATCCTGCCGTCCTGCTGATCTTGGTCTCGTTGCACCGATATGGAAACCTTTGCCTGATGCCTCGGGACTCCTCGGATGCTCCTGCCTCTTTAGCACCAAAGAGGAAACGAGTACACTACGCGCTGGCGCCCGCCTGGACTTGGTCATCATGGCTTGGCCTGTGTCACAGCCCTAGACTTTCCTTGTAATTAGTTGCATCAGCACCTATGCATCATGTCTAATCAAATTTGAAATATGAAATGGGGATGATAAACCCTAGCACCAGCATAACTCAAATAGGTTCAACCTCAAAATATTTTCAATGAACCAAAAATGCCTTTGGAAAATTCATCATTTTTGAATTGGTCCAGAACCTCTGCCAAAAATGGTGCACATTTTTCTAGGTCACTCTGGATTTTTTATTAATCCATAAAGTATTTGCATTTGGGCATTTAATTACTATAAATATTTTAATTGCCCAAATAATTCTGAAAATGGTTGAGGTCTGTTGAAAAACATTTCAACAGTGTCCACAATTTATTTCAGGATTTTATAAAGTGGTTTAGTATTTTACTAAATCCAAAAAAACAAAGACAGAAATAAAAGGAGAGAGAGAGGTTACCTGTGCAACTTACCTGGCAGCCTAGCTAGCCCAACACTGTAGCTTAGGCCCAGCCCATCAGGGCGAAGCGGTCATCTTCAACCTCTGCCAGTAGGCAGAGGCGTGTGGACACCACCGCGCCCGAGGCCTCCACCTCCTCCCTGCCTGCCTGGCCTCCCTACGCCGTTCTCTCATGCCTGGGAGATGCCCAGCACCCCCTCGCCCACTCCCCTGCCTCTCTGCCCTCTCCCTCGCCTCCGCACCTCAGACCCGAACACGTCTGTCGCCGTCGCTCACCGCCCGTCCCTCGACCAACCGCCGCGTTCATCGGCTCCGCCTCATCGTCTACATCATCCCAGACAAGCCACGCATCCTTGGGCGCTCTACAACGTCGCCACCATCGTCGTCTTCGTCCTTGGCCGCCGGGGTTCGTTGGCGTCGATCCGCCTCGACCCAAGCGCCCCCGAGCCCCTGACCTTCCCAACAGACTCGCGGTGAGCCCCCGTTCGAAACCCCCCCCCTTGCCCCGTTGTTGACCGCGTCCCCTAGCTAGCTTAGCCGCTGGAGCCGAGAGCTCCCGAACTCCGGCAATGTCGCCGCCACGTACCTAGCTGCTTCCGCTCGCATTCGAGCATGTCATCGCACTCACCGTGTTCCCAGGACCCGAGAGTGCCCACCAGCTCTTCCTCATGTACACCACAACGCCGTTTCGGCAAACTCCGTGCGGGCGCCGCGGCGGGTGTGCTCGTCGCTGCCAGCTCCGGCGACTAGGCGACCAACCAGTGGCACCGTTGGACGTGGCGCATCCCCAGGGTCCCGTAGAACCCACCCGCGCGACGAATGGTCGCCGGAACAGAGATGCCGGCGTGCCTCCGCCGTCGGTTGAGGTCGTCGGTGGCCTAACCCCGGCCGGCTGACGTGTCTAGTTAGGCTAAACTAATTAGGTCACTAACTACCCACCCTAGTGACCGACATATGGGCCCCACGCCCTTAACTAACACCAGTTTAAATTATGTTTAGTTTTATTTAATCCCAGTGGCCCCACTCGTCGGCGTTGACCTCGCTGACGTGGCCATTGACCGGATCCACCTGTCTGTGACCTAGGCAGCACTTGGTCACTGACCAGTAGGACCCACTGGTCAGTTTGACCTGGGCTAACCCGTTGACCGCTGACGTCACTGTGACGTAGTGCTGACGCAGTTAATTATTTTCTAGATTTATTCTTATTAAGGAAATTTCAGAAAATAATGCTAACTTCAAAAATTCATAGAAATTAATACGTAACTCCAAATCAAACAAATTATATATGAAAAATGATCAGAAAAATCCAATCTATCCATTTGTACCATTTGCATGCATGTTTGAACAACCTAAGGTTACTGTATATGGCAATTTGCATAATTGGCATTTAAATAAGCACATATGGAGTTTGAATTTGAACCCTTGGTTCAAACCAACTTCATTTAATCTGGCTTCTAGTTGCATTAGCTCAAACCACAACATATTGCCATGTCATGATCATGCATCATATTGTTGCATTGCATTGATTGTGTTCTTCCTTGTTTGCCAGTATTGTCCCCTCTCAGTAGACAAGGTTCCAACGATGAGTTCGATGACACCGATGAAGAGCTATATTATCTTCAGAAATGTTAGGCAAGCAAAAACCCCTTGTTCATTCCGATACAATCCCATTCTCTCGCTCCTGCTCTCTTTTACTGCATTAGGACAACAATGATTCAACTGTTACCTGTTGCGGTAGTTGAACCCCTTTCCTCTGCATGACATGTCATTTCCGCGGTAAATAGATGAAACCCACTAGCATGAGTAGGAGTTGTTTGAGCCCTGATGTGCCTACTCATTCATGCTTGTTTGTCATGCCTGCTACTGCTTAGAGATGGATCGGGTCTGATTCATCGGGGATGAATTGGAGGCGTGTGAACATGTCCTACTGTTGAGAGCTAAGTGTGTGAACACGATTTGGTAAAGGTATCGATGAGAGGCCATGTGGGAGTACATGGTGGGTTGTTTCATTGAAGCCGTCCTTAGGAACTGAGTTCTGTGTTTGTGATCCATGAACAGCTACTACCATGCATTGGGCCCGAAACCAATGGACCCTCTCGGCTTCTTAACCACCCTTGTCCTCTGTCCAGGAGTTGCAAGTAGTTTCTGGTGTTTGCAGTATACTGGAGGCCGTGCGCAGTGCTAACCCGAGGGGTGGGCTGTGATGTGGTAGGCACGTGCCACGGTGTACCGGGCGCCCGTTTGCTGTCTCGGGAACCCTGCAGACATCGTTCGGGCCGTATGTGGAAACCTCGGCCGGACTCCCTGCGGATGGAACCTGAATAGGTGATAAACCTGGACTAGAGACATGAGTGTTTAGGTAGGACGTGGCCGACACCCTCGTTGGGCTTCCGCTTGAAGATTGTCGAGTACATCTCGTGTAAATGGCGGTAAGTGGTGAGATCGTGTATGAAGAAGTAGACCCCTGCAGGGTTATAAATGATCTATTCGAATAGCCGTGTCCGCGGTAAAGGACTTTTGGGTTGCCTATAACAGTTGATAGACAAGTGAGTGGATACTCTAAAATGCGCAAGATAAGCGTGAGTGCTATGGATTGCGTTCTCGTAGGGAGACGGGAGCGGATCCATAGTGGTGTATTGATCTGGTGAATATGTGGACTCATGTGTGCCACCCAAAAGAGTTACTTGCAGTCGTAGTTTAGGATAGCCACTGAGTCAAAGCTGGCTTGCTGCAGTTAGACTCCACCACCCCCTTTGTTGATGCCGATGCATATGTAAGTTAGTTCTGATGTAAGTCTTGCTGGGTACATTTCTACTCACGTTTGCTTATTTTATGTTTTGTAGAGAGACGTCAGTCTTGCTAGTAGTTCCGTGTGGACTTCGACATTTAGCTTGACACCTCAGCTACGATCTTGTGCCCTCAGCAGGGTATTGTAGTTAGTCAGGCTTCTAAGCCTTTCTCATTTGTAGTT
This sequence comes from Aegilops tauschii subsp. strangulata, assembly GCF_002575655.3. Classification (NCBI taxonomy): domain Eukaryota; kingdom Viridiplantae; phylum Streptophyta; class Magnoliopsida; order Poales; family Poaceae; genus Aegilops; species Aegilops tauschii. Next base: position 257,525,554 of record NC_053040.3, read on the forward strand.
GTCTGTACTCGGACAAGATAAGCTTCCGCATGTGCTATTGCTTGTATGACTTGAATGCCGGGTCATGAGACCCATGTTTGTAATATCTGACTCTTCGGAGTCTTATGAATAAATACTTTGAGTCGTAGAGTTTTGTTATGATGCCATGTTGTATTTACACATATCGAGCATATTGTGTGTATGATTGAAATGCTTGGTATGTGTGGGATCCGACAACCTAGTTGTTTATCCTTGGTAGCCTCTCTTATGGGGAAATGTAGTCTTGTGCTTCCATGAGCCATAGTAGTCCGCTACAGCCTGGTTCACCGGAGTCCTGCTAGCCCAGCACTACTGCTCCGGAACACTTGACTGGCCGGCATGTGATTCACTTCGTTCCTGTGTCTATCCCTTCGGGGAAATGTCACGCGGTGACATACGGAGTCCTGTTAGCCCAGTGCTATAGCCCGGATTCGCACGCTGCTGACCGACATGCTCGATGTTGATTCATGTATGCCTGTCCCCGTAAGTTAGTGCCACTTTGGGTTCACGACTAGTCATGTCGGCCCGGGTTCTCTGTCATATGGATGCTAGCGACACTATCATATACGTGAGCCAAAAGGCGCAAACGGTCCCGGGCCATGGTAAGGCGACACCCATGGGAATACCGTGCGTGAGGCCGCAAAGTGATATGAGGTGCTACCGGCTAGATCAATGTGACTTGGAATCGGGGTCCTGACAGCATTGATATCAGAGCCTGACTGCCTGTAGGATTACCAAGCCAAACTGGTCGAAGTTGAGTCTAGAAATGCTTTAGTTATATAGGGGAATTGATTGTGGAAGGGAATGTAAGGCTCTTTTTACTCCTTTACCTTATGCCCTTCTGATCTGAGTCAACCTCTTCTCTTCTACCGGGATTAAGAACTAGGCTTCTCATCTTTCTATCAGGATCGCGCGTTACTAATCCGTAGACTCGTAGGATTGTTGGCCTCAAGCCGAGTTCAGTTTCCACTACTTTTAGTATGTGGTCAGTTGAACCAGAACCTTGATATGATGTTGTTAAGTGACTATGCAAATCCTTGTGAATATATCAAATCTTTTTCTGAGCATTTACAGCCGTTATGCTGTCCGAGTCATCCCAGGTTTCCAAATAGTCTGATGCTTTTGCAAATCCCTTCTTTCCGTTCCCGATGTTCCTTTGGGCCAGTTTCACCACACTAATCGGTGAGTTGAGGTATTCTGTTGCCTCGACATATAAGTTGGAGCTATTATTATGACCCTAGGTGTCTTAGAGGATCACCTAGTAATCTAGCCATGTTTTGTGTTCCCAGTGTGATGATTCTGGCCATCATTCTCGAAAGCATCCCGTGATGTTATTAGTTAGTAGGCATTCTATTTCTGGGTTCTTGAACCCAAGATTCACTCTACTTAATTCGTGTAGATGGTGTTGCTCGTTCCTTTAGGATATTAGTAACCTTGCGATAGTCTTCGAGGTCTGTGGTATATCATTCTTCCAAATACCATGAACCTCCTTGGCAGAAGTTCCTCGTTGAACCAAAAGATCACAACAAGAGTGCTCTCGATGAGTTCCCCATTATATATTGTGACCCTTCCAGTTCTACCTTTTCTGCATGGGTTATCCGGAAGAAATATGTTGAACTCGTTCGACATGCTAATCTATGCACCCACAACTCAGAAAATCATATGTTCTTTTAGGTTGTCCCCCTTTAGTTATTTTCTGGCCCTCGTCTATCAATTGATAGACAGGAGCAATTGAGCATTTGTGATATCGATGCCTATTATTTCTGTGGTCCGTCAAGCCATTCTATTCCGGAATGACTAGGAGAAACAAATTCCAGTACCTCGTCCATTTCTAGGATTGGGTCAAAGTAGTTGTATTCCATAGATCAAGATGCCAATCCAGCTTTTGCTCTGTTCTACCCTGGAGTGTTACCATCTTTATGTCAAGAATGTCATGAGAATTGCACCATCTCCTATGAATTCCTGATGCAGTGATACTTCTCACCGTGATCATTCATTCCTCGATCCTCGTGTTGTTGTAACCGGAATGCCGAAAAGTGAATTGTGATGTGTGAAATCAATACTCCTAGCAAATGTGTTGCTTCGTAGTTAATGGACAATAATCTTATCCTTAGTGTGTTGATTATTGAATCATCACCCTAAGGTTGATCGTGCTACCTAGTCCTTATTTCTGGTGAACACTTTGGTCAATGAGTTAGGATTGTGCCAATCCCTCGCTAATTTGATCGTATCGTCTTGCCCTGAAAAGCAAGATTGTTCTCGGGCTTAGTAACATATCGGTGGTTCGTGATTTTCCGAATATCTTCTTGGAGGTATCACCAGGTTGTCACCTGACCGCTATGTTGAGTTCGTGATCAAGGTTGGGTTTCCTCTAAACCACCCCTTCTCCAAGAATCTGTGTTGAATACCCTGAGCTGGTTGGTTAAGCTGAACAATAACTTGGAGAGTTGGAAGATAAAAGCTTTATCCGACTTAGTTCATTTTAGGGGATATCTTGTATGTGTGTTGAAGAAAGATGGTATTTTCATCGATTGACCCTCGTGATCAGTTAATGGACCTATCATCTTATCCAATCTTTGATTCGAGTATGGGCTATCCTCAAATCAAATCAGAACCAACGATATTCGTAATGCTGTCTTACTCATGGTTGTTTCCTCGAGCATACACCATTATATCTTTTGGGTCTGACCCACGCTGTCACGTTGTTCACATAGTTGTGGAATTCCATCTCCATTGGAATTTTGATAAATTGTTGTTGAGCCCATCGGCAACATTCTTATCTTCTCCATGACTCGTGTTGAACATTAAAGCTAGCATTGGAAACTTTGTAAGCATTGCCTTCATGTTCCGCTCATGAGGTATACATTTGGATGAAAGAAGTGACTTCCTCTAATTCACGTGGATTTGATGTAAGTTGCCGCCGTGGATTCGAGAAAGCTTGTTTTTGCTTCCTCCGGAATCATCCCAAGTTAGTCACGCATTTGTGCGAAGTACTCTATGGTTTGATAGGTTGGCCGCCTCCATTCCATATGTGTTTCCTAGCACACCAAGCCACTGATTGATTTGTTCAAGGATAAGAAGTTCCTTCTTAAGAGCAAGACTTATACAAGGACTTCGATATCCTCGATGATGGTTCCCCACCTGAACTCAGTAGTGTTTTGTTGTAAGACTTCTACGTGATCATGCTTGTCTTGGACATCATGTTCACATGTATGTAGCAGAATCAGCTCATGTTTTGGAGCTTGCTATCGTAGTTCATTTCCTGAGAATCTCGCAACATCATCTCGTCGGTTTGTGTTGCAAAATTACTTTTCTATACATGCTGTCTGAAATGTTCCGTTACCAACCAGATCTGAATCTCAGGCAGATATGATGGTTGGAGCTATTCCAAGATCTATGATGTAGATCCCAACAAGGTTGATGTTCTGGCCGACACACCTAGCCGGAAGATCTATCATTGTAGTATCTTGATTGAGCAATTTTTTCCATCTTCTCCAACAGGATTTCATGCGACTTATTGTAGAAGTTGCTCCCTAGGAATTCTCGTGCTCTCAGTTTGTTCGATTACCCTATAACCACTCAAACAGGGGAATCACTCTCGACTACTGAGTTTTTTTTCCCCAGTTCCTAGAATCATTCCCAGCATTCGCATTGTGTTCTCAGCTTTACACCCAACGCTGTGCCATCTTACTATGGGCTGCCCTTCTTAGCATTTGTTGTTCAGGATCATCTTCAAAAGTGGTCCTACCATGGGTCCCATCCATTTCCGATGATAAGCAAAATCATCCATTGCGTAGTCTTCAACAAGGTAGTCCACATCATCCATTCTAGTTCGAGTATGTCATTCTTTTGAACTCCTTCAAATGATCGAATGTGATTGCCTTAGGTTGGTATAAAGAGTCTCAATGATCTATGAATCAAAAGTAATTCTTTTTTCCACTTAAGGGAATATTTCTGCGAGTCACCTTCCTTAAGATGTCCCGTTATGGTATCATGGCAACTCAACTCCTCACTACATTGACAACCGTTCACCACCTTCTTAGGTGTGGAATTGTTGCCTACCAATTTGAACCCTTGTCATCTATCTCTTTCCATTGTTCCTGATGTGTTTCGTGTCTCAGCTCGAGAGATGTTTCAATGTCTCACTCCATGAGTTGATCCTCAGTTGTTCGATCTTCGAGAAGATCGATCCTTCTAGAGATTTCCCTTTCCTCGCATTGTCATGTTGGTTGGAGTTCTCAGAGCAAGACATCGAGACAAAGATGGTGATCGAATCAACGTTCTTATGAAGTGCAACCTGGATCGTGAAGATTGTGTTAGTTTGCGTCCCCGCTTCATCTTACCGTACGCTTGAATCTCGGGACGAGATTCTTGTTTAGTGGGGGTGAGTTGTCACAGCCCTAGACTTTGCTTGTAATTAGTTGCATCAGCACCTATGCATCATGTCTAATTAAATTTGAAATATGAAATGGCGATGATAAACCATAGCACCAGTATAACTCAAATAGGTTCAACCTCAAAATATTTTCAATGAACCCAAAATGCCTTTGGAAAAGTTCATCATTTTTGAATTGGTCCAGAACCTCTGCCAAAAATGGTGCACATTTTCTAGGTCACTCTGGATTTTTGAAATAATCCATAAAGTATTTTCATTTGGGCATTTAATTACTATAAATATTTTAATTGCCCAAATAATTCTGAAAATGGTTGAGGGCTGTTGAAAAACATTTCAACAGTGTCCACAATTTATTTCAGGATTTTATAAAGTGGTTTAGTATTTTACTAAATCCAAAAAAACAAAGACAGAAAATAGATAACAGAAATAAAAGGAGAGAGAGGTTACCTGTGCAACTTACCTGGCAGCCCAGCTAGCCCAACACTGTAGCTTAGGCCCAGCCCACCAGGGCGAAGCGGTCGTCTTCAACCTCTGCCAGTAGGCAGAGGCGTGTCGACACCACCGCGCCCGAGGCCTCCACCTCCTCCCTGCCTGCCTAGCCTCCCTACGCTGTTCTCTCGCGCCTGGTAGATGGCCAGCACCCCCTCGCCCACTCCCCTGCCTCTCTGCCCTCTCCCTCGCCCTCGCACCTCGGACCCGAACACGTCCGTCGCCGTCGCTCACTGCCACCGCGCTCACCGCCCGTCCCTCGACCAACCGCCGTGTTCATCGGCTCCGCCTCATTGTCTACATCATCCCAGACGAGCCACGCATCCTTGGGCTCTCTACAACGTCGCCACCATCGTCGTCTTCGTCCTTGGCCGCCGCGGTTCGTTGCCGTCGATCCGCCTCGACCCAAGTGCCCCCGAGCCCCTGACCTTCCTAACAGACTCGCGGTGAGCCCCTGTTCGAACCCCCCTTGCCCCGTTGTCGACCGCGTCCCCTAGCTAGCTTAGCCGCCAGAGCCGAGAGCTCCCGAACTCCGGCAATGTCGCCGTCATGTCCCTAGTTGCTTCCGCTCGCATTCAAGCGTGCAGCGCACTCACCGTGCTCCCAGGAGCCGAGAGCGCCCACCAGCTCTTGCTCACGTACACCACAACGCCGTTCCGGCCAACTCCGTGCGGGCGCCGCCGCGGGTGTGCTCGTCGCCGCTAGCAACGGCGACTACGCGACCAACCAGTGGCACCGTTGGATGCGGCGCATCCCCAGGGTCCCGTAGAACCCACCCGCGCGACGAATGGTCGCCAGAACAGAGATGCCGGCGTGCCTCCGCCGTCGGTTGAGGTCGCCGGCGGCCTAACCCCGGCCGGCTGACGTGTCAAGTTAGGCTAAACTAATTAGGTCACTAACTACCCACCCTAGTGACTCACATATGGGCCCCACGCCCTTAACTAACACCAGTTTAAATTATGTTTTGTTTTATTTAATCACAGTGGCCCCACGCGTCGGCGTTGACCTCGCTGACGTGGCCATTGACCGGCACCACCTGTCTATGACCTAGGCAGCACTTGGTCACTGACCAGTGGGCCCCACTGGTCAGTTTGACCTGGGTTGACTCGTTGACCGCTGACGTCACAGTGATGCAGTGCTGACGCAGTTAATTATTTTCTGAATTTATTCTTATTCAGGAAATTTCAGAAAATAATGCTAAATTCAAAAATTTATAGAAATTAATCCGTAACTCCAAATCAAACAAATTAGATATGAAAAATGATCAGAAAAATCCAATCTATCCATCTGTGCCATTTGCATGCATGTTTGAACAACCTAAGGTTGCAGTATATGGCAATTTGCATAATTGGCATTTAAATAAGCACATATGGAGTTTGAATTTGAACCCTTGGTTCAAACCAACTTCATTTAATCTGGTTTCTAGTTGCATTAGCTCAAACCACAACATATTAACATGTCATGATCATGCATCATATTGTTGCATTGCATTGATTGTGTTCTTCCTTGTTTGCCGGTATTGTCCCCTCTCAGTAGACAAGGTTCCGACGATGAGTTCGATGACACCGATGAAGAGCTATATTATCTTCAGAAGTGCCAGGCAAGCAAAACCCCCTTGTTCATTCCGGTACAATCCCACTCTCTCGCTCCTGCTCTCTTTTACTGCATTAGGACAACAACGATTCAACTATTACCTGCAGGGGTAGTTGAACCCCTTTCCTCTGCATGACCTATCATTGCCACAGTAAATAGATGAAACCCACTAGCATGAGTAGGAGTTGTTTGAGCCCTGATGTGCCTACTCATTCATGCTTGTTTGTCATGCCTGCTACTGCTTAGAGTTGGATCAGGTTTGATTCATCGGGGATGAATTGGAGGCGTGTGAACATGTCCTACTGTTGAGAGCTAAGTGTGTGAACACGATTTGGTAAAGGTATCAATGAGAGGCCATGTAGGAGTACATGGTGGGTTGTTTCATTGAAGCCGTCCTTAGGAACTGAGTTCTGTGTTTGTGATCCATGAACAGCTACTACCATGCATTGGGCCCGAAACCAATGGACCCTCTCGGCTTCTTAACCACCCTTGTCCTCTGTCCAGGAGTTGCAAGTAGTTTCTGGTGTTTGTAGTATGCTGGAGGCCGTGCGCAGCGCTGACCCGAGGGGTGGGCCATGATGCGGTAGGCACGTGGCACGGTGTACCGGGCGCCCGTTTGGTGTCTCAGGAACCCTGCACACATCGTTCGGGGCCGTATGTGGAAACCTCGGCTGGACTCCCTGCAGATGGAACCTGAATAGGCGATAAAGCTGGACTAGAGACTCGAGTGTTTAGGTAGGACGTGGCCGACACCCTCGTTGGGCTTCCGCTTGAAGGTTGCCGATTACATGTCGTGTAAACGGCGGTAAGTGGTGAGAGCGTGTGTGAAGAAGTACACCCCTGCAGGGTTATAAATGATCTATTCCAATAGCCGTGTCCGCGGTAAAGGACTTCTGGGTTGCCTATAACAGTTCATAGACAAGTGAAAGTGGATACTCTAAAATGCACAAGATAAGCGCGAGTGCTATAGATGGCGTTCTCGTAGGGAGACGGGAGCGGATCCATAGTGGTGTATTGATATGGTGAATATGTGGACTCGTGTGCGCCACATCAAAAGAGTTACTTGCAGTCGTAGTTTAGGATAGCCACTGAGTCAAAGCTGGCTTACTGCAGTTAAACTCCACCACCCCCTTTGTTGATACCAATGCATATGTAGTTAGTTCTGATGTAAGTCTTGCTGGGTACATTTGTACTCACGTTTGCTTATTTTATGTTTTGCAGACAGACGTCAGTCTCGCTAGTAGTTCCATGTGGACTTCGACGTTTAGCTTGACACCTCAGCTACGATCTTGTGCCCTTGGCAGGGGCTTGTAGTTAGTCAGGCTTCTCAGCCTTTTTCATTTGTAGTTGTCTGTACTCAGACAAGATAAGCTTCCGCATGTACTATTGCTTGTATGAATTGAATGCCAGGTCATGAGACCCATGTTTGTAATATCTGACTCTTCGGAGTCTTGTGAATAAATACTTTGAGTCGTAGAGTTTTGTTGTGATGCCATGTTGTATTTACACATATCGAGCATATTGTGTGTATGATTGAAATTCTTGGTATGTGTGGGATCCGACAACCTAGTTGTTTATCCTTGGTAGCCTCTCTTATGGGGAAATGTAGTCTTGTGCTTCCATGAGCCATAGTAGTCCGCTACAGCCCTGTTCACCGGAGTCCTGCTAGCCCAGCACTACTGCTCCGGAACACTTGACTGGCCGGCATGTGATTCACTTCATTCCTGTGTCTGTCACTTTGGGGAAATGTCATGCGGTGACATCCGGAGTCCTGTTAGCCCAGTGCTACAGCCCGGATTCGCACGCTGCTGACCGACATGCTCGATGTTGATTCATGTATGCCTATCCCCGTAAGTTAGTTCCACTTTGGGTTCACGACTAGTCATGTCGGCCCGGGTTCTCTGTCATATGGATGCTAGCGATACTATCATATACGTGAGCCAAAAGGCGCAAACGGTCCCGGGCCATGGTAAGGCGACACCCGTGGGAATACTGTGCGTGAGGCCGCAAAGTGATATGAGGTGTTACCGGCTAGATCGATGTGACATGGTATCGGGGTCCTGACAGCCCATTGCGAGGGTCATAGTGTTTTGTTGGTGAAGATGGGCCGTACCAGGCCACTGCTGGAGCCACGCTGTGGGCCGCAAGCAGGCAAGTCTGGGGACCCCCGTTCCAAGAACGCCGACAAAGGTGCGGTCTCCGGCGAGGAAGAGTAGAACACGGGAGACTGAATGGCCAGTTGGCACACCATGCCTTGCTGCCTCCCATGCCCTACTCATCCTCGGAGGAGTCCCCGACCTCGGCGGTGTCGAACGTTGGACGGCGGCAAGTAGGACGCCTGGCTGACGGTGCTCCCGTCGTTGGCCGCCAGCATGGCCACCACTTGTGCGGTCGCCTTCGCATCCGGCTACGCCGCTATTGCGTCGCGAGCGGCGACTGGAGCAAGGGCGGTGACCTCGAGCTTCATCCCCGAAGACAAGATCTCCCGCAGAGCGTTCGCGCTCGCGGTCATGGCGGATGTGGTGCCAGGTAGCAGGACGATGCGCTATGGTGTGGAGGTTAGCTGGGCGTTGCCGCTTTAAGTGGTGCATTCCGGTGAGTCCAAGCGTCCAGGTGCATCATTTAGTCACCGGAGTTGGTTCCTTGGGCACCGAGCCTCTTAATGATGGCATACGGACGGACGACATGAATGCGGGCAGCTGGCGCCGGCTGGGAACGCATCGCGTGACGGCGCGAGGGACGAGGGTTTTTGGTGTGCCAGGGTAGTCAGCTGTGGTCGTGGCAGCGTTGGAGATGCCCTTTGCTCACATGCGACCCCACATGTCATTGAAAAAGCAAGACGACCCCGCATGGTCTCAGGTCCTGGGGATGCAGTTGGCCGTGCTACACCAATCCACGGACGCGTCGCGGCACGCGCGCACTTCGGCGCCCCGTGCACCCTCGACGAGACGTGTGTTGATCTGCTGGTCGTGCCACAACGCTAACGCCACCCTCGGCACACTGAAACCGACCATGTCCAGCGATGATGAGCGTGTCGCTCACTGCGGTCACCGTGTCCAGAGGCGGTGCTAGAGTTGCACCACGTTGCTGGCCCCCACGACCCACATGAACGGTTGCCGGTAGCAAGAGGTCGTGGGCCAGCTCCTCCATTGGACTAGTCTGCGCCACGTTGTCCAACAGGTGTGCCCCACATGTCAATGTCCCTGTTTTCCCGGCCATATTCGAGTGTCAGTGCTCTGCATTGCGCATTAGGCGCAGAACAGGTGGTTTTTGTGCCCTGTTTCAAATGCGGTACAGTACCAAGTTGTTCCCCTAGCCCCAAGTGTGGTGGTTTTGGGTACGGTACCACCCTTTTCCTTTTCAAGTAGTGAAGCGTAACACTTGATTCAGTAGTTGGATGGTGTGCTAAATGCAGGTGTCCGACTGTTTGAAAGAATAACTGAGGTGTGCCCGGTCCATGCCCGCATTTAGGGGTCCAACTTAACATGTTTTGGCAGTAGTAACTATACTTGTCCCTGCGTACTCCCTTTGTTTTTATTTACTCCGCATTTTAGCTTTGCTCAAAGTTAAACTTTGTAAACTTTGACAACGTTTATAGACAGAAATAATAACATATACAATAACAAATCAATACCCTTAGATTCATTATTGAATATACTGTCACATCATATAGATTTGCTATTGTAAATGTTCATATTTCTACTCTTACTAGCAAGATGCCCGTGCGTTGCACGTAACATCAACATGCATTTGCATGACTAGTTTTTCTTGTGAGAGAAAAGGATGAACGAGGGAAGGCCTTATTTGCAAATGTGGAGAGGTGTGTGGGTACCTTTTTTGCAAAATTGCCATAGTTTCCTTCCTATCCGTCAGATATAAATCGGACGGCTTATATTGCAGGATGGCAGGCACACCATCATCACCAACTTTGTTTTTTATAAGAGTCTGTCCGATTTATATCTGACGTATAGGAAGGAAACTATGGCAATTGTGCAAAAAGATACCCACACCCCTCTCCACATTTGCAAATAAGTCCTTCGCTCATTCATCCTTTTCTCCCACAAGATAAACTACTCATACAAATGCATCTTGATGTTCCATGCAATGCACCGGCATCTTGCTGGTGTAGATAAAAAGCAGAGTTGGTGATGATGGTGTGCCTGCCATCCTGCAATATAGGCCGTCCGATCTATATCTAACAGATAGGAAGGAAACTATGACAATTTACCCGCACTCCTCTCCACATTTGCAGATAAGGCCTTCCCTCATTCATCCTTTTCTCCCACAAGATCTTGATGTTCCGTGCAACGCACATGCATCTTGCTAGTTTTCTACAAATTTGGTAAAATTTATGAAGTTTGACTTCAGTCAAACCTAATATGCAGAGTAAATAAAAACAGAGGGAGTATCTTACTCCGTGACCAAGACAGAAGGGAAAACGAGAGAACTTATTGTTTATTTGAGCCGTTCAAGTATAATCATGTGGCGTTGCTATTTCTCATTCCTCTCCAACCCTCTTCTCCATCGATCATGCCACCCTCCGGTCGAGTCCATCCTCCCGCATGCCTCATTTGAACATTCCGCCGAGTATTATTCGCTTGTGGGCCTAGACCATGCTTGTATTTCCAATGTTGTAATTTGTCAGACATGCATACAAACAAACGGTTCGTTTAAAGTTTCACTTTGCCTCCACTATGTGTCGCTTCCCGTCTTAGTTTTGACATCCCATTCGGTTCATGCCCCGACACATCTTGACGAGCTCGATTGATGTTGAGAGATCAATTGCGTGTCGTGCAAGGAAATAAAGGTTTGGTCTGTTTCTATGATAGAACTGACCCGCGGGGGGGGGGGGGGGGGAGGGGTGGGTCCGAGGGGATCAGAGGGAGTATATTGTACGTTCGTAAGCGAAATGAACATATTGTACCCACCCTAGTCCTCTTTCAACCGATCTCCGGATCCCGAGATGAAATTGAGAGAGAACGACTGGGTGCATGTGTGATACTAAGGCCGATTCAAAATTTTGAACCGGTGATCATAGCATTCGCAAATCATATATAAAGGGTATTCAATGTTCGTTTCTCTTTTGAACGTACAATATACTCCCTCCGATCCTTTCTAGTTTACATATAAGTTTTATGTGTAGTCAAAGTATCTCTACTTTGATCAAACATACAGCAAAAAGTATCAACATTCAACAACGCCGAATCAATATTGTTAGATTTGTACGTACTCCTAGATTTGTATTCAAACAGAGATGGTTTCCAATTTGTTTTCAACCACGTGAATGTGCTTGTTCTTGCGCATGCTCTTCCTACTAGGATTTCGGCACGTATAGTCTGTCCAATAGTAACTTTTTTTAAGCTCCCTGTCCAAAAGTACTAGTGGAGTACTGACAACATCTGTAGTAGAGTATGCAGTGCTCATAGTACTCCCTCCTTCCATTTATATAGGGCCTAAGAGCAAGTCTAATAAGGCCTAGTCAGCAGGCTATAAGACTTGTCATGTCATTAAAATCCTACTTGGAGGAGTGAGAAGAGAGGACAGAGAGTGAAGCGGGCTCTTATTCTATAGCCCGGCTATAACACATAAATCAAGAAAAAATAGTATGCATGCAACTCTCTTCCAATCATAGATACCTTGCTCATGCAAATATTAAATGCTTAGAGCCAACCTAATAGCCATTCTAAGAGCCAACTTACATGGCACTTTTGCCTATGTGGAGGAGAGAGATGTGAAAAAGTAAAGAGAGTGAGCTCTCATGCAAGAGCCTAGCTATATACACATTCCTAGGTAAATACAATAAATATGAATAAAGAGATAGAGAGGAGATGGAAAAAAGTACTAATTCAATAGCCAACCTTATATTTTTTGCGGGAAATAGCCAACCTTATAGCCCACACTATTGTACGAGTGCATATAGATTATGGCTATAAATGACATGTCAGTTCCCTATAGCCATCGGCTGGCTATATTATTAACCATGCTCTAATGCGTTTTTCAAAACCGCCTTTGACTATTGACAAGATTAATAGTACATGAGATGTATAATGTGAAAATTATATCATTGGAAGCTCCTTTCACATACAAATTTGACCGTATGCTTTGTGTAAGTTGCATGTCATATATTATTACTCTAACATTTGGTCAAAGTTAGCCTCGAAAAACGCATTAGGCCCTGTAGAGTAGATGGAAGGAGGGAGTAGTAGTGGAAGTGGATCCTTTGACGTAGGTATCCCTGCCTTACCCTCCCTTTCGGTCACTTACTGGCGGACCCCATGCTTGCTAGGCCCCGCAGGTCAGTTACTCAATTGGTTCGGCCACGTCAGGGGATCCTCATCCGTAGTATACTCCCTCTGTTATTATTTACTCCGCATTAAACAGAGGGAGTGGTAGTATAAATGACGCATGTGGGGGAGGGGGAGGACGTCGGTTTGCTCTCAACTGTGGTCCCACAAGCGAGTGAAAACGCAAGACAAAGTGTGTTCCATGTGGTGAGCGACGTGGAGGGTCCAGCGTGCCGGGGTGCAACGCGAACGCGACAAGAGCGATGCATAGTCAAAGCCGATTGACCGATCGTCACCAGAACTACTATTCACACCAGAACCTTCGCTGCTCGGCCTACGCCAGCCACTTCCCCAAAACCACACCTCCTCACCAGCCCATTCCCCCACCTTTCGATCTCCTAGCCCGTATCAAGCGTCCCCTAGTTCGCCAAAAAGCCATGGTACGCCGCAAGATCGCGTACTACAAGATGCTGATGCCGGAGCGCCGCGCAGAAATCGCGGCGGTGGTCGGCGCCATAGACCTCCATTCCCAAGATCGCTTTGCGGCCAGCCAATCCCCGAGTTCTCTGGAGCCGAGCTACGAGGGGGAGGAAGCCGATCCAATGCTCATGGTGGAGGACATGGCACAGAAGGCCCCCGATGGTTATGATACGATGGACGTCGACTTCATGCCGGCGTCCGGGTCCCCCATGGTGCAGGCGGACCAGCGGTTATACCTGGCGATACTAAAGGAGGACTGGGAGGCAGAGGCTCAACTCAACGCGGAGCGTGCGCATGTTGTAACGCCCAATATGCGACTATAATCCATACGTGTCGAGGCACGACTTGGGGCATAAGCGCATATTGGTATGGTCGCAAGAGTGCTTGTATCTTTGCTCATCTCATATACTGAATAGATAGAATACGAGCTTTTGCTTACAATCGCCACAATGTCACACAATATCATCAAGTTAAGCAATCATTCAAGATGAACACAGAGTCCGGCTACGAACGAAATCAAACGAATAAAAGACAACCACCCATGCTAAGTCCCGATCGACCCTACTGGGCACTACTACTGATCATCCAGAAAGGAAACATAGTAACGGCCAAGGTCTTCGTCGAACTCCCACTTGAGCTTAGTTTCTGCAACTGTGTTTGTAGTATATGGTGAGCCACGAGGACTCAACAATCTCAAAACCCGTGATAGCAAGACTATTTAAGCTCATAGGAAAAGTATGGGTATATAGTGGAGTTGCAGCAAGCACTAAGCATTGTATGGTGGCTAGCTTACAAATACAAGAATAAGATGAGAAACTACACAACGGTCGCAAACTAGTAATGATCAAGAAGTGATCCTGAACTACTTACGTTCAAACATAACCCCACCGTGTTCACTTCCCGAACCTCGTTGAAAAGAGACCATCAAGGTTACAGATGCGGTTGGCGCATTTTAATTAAGTTAAGTGTCAAGTTCTCTACAACCGGATATTAGAAACTCACATCTGCCACATAACCGTGGGCATGGCTCTCGAAAGATTAAACCCTGCAGGGGTGTCCCAACTTAGCCCATGACAAGCTCACGATCCGCGGAGACAATCCTCCATCGCGGGACACCCCGAGTATTCTCGGAATCCCGGTGCACAAGCTCTTCGAAGGAAGGAAAACTATCCCAAGGAGATCTCCCGGTGAGTCAGACCCGTGTCCAGAGCCGCGCGCTCTCTATCTACGAACTCATCCGTCTATGCTAAGTGGACGATAGCCAAAATACCTCGAGTTGCCATAAGGCGGCACCGCCGACTGCTGGGTAGGTGGAACAACACTCGTGAGGAGCACTGGCCTGGGGGTTGATTAAGAATCCTCAGGTTAATTACTCCCTATGCAAAAATTTAGTTGTTATTAGGCAAATGGTAAAACCAATGTTGGATCTCCTCGGTAAAGCTTTACTTTAGGCGAAGAGACAAGGGGGGCCATAACACCCCGACCATGTTAGGAACGCAAAATTCAAGGAACATAACACCGGTATGACGGAAACAAACGCGGCAAAAGTGGAACAAAACACCGAGCAAAAGGCCCAGCCTTCCACCCTTTACCAAGTATATAGATGCATTAATTAAATAAGAGATATTGTGATATCCCAACATATCCACGTTCCAACATGGAACAACCTGCACTGCACCTGCAACTAGCAACGCTATAAGAGGGGCTGAGCAAAAGCGGTAACATAGCCAAACAACGGTTTGCTAGGAAGGTGGGTTAGAGGCTTGACATGGAAATAAGGGAGGCTTCATAAACAAGTGGTAGGTAGAGTGACATAGCGATAGAACGAACAACTAGCAAGAAAAGATAGAAGTGATATCGGGGGTAATGATCATCTTGCCTACAATGCTTTCAGAGGTATCGAATCCTTGCTCCTCGTGAACGTACTTGATAGGGTCCTCGTACTCAAACTCCTCTCCCGTAACTACCCAAAGGAAAGACAAGCATACAATGAACAACCACTAATGGCAAGAACATGTTCTATATGAAAGACTAACAAGGATGCATATGAAGAAAGGTATGCACGAAGCTACGGAGCTATCAGAACGAAAGGGACGGACATGAGAAGGAAACGGTGGATTCATGAAAGATATGGGAAGAATATTGGTAACCCAAGTATGCCACTAGAAATATTGAAAGATTTCGAATGAAATCGATATCAAGAGCACCGGAAATGGATGCACGGTTTGCAAATGACGAGCCAGACAAGATGCAATGCAATATGTTGAAAACAGCAACATGTAAACTTAGATGCAAAGTTTAAATATGATACGGCACCAAAATATGAAGACCAAATACATGGCAGTGAAGTACAGGAGAAGTTCGACAAATAATGAACACTGAGCTACTGCTAGAACTCAATAGAACATCTTTAAAACAGCATGGCAAAAATTCAAAAGTTACAGTTTAACAGACTTGGCAGAAATTCACTGAACATGACCGAAACAGCATCAGGTTGCAACGTTTAGAGCCAGTAAACTACATGTTACAGTAACCTATCATGGAAAACTTGAGCATGGCATGTTTCTAATAAAAGCAATTAACAGAACTCCCTTGCTAAACTTGTTCCAAAGATCCACGGAAAAGATGATAGCATCAATGCAAACATGGAAAATGATATGAACAGATTTCAGACTTAAGAGGACTTTCATTGCATGGCAGAAACAGATTCATCATAGTATGTTTACAAGCTTGTGGCACTCATCACAGTACACTAAATGGCATGAAATAAATTCTAGCATGTATTAGGCATGTTGAAGAGCATGGTCATGTGCAAAACTACCCCATAGCATATTTGCATGAATATACTCATAAAAGACAAAACAGTAACATGACGTAAAATGATATGTGTGCAAACTTGCTCAAATGCAGAAAATAATGCCACCACTGGATTGGCGGGATTTTTGTACCAAAAAAATATAAGATGCCTGGGTTGCAGTATAAAAATCCCCACAAATATGCAAAAACATAACCTGCCTAAAATGGAAACATATACATATGCTAAAACGGGCATATCCCAGATCTAGAATAAAACAGAACCGGAGAAAAAACGCTATGTCTACCCAGGTGGTACCCAGCTGTTAGGCTGACTGCTGGGCCACTTGGCCTCGTGGCTGGGTGAGTGTGCATGTGAGTACGACAGGTGGGGCCGGCCCATCAGTGACCCTAGCTGAAATAAAAAGGGGGTTATTTGTGCGCCCGCGGGGATTCGAACCGGGGTCACCTGAATGGAACTGGCTCGGCTCGACCAGCTGGGCTGGCTCGGGGTTCTTGCTAGGAAGGGGGTTCGGCTCCTCTTGAGCTACCTCGAGACCATGGCTTCTTCTTCCCTAAGACAGGAGAAAACCACGACGACATCGGCGGCAGCAACGGTGATGGCGGGGCCTGAGTGGCGGTGGCGGGCATGCGAGTTCGGCAGGGGCATGTGCGCGCGGACGCGCGCGTGCAGACTCCCGAGCGTGAGCTCGTGCTTGCCTCGGGCACGGTACATGACGGTGAGACGGCGCGAACGCCGGGTGAAACGCAAGTGCAGCAAGGCTCTAGGGCGAACGCGAGCAGTAGCGAGGTACTGCAGGTGCGCGGGTGCGGCGCGCATGTAGCGAGACGCATGAGGGGATCCGGGGGGTTGACGCACGGGCATGCTACGGCAATATCAGCAACTACAAGCTAAAAAAATCAGAATCCGCCGGAGGATCGAGAACACAAAGATGGCATGGATCTAGTGGTGACTTCGGTGATCTAAACGCGGCAGGAAGAGGAGGGAGGGGACGTAGGTATACCTAGCTCACCCTAGGACGCGAAGACATCGATGGAGATGAGCCGGCGACGATGCCGTCGATCTCTGAACTTGGCACGGCTTCTGACTGAGGGAGGAGGAAGCAGAGGGTGTGGCCGGGGTGCGATCTTGGCGTCTCCCTCGGGGATGGAGAGGAAGCAGACAACGGGGAAGCAGACGGTCGTGCTGAGGCGGAGGTGGTGAGCTGGCAGGACGCACTACACTGGAGACGAGCATGATCTCGCCTCGGCCAGGGCGACGATCGGGAGAGGCAGCAGATGCGTAGAGCCCTACCTAGTTCGGTGGCGACGCGGAGAAGGGGAAGGGGGAAACCCTAGGGGCGCGGGGACGCGGCTTTATAGGGGGCGCGGGCACGGCTGGCTCGCCACCGTGGCCATGAGCTCGTGTCATTGATCTTTTACCGTGAAAGCGAGAGGCGACCAAGGAGGACGAAGGAGGGGGCGAAGAGTCGCGGGCAAGCGGGTCCCTCTCGGGCATCCACGTGGTTTTTACCACGGGAGAGAGCGAGGGCTGCGCTGGTGGGTGGTGCTGCACCTGGCGGGCAGGGCTAGCTGGGTCGGCCTGGAGGCCGAGGCCCAGGTGGCTGCTGCTGGTGCTTCTGCTTCCCTTTTCCCTTTTTCTCAAACAGAAAAACTAAAGGAAAAAGTGCAGGGGGCTAGAAGAAGAAGTTGGGAATAGTAAAAATATTCCATAGCTCCTGGGAATGTGCACCATTTTTATAAAATGGTCTGGGAAATTCTAGAGGTAGAAAAACAATTCAAGTTTGAATCAACTTCAAACTTGAACCATTTTTTGAACCCAACCAAATCAAGTCCAAAAGGGATGAAACTTGGAAGAGAGGTTTAGGACATGGTGATAGAATATTGAAGCAAGAAAGAGAAGGAGAGGTGGTGATGCATGGAGGTGGTGATGCATGGATCACACATGGGTCAAGCAACAATATAACATGCTTGAAACACACAATGCACATGATGGGGATGGAATGCAAAATAACACCAAGCACAATGTAACATATGATGAGGCCATGATGCAACAATGAATGGCAAAAGAAATATGACACAACAATGCAATAAGTAAACAACAAATAGAAACAAAAGATGGAACCCAAATGGAATGGGAAGAATATCAAGTTGGATATATTGCCAAAATATGGAAGTGTTACAAATGGGGTGTTACAACTCTCCTCCACTACAAGAGGATCTCGTCCCGAGATCTAGGACTGAAAGAACTCCAGATATTCGGAACGGAGGTGATCCTCGCGCTCCCAAGTAGCTTCTTGGTCGGAATGGTGAGACCACTTAACTTTGAGGAATTTGATCGACTTGTTGCGAGTTTTGTGCTCGGTTTCTTCAAGAATGTCAACGGGATTCTCATGATAAGACAAGTCTTCCTGGAGGTCAATCTCTTCGAAGTTGATAGTGCGCTTGGGTGTCTTGAAGCACTTGTGAAGTTGTGACACATGAAACACATCGTGCACATTTGAGAAGTTGGAAGGGAGCTCAAGTTGATAGGCGAGGTCGCCTCTTTTGCTAATGATCTTGAAAGGACCCACATATCTAGGGGCAAGCTTCCCTTTGATACTGAAGCATTGAGTGCCTTTCATTGGAGAGACGCGGAGGTAGACATGGTCTCCGATCTCGAAAGCCAAGTCATGGTGCTTGCTATAATAGTAACTCTTCTGGCGTGATTGCATGGCTTTGAGATTTTCACGGATGACTTTACACATATCTTCAGCTTCTGTGATCAAGTCATTGCCAGAAAGTTGGCGTTCACCAATCTCGGACCAATTGAGAGGAGTACGACACTTTCTGCCATTTAGAATTTCGAAGGGGGCCTTGCCCGAACTTGCTTGGTAGCTGTTGTCGTAGGAGAACTCGGCATATGGGAGGCAATCTTCCCACTTCATACCGGAGGAGATGACACAAGCTCTGAGCATGTCTTCAAGGATTTGGTTGACTCTTTCAACTCGGCCACTTGTTTGAGGATGAAAGGCTGTGCTGAAACGAATGTTTGCGCCCATGGCCTTCTGGAAGGTGTCCAAGAACTTGGAAGTGAAGATGCTTCCATGATCTGAAGAGATCAGTTGGGGAATCCCGTACAACAAGACAATTCTCGAGGTGTATAGCTCTGCCAACTAAGCTGTCGTGATAGATTCTTTGACTAGAAGGAAATGAGCCACTTTTGTAAGCTTGTCGATGACAACGAAGATAGCATCATTCCCTCGCTTGGACTTGGGAAAGCCAGTGACAAAGTCCATTTCGATATGATCAAACTTCCATTCTGGAATAGCAAGAGATTGGAGGAGACCAGCTGGTCACTGATGTTCTGCTTTCACCCTACGACAGACATCATATTCATTCACGAATTGAGCAATTCTCGCTTCATGCGAGTCCCCCAATGCAACTGCTTTGGGTCATGGTACATCTTTGAACTGCCTGGGTGGATGTAAAGAAGAGAATTGTGCGCTTCGTTCATTATGACCTTCCTTAGATCGCCCTTAGGAACCACTAGCCGGTCCTCGAAGAATAAGGTGTCTTTGTCATCAATGCGATAGCACTTGTATTTGGGAAGGCCCTTGGCAACACCATGTTTCACCTTCTTCACCATGGTATCAAGGAGTTGTGCCTCACGGATTTGATCTTCTTAAGTTGGAGTGACTTTAAGGTTGGCAAGAAAACCTTGAGGAACAACTTGGAGGTTAAGCTTGCGGAAAGCTTCACAAAGATCAGGTTGGAATGGCTTGAGAATTAAGCTGTTGCAATATGCCTTTCTGCTCAATGCATCTGCAATCACATTAGTCTTGCATGGAGTGATTCAATGCTTGGATTGTACTCTTGAATCATTTCGACCCAACGAGTTTGTCGGAGGTTGAGGTTGGGTGGAGTGAAGATATACTTGAGGCTCTTGTGATTGGTGAAAATGTCCACTTGCCTTCCCAACAAGAGATGTCTCCATGTTCTTAATGCATGGACAACTGCCGCCAACTCAAGATCGTGAGTGGGGTAGTTCCTTTCATTTGGCTTCAACTGACGAGAAGTGTAGGCCACAACTTTCTTCTCTTGCATTAACACAGCACCGAGACCTTGCAATGAGGCATCACAGAAAACTTGGTAGGGTTTGGACTCATCAGGAGGAGTTAGGACGGGAGCTGTGACGAGTTTCTCTTTGAGAGTGTTGAAAGCAACGTCACACTCAGTAGTCCAGGAGTACTTGACATGCTTCTAGAGGAGGTTAGAAAGAGGCTTAGCAATTTTTGAGAAGTTCTCAACAAATCTTCTGCAATAGCTTGCAAGCCCAAGGAAACTGTGGAGCTGCTTGACATTCTGAGGAGGCTCATAGTTCACAATTGCAGAAACCTTCTCCGTATAAACAGAAATGCCCTTGGCGGAGATGATGTGACCAAGGTAAAGAACTTCATCAAGCCAAAACTCACATTTGGAGAACTTTGCGTAGAACTGATACTCTCTGAGCTTGTCGAGCACCAATCGCAAATGCTTGGCACGATCATTTTTATTCTTGGAGAAAACCAGGATATCATCAAGATACACCAGGATGAATTCATTGGTGTAGGGGTTGAAGATGAAGTTCATCATGCGAGAGAAAGTTGGAGGGGCATTTGCAAGCCCGAAAGACATGACAGTATATTCATAAGAACCAAAGCTCGTTCTAAAAGTTGTCTTTGGGATATCTTCTTCACGAATGCGAATCTGGTGATACCCCATACGGAGGTCAAGCTTGGAAAACACCTTTGCACCTTTGAGTTCCTCGAATAACTCGTTGATGTTGGGAAGTGGGTATTTATTCTTGATTGTCTTCTTGTTCAATGGGAGGTAATCGACGAAAACTGCTCCGTGCCATCCTTCTTCTGGACAAAGAGAAGACCACAACCCCACGGAGATGAACTTGGTCTAATCAGACCCAGACTTTCTTGTTCATCGAGCTATTTCTTCAATTCTTTCAGCACTTTTGGCCCAATCTTGTGTGGGCACATGCAAACGGATTCTGTACCGGGCTCAAGATCAATAACGAACTCGACTGGCCGATAAGCAGGCATACCCAGAAGCTCTTCAGGAAAGACATCTTGATACTCACAAACCACTGGAATATGAGAAATAGCGTCGATGTCGCATTTCTCATTGAGAGAGAACAAGCGAATGGTTTCATCACGAGCGGCAAAGATGATCACATCTTCAGAAGGATGTGTCAATTTAATCTCCTTGGCAGCACTATCAAGAAAGGCCTTGTGCTTAGAAAGCCAATCCATGCCAAGAATGAGATCCATATCGGAATCGCCGAGTACAATTGGGGAAGCCGGAAATTTATAATTTCCCATCTTGATGCTAACCTCAGGAACTATCAGGCGAGAATTCATGATCTTCCCCTGTCGGTACAACAGACCCCGGGTATGTTGCCCAACTGTGCACCATCTCAAGACAGGGATTGAAGGCCCAAGAGATTTGAAGAGCCTATATACAACCAAGGAAGACCAAGGATGGGTCAGAGAACAAGATATCTACGGGGAAGAGCCTCCCTCGTCGGGCAGGCGAGCCCGGCAAGGAGCCAGGCCACCACCAGAAGCAAGCAACCAAGACTCCCCGGCAGCGCCTGCCAGGGCTTGCGGGGTCTGAACCACCCCGCCAACCATGCAAGTACGACCCACGTCGTCAATCAGTGCGGTGTCAAGCTGCAAGGTGATTAAGTGGCAGCATTTGCCACATGGCGGCCATCTCTTATAGAAGAAACCCATAGGTGACACCCGTCCAGCGATGTGTCAACAGAACAGATGCGGAGCTGGCAAGATAAGCCTGGCAGGCCTTGCGGGGCAGCTAGTGATGTGACACAGAGCGGTGCATTTAATGCATCCTTTCAGCCCGCAGAGTTAGGTATGATAGCAGTGTTTGCTATCATATCAGTGGGTAATGACCGTTTTTCCACTGTGGTGACCCCTTAATCTATAAAAGGAGGCCCATGGCAATCGTAGGAGGGGGGGTAGAGCGATGGAAACTTGACAAACCCAAGCCACCATACGCTTGTGGTCACCGTAGCCCTGAGGCAGGGCTTGTCGGGCGAGTGTACCACGCACCACCATCAATCCACCAAAGCAGGAGTAGGGTCTTACGCCTCGCGGTGGCCCGAACCTGGGTAAATTGCTTGTGTGCTCTCTGTCGTGCTATCGCGCGCTGGTCTGCTCTTTGAATAACGCGATGTCCGCCACTGAACCAACAAGGGGCCACCCAGTCCCATAGGTGGCCGCAGATATCCCACGACATCTTTGGCGCGCCAGGTAGGGGGCTCGCTTGTGCGAACCTGAAAGCGTGCACAGCGCGTCATCTTCGCCGCCATCTTCGTCTTCGACGACGCCATCGACCATGGCACCCAAGGAGAAGAAGTCCGGCCCTTCGGCCCAGCCATCTACCTCGAAGGCCCCTCCGCCCGCGGCCTTAGATGCCGCGGGGGATGCGGGGACAAGTGAGGACGTGAGCGCTGATGGGGGTGTGGCAGGAGCAGGTCGCGCCATCGCTACTCCCCCTACGGCCCACACGGGGGCTGAAGGCATCGGAGGAGAACAGCTTCAGCAGCATTTTGACGGTCAAGCTCCGCAAGGTATGGATGGGAGGGTGACTCCGCTTGCATCCCCTCCTCCCACCGACGGGCATAGCCACAGCAACGGCGCTCGGTCCGGGGCTAGCCTCCGTCGCCCGGCCGTCCCTGCCACGGGGGCGATCACGGCACGTGTGTCTCCTCCCGAGCGAGCCGACCCAACCATTGCACCTAACGGAGCTGCAGACCCTAGAGCGCCATCACCGCGCGACCCCGCTTCACAGGTGGCTGCCCCACCGCAGCGCGGGCACGCCACCGACGCCACCACGGGCACCGTCAGGAGCCAGGCGATGGTGCGGTTGACATCATCAACTTCCATGCCAAGCACAGCCATGGAGGCTATGGCGCGGGCCCGGCTGCTACTAAGGTTCCTGCCAGCAGGCGAGCAAATGGATGAATGGCGTGCCACCATCAAGAGTCTGCTCGGTTTCGCTGAGGCTGGGGGCTCACGGCGCGTTGGCCCGCCACGACCTCCCCAAGTGACAACAACTGCTCGTACTGCTAGCCGAATGGAGGGGGTTGTCCCCACCGTGCAGTCCCCACCATTGTAGCAGGCTCTAGCGCAGCAAGATCAAGATCTCGACGATGTCTCGATGGCCTCGTCCGACCCTCGAGCATGTCCGGGCCAACGGTGAACCCTAGAGGATAGGCGGCGGGGAGACGCGCGCGTCGTCGTGGGACGGGCTCTCGATGACCCCCGCCAGACCGACGGGTGCGGTGGCCTCAATGTCGACGAGCCTGCGATCGGTGTTGGCGGGTGCCTACCTTTCGAGGTCGGCTGCCCTTCCTTTACACACGAGTTGCGGCAAGTCCGTTGGTTGTCCATCCACACGTTCAAGCCGGAGATACCCGAGAAGTACGACGGGATACTGAATCCGGCAGAGTTCCTGAGCATCTACACCATCATTGTTCAGGCTGCCGGGGGAAGAGACGAGAAGGTGTTCGCCAACTACTTCCCGTTGGCTCTCAAGTCCAATGTGAGATCTTAGCTCATGCACCCGCTGGAGAACTCCATTTCATCATGGGCAAAACTATGCCACGAGTTCATTGGTGCCTTCACCGGTGGCCACCAGGAGCCCGGCAGGCCCAACGACCTACAGCTTCTCCAGCCGAAGGAAGGAGAAACACTCCATAAGTATTTAGAAAGATTCAGTAAAGTCCATAGGAATATTTTGAATATCCATCCAGCACCTGTTATAGCCGCCTTCCAGTACAATGTGCGCAACCGTCGCATTCGTTCTAAGATGAATGTGCGGTTACCCAAGACTGTGAAGGAGCTGTACACATTAGTGGATAAGTGTGCTCGGATAGAGGAAGGAAGGAAGGAAGTTGCCCGGGGAGGAGGATTGCATCAATGTTGATTCAGAGGAAGAAGATGAATCAACCAATCAAAAAAGGGCAAGAAGCGCAACAAGAAGCCAAGAGATAATACAATGATGACTGTGGAAGGTTCTGGCACACCTAGTACCGGCAAGAAGGACAAGGCTAAAGCCCCTGGCAAGGAAGTTGCCGCATGCACTGCCTGCCGGGAAGCCGCTGCCGTGGAGAATGCCAGGAAAGGTGATGGGCCGTACAGCAAGATCCATCGGACCAAGGGCCATGACCTTCATGAATGTTATCAAGTTGAGCAGCTTGTCAAGAGACAGAGAGCAGAGTATGATAAGCGTGATAAGGAGAAAGGTCAGAATGCTGCTGGCGGAAAGGGCCGAGGCGGTGAAGCAAACCGCCCCAGCAAACCCTTTTGGAACCAAGGAAAACCTGCCAGGGGCCAAGAGAAGGAAACATGTGATGATTTGAGTGATGGAGGGAATGAAGAGGAAACCAGTGAGCAGGAATTTCAGAGGGACACTGATGCCCTATGCATTGATGGGGGTGCGTCTTTGCACTCCTCCCATCGCCAGCTCAAGCGATGGGAATGAGAGGTCAATGTTGTGGAGCCAGCGCCAGAGGCCCGGAAGCCGCTCAAATGGTCCCGCACGCCCGTCATCTTTGATGAGGAGGACCATCCTTGCCGCACCACCGCAGTAGGGTGTTTGCCGTTGTTGGTCTCCCCAACAATTCACAACCTCAAGGTCACAAAGATGTTAGTGGATGGTGGGGCCGGGTTGAATCTAATTTCCCCAACAGTTATTAACAAGCTTCAGATACGATAGGAAGAGCTGGAGGTTACCGGCACGTTTCAAGGAGTCAATCCCGGCAGGAGCCGTCCCAAGGGAAAGATTATGTTGCTGGTGACGTTTGGGGGAGAGATGAACTATAGGACCGAGAAAATTGCGTTTGATGTGGTTGAGCTCCCCCTGCCGTATAATGGGATTCTGGGACGACCGGCCTTGGCCAAGTTCATGGCAGCATCCCACTATGCTTACAACACTTTGAAGATGCCTGGGCCATTGGGAGTCATCACCATCCCATCAGATGAGAAGGATGCGATTATCTGTGTGGACAAGATGTATCAGGATGCCGTCGCAGCAGAGGCTGCGGCAGCAACGGTCCCCGCCAAGGAAAGCAAAGGAAAGAAGAGGGATTTTAGGACCTCCGGGAAGGAGTCCGGGAAGCGTTCCCCCTCCGAGTGCACAACACCCATTGACGACGTGCCGGAGTGTTCCAACAGCAAGAGATCCAAAGTTGCAGCCCCCCAAGTGAAGAAGGTCCCGGCAGGGCTGGCTGGTGTTGATGGTACTTTCACCATCAACGCCACCCTTGACGACAAATAGGAAAGCGCGCTCGTTGCCTTCCTGCGGGCGAATATCGATGTGTTTGCCTGGAAACCATCTGATATCCCCGGTGTTCCCAGGGAGGTAATCGAGCACCACCTTTCTGTCTGCCCACATGCCCGACCTGTCAAGCAGAAAGTTAGGAAGCAAGCCTTGGAGCGGGAGTAGTTCATTGCCGAGGAAATCAAGAAGTTAGAGGCAGATGGATTGGTCAGAGGAGTGCTACACCCTACATGGCGGGCAAACCCAGTGGTAGTTCGGAAGGCGAATGGGAAATGGAGACTTTGCATTGATTTCACAGATCTCAATAAGGCTTGCCCAAAGGACTCATTCCCCTTGCCATGCATCGATCAGATTGTGGATTCTACTTGAGGGTGCGATCTCCTCTCCTTTTTGGATGCTTACTCCAGATATCACCAGATCTTCATGTCCAAAGAAGATGAGGAGAAAACTTCATTCATCACTCTATGTGGTAGATACTGTTTTGTGCACATGCCTTTCGGATTGAAGAGTGCCGGGTCTACTTTTGCAAGAGCAGTCCAGATTGGTTTTGAGCCACAACTACACAGAAACATAGAAGCCTATATGGATGACATTGTGGTCAAGACCAAGGATAAGGCCACCCTTATCCAGGATTTGGAGGAGACATTTGCTAATTTGTGCAAGATCAACCTGAAGCTTAACCCGGAGAAGTGTGTATTCGTTGTTCCCTCCGACAAAGCTACTTGGATTCTTCGTGTCCCACTGGGGATCGAAGCCAACCCCGACAAGATCAAGGCCATTGAGTAGATCCAAGCGCCAAGGACAGTCAAATATGTAAGGCGTTTGATGGGATGCGTTGCCGCGCTGAGCAGATTCTTCTCCAAATCCGCCGAGCGCGCTCTGCCGTTCTTCAAAAAATTTAAGAGGGCGGGACCAATGAAATGGACCCCGGAAGCAGATAAAGCCTTGCAAGAATTGAAGGCTTACCTGTCATCTGTGCCCACCTTGGTTGCACCCAAACACTGAGAGTCGTTGTTGCTCTACTTGGCGGCAACCAACCAAGTGGTCAGTGCATCTTTGGTAGCACAGCGGGAAGCAGAAGATGCGGAAAGTGGCTAGATCACGGCAGAGTCAGCAGAGGAATAGGACAGCAGTAAGGACGGCAACGAGAGCAGCCCCAAGGACGTGGCAAGGAAGAAAGTGGTGAGGCGCCTAGTTTACTTCGTCAGCTCATTGTTACAAGGAGCTAGGTCGAGGTACTATGGCGTGCAGAAGTTGATCTTTGGCCTCATCATGGCCTCAAGAAAACTGCGCCACTACTTCCAAGCCCATGAGATCACGGTTGTTACTCGTTTTTGTGTTGCAGAGGATACTCCGAAACCCTGAGGCTACTAGCAGAATAGTGGAGTGGGCTTTGGAGTTGTCCAGCTTTGATTTGAAGTTTGAGAGCACTTCAACCATTCTAAGCAGGATGCTGATGGAGTTTATTGCAGAATGGACACCTATCCCTGATGAGGAAGCAACAGAAACAGCTCTCCCCGGCAAGGAATCACCCTAAGAATGGATTATGTATTTTGATCGTGCTTTTTCCCTACAAGGTGCAGGAGCTGGCGTGCTTCTTGTTGCCCCCTCCGGGGGGCACCTGAAGTATGCCATCCAAATGCACTTTGCCCGGGAAGAAGCCACCAACAATACAGCTGAGTATGAAGGGCTCCTTGCCAGGCTCAGGATTGCAGCATAATTGGGAATCAAGAAGCTGATCATTCGAGCAGATTCATAGTTAGTGGTGAGAAAAGTCAACAAGGATTACCAAATCCCATTGATGGAAGCATGCGTTGAGGAAGTAAGGAGGTTCGGGGAGCGCTTTGATGGGTTGTAAACAGAGCATGTACCCCATGCGGAAAATAGCATAGCTGATCACCTGTCAAAGTGTGCTGCGCAGAAGCTTCCTGTGGAACCAGGAACTTTTGTTCTCCACCACTTTCAACCCTCCGTATCTCCAACCACAATGGCCCGGAAAAGGAGAAAGTTGGACTACGGTAAGCCTCTCCTGATCGAGCCATCCACTCCTGTGAGAGACCCTGCCGGAAATAACTCCTCACAGCCTATCGGATCACCCCCTCCAGCCGAGCCTATGGACCCCGCAAACGAGGCTGGTGCTCCCATAGCCGAGGAGGAGCCGCTAGTCCTCGTTGCCGAGCCTCAGGCTCCAACTTGGGCAAGGCACATCGTCCTCTTCCTCCAAACCGGAGAACTCCCCGGCAACCTAGATGAAGCTGAGAAAGTAGCCCAGAGGGCCAGTATGTATCAGTTTGTCGATGACACTCTGTATAGAAGGAGGCCTAACGATGTGAAATTGAAGTGTGTCTGCCGGGAGGACGGAAAGGAACTGCTAGCTGAAATTCACAGCGGAATGTGCGGCTCACACATTGGATCAAGGGCATTAGTTGGGAAAACATTCCAGCAAGGATTCTATTTGGCCACAGCCCTCCAAGACGCAGTTGAGCTCTTCACGACTTGTGAAGCCTGTCAGTTCCATTCTAAGAAAACACACCTGCCTGCCCAAGCTCTTCAGACAATCCCTCTGTCATGGCCATTTTCGGTCCGGGGGCTAGATATCCTCGGCCCCTTCCCCTGAGCAATCGGGGGCTTTGAATTCTTGTTCGTTGCCATCGACAAGTTAACAAAGTGGCCAGAAGTGACTGTCATGAGGAAGGTGACTGCTCAGTCAGCTATCAAGTTCTTGAAAGAATTGGTGTGTCATTTCGGAGTTCCGGCAAGGATCATCACTGACAACGGCACCCAATTCACGAGCCACGCCTTCATGCAATATGTTCAGACCCGCGGATGCAAGATCTCATTTGCCTCTGTGGCACACCCCCGGAGCAATGGATATGCTGAGAGGGCGAATGCTAAAGTGCTTCGTGGACTCGACGGAAGGACTTTCTATACGTTGCAGAAGCACGACAGGCGCTGGATCGAGGAGCTGCCGATAGTTCTGTGGTCCCTCGGAACGACACCTAATCGAGCTACCGGGCAGACTCCCTTCTCCCTGGTCTATGGGACATAAGCAATTATCCCCACAGAACTCATTTACGGGTCTCCCCGGGTGCTTGCCTACGATGAAGTAGGGCAAGATCAGCACCGGCGTGACGACGCTGTGCTACTCGAGGAGATCCGTCTCCGGGCCGCTACGTGTGCTGCATGCTATCAGCAAGCCCCGCGTCGCTATCACAGCCACAGGGTTCGTGCCCGGTGTATTGAGGAAGGTGACCTTGTCCTTAGGCGCGTTCAGTACACCAAGGGTACACACAAGTTATCACCGAAGTGGGAAGGCCCTTACCGGGTAGTACGAGTCTCCGGACCCGGCACAGTCCGTCTAGAAACCGGAGATGGCACACTGTTGCAAAACTCATGGAACATTAAGCATCTCCGTAAGTTCTACCCGTAAGGCGCAGAGGTTGTCGGGCCCTGCCCGACAGCCACCCATTGTACATGGCATTGCCGAAGTTGCATGTAACCCCTTGTACAAGCCGGGGCGATGACCCCGTGCAAGAGAAAATAAAGAAGCACTGTAGGGGGGCCAACTAAGATCGCATGCATGCACAAGCACACCCAGATAATTGCATGAGCACTTCTTGAGCATTTGCATATGCATATAGATAGGATTGCATCCTGCTTTCATTCTCATCTACATGGAGTTGCAGGTTCTTGCCGTAAACCTGGCTTCAACAAAGGACGAGAAGATTGCACGACACGGGGATCCCTGGCAAGCCAAACAGATAAGTTCACCTTTTGTCCATTAGTATTCTGTAAAGCTACAACTTTGCATGAGAAAACCTTGCCTCTCTTTGAAACTTATGTGCTCCCATCCATGACTCGAACGCTGCTTCGGTCAGGGTGGTCGCAATGACCTTTGGGAAAAAGGAGTTGGCAGGGGGCTGGCCCCTCTGTCTGTTCCCCGGTAGACGAAGAGGGTGCCGGCAGGATATCTTGCCGGGGAAAACTCGTTTATTTTATTAAAGAGGCACTTTTGCCTCTGCATGGACATACACATGCATGAGTTCCCGACAAGATACATCTTTTTCATTCATATGCAGTTACAAGTACAAGCATTACAGAATACAAAGATGGACTCGAGAGATTACATTATTTGAATTAAAATTTGGCAATTGCCGGCAGATTTAAGATTAAAAAAGATAAGTGCCCCATGATCCCCTCTTTTCGTTTCCCCTCCTTCAGGCACTGCGGCAGAAGGAGGAAAAGACGAGAAACAGGGCACCCAAGCGGGAGCCCACCCCGATCCCGTCAGGGCCTGTCAAGCACAGCCTGACAAGACCGGGAGTGGCGAGGCTGAGAAGAAGGAGTGCGGGAGACGGGGCGACGCTTTCTGGTCGCCACCTCCAGAGTCGGCAAGAAGCCCTGGCTTGAGCGCAGGTGGAGTCATCGACGAAAGCTCAGGCGGAAGAGTGATGGAGGCGAGGAGAAGGCGCCAAGAGAACATCCCTCCCCGGCTACCACCCGAAGAGACTGGTGATGATGGTGCCGGGGAGGGAGGAGAAGAGTGGAAGACGAGGCGGCGGGTGAGTGAGTCCTGGATTAAGCGGTCCTCGGGCGTCCGGCCTGTGTGACGTCGGCCGTACTAGTGGGCCATGAAGATACAAGACAGAAGTCTTCCTCCCGTGTCCGGATGGGACTCTCCTTTGCATGGATGGCAAGCTTGGCGTTCGGATATGAAGATTCCTTCCTCTGTAAACCGACTCTGTACAACCCTAGGCCCCTCCGGTGTCTATATAAACCAGAGGGTTTAGTCCGTAGAGGCAATTACAATCATACAGGCTAGACATCTAGGGTTTAGCCATTACGATCTCGTGGTAGATCAACTCTTGTAATCCTCATATTCATCAAGATCAATCAAGTAGGAAGTAGGGTATTACCTCCATCAAGAGGGCCCGAACATGGGTAAACATCATGTCCCCCGTCTCCTGTTACCATCGACCTTAGACGCATAGTTTGGGACCCCCTACCCGAGATCCGCCGGTTTTGACACCGAATTTGGTGCTTTCATTGAGAGTTCTGCTGTGATGTCGAAGACGGGATTGATGGCTCGCCTTGTTATCAAGAACAGTATCACCTCCAGAAGAGCCCTGGCCTCAGGCCAAACCCTCCGGTTGGGCGCCTTTACCATGACTGCCCGTTCGGCTGTCAAGCCGATGATGACTTCTCAGGTCATCGAAAATCGTCTCCGTGTTGACTCCAAATACTCCAAACAGATGGATCAGGCGGAGTTGTCTTCTTTAAACGAACTCCTGGATCCCATCGCCACCATGGGGGTCGCTACAGACTACGATCAGATTGGGCTGAAACCCGATCAGAGAAAAATCAAATCTCCGCCGATCACCCATCAGATAGCGGTCATAGAGGAGCAAAACAACAACTCTTCCCCTGTGTTGAAGACAAGCTATGTTCGGACTTCCGAGCTCGAAGAGCCGGATACCTGTCTGCGGGACGACACTCCCAGTCCTCCGAACCTAGAATCGGGCGTCGAGCCTGGAAAATTATTTAACATCTCGGAGCCCGAACTAATAAGCTCAGAAGTTTTTCAAACTCCGGACTGCAAATTGGGTCAGGGATCGGATTTAAAGCCACCCACCCACCACAAGCAGTATTCGCCAAGCAATTCCGGCCCTCCTGATATATGCGAACTCATGTACGTACGGCAGCAGTCTTAGGAAACAGTCCATCACTTTTGGGCTAGATTCCTCCTTGTCAAAGACAAGATTAAAGATTGTCACGACGAGGATGCGATTTTAGTATTCTGCAATTGCACGGACGAAGGAATCCTCATAGCCATCAACCGCCGTCGCGTATTACACTTCGCTGACTTGGCAACCATAGTACAGAAGTACTACGCAATGGAAAGCGCCTGGAAAACTCAGACAGCTCGCTGGGAACCACCGGTGTCCACTCAACCGCTCTGGCGGGCAAAAAGGATGCACCCTCGCAGGACACCCGACCCCATAGTGAAGAAAACTAAGCCCATTACGGGACGCGGAACCGTTCTGGAGGGATGGCTCGATAGGCCATACAAAATACACACGACACCGGATACCGTACCAACCCACAGCCTTAGAGCATGTTGGATACTCCGGCAAGTGGCCAAGAGCGGCGGGGATATCTTCACCAAAAACACCTCAGAGCAACGCCCCCCGGAAGTTGATGACCTCAGAGTATTGACGGTCTTCAAGACTTTCGCTTCAAACAATCTGCACAAGAGGGCACTCCGCGACCTCGCCGAAGTCTGCCAAGTCGCAGCAATAAACCCCTGGAACGACATGGCCATAACTTTCAATGCCAGTGACGAACCAAAATTCTAGTCAGTCCGGGCACCAGCCACCTTGGTCCTCAATCCAATTGTGGATGGCTTTCGGCTCAGTAAAGTGCTCAGGGACGGCGGCGACGGACTAAACCTCAGCTACGAGGACACACTCAATAAAATGAAAATAGACAGGAGCTGCATCGAGCAAAGTAATACGACCTTCCGAGGAATCATTCCCAGCCGGGAGGCACGATGCGCGGGGAAAATTACACTCGACGTGGTATTCGGCCCGCCGGAGAATTATCGGTCCGAAGAGATAACCTTCCAAGTGGCCCCTTTCAAAAGTGGATATCACGCCCTGTTGGGGCGAGATGCATTCACACGCTTTCAAGCTATACCTCATTACGGGTATATGAAGCTCAAGATGCCCGGGCCCAACAGCATTATCACACTCGCCAGTGATCCGGACATAGCACTTCGCACCGAAAACAAAACCGCATCACTGGCCCTCGAGGCACTGTCCGAGGCCCTCGCGGCTGAAGAGTTAACCGCAGTATGCTCCACGGTGGATAGGGACTAAGTAATCATTGATAAGCGGCCCAAATCCACCTCCTTCAAACCAGCAGACGAAATAGTCAAATTTCAAGTCCACCCGACGGACCCCAAGAAGACAACTTCCATCGGGGCACCAGCTGGACCCAACGGTTGACGCCGCACTACGAGCATTCCTGCGCGAGAACTGGGACATATTCGCGTGGCACCCTTCTGATATGCCAGGAATCCCACGCAGGTTGGCCGAACACAGCCTCAATATATTGAAGGGATATATGTCGGTCAAGCAAACACTGCGACGCTTTTCAGAACTCAAAGGACAAGCTATGGGGGAGGAGCTAGCCAAGTTAATCGAGGTCGGATTGATCAGAGAAATAAAACACCCGGGCTGGCTAGCAAACCTGGTGATGGTGCCAAAGAAGGAGAAATCCTGGTGCCTGTGCGTCCATTTCAAAGACCTCAATAAGGCATGCCCTAAGGATCCCTTCCCCCCCCACATCGATCAGATTATTGATGCTACTGCAGGACACGACTCACTGCGTTTCCTCAACGCATACTCCGGATACCATCAAATCAAGATGAAGGAGTCCGATCAAGCCGCACCGACATTCATTACCCCATACGGGCCTTTCTGCTTCAACACTATGCCCTTTGGGCTTAAAAACGCCGGCGCCACCACCAACGCATGATTCAAACATGCTTGGAGAAACAAATCGGCAAGACAATTGAAGCATATGTGGTTGATGTCGTCATCAAGACTAGGCACGTCGAATCATTAATAGACGACCTGCGTCTCACATTCGACAACCTCCGTACATATGACATCAAGCTCAATCTGGAAAAGTGTGTTTTCAGCGTTCCCGCTGGAAAACTGCCGGGCTTCATCATTTCCAATAGAGGAATTGAGGCAAACCCAGCCAAAATCCGAGCTTTGTCACAATTGGCTACACCAACAGACCTTAAACAGGTCCAAAAACTAGCCGGATGCGTGGCAGCTTTAAGCCGCTTTATCTCCAGACTAGGAGAAAAAACATTGCCACTTTATCGCCTTCTCTGACGCATCGACCACTTCGAGTGGACAGATGCGGCAACGGCTGGACTGGAAGAAGTAAATGCTCTTTTAGCGAGCAACCTAGTCCTGGCCGCGCCGAACATCGGTAACCGATGTTATTATACATCTCTGCAACACACCTGGTGGTGAGCGTGGTGCTCGTCGTTGAGCGAGAGGAGGACGGACACAAATTCCCACTTCAGAAACCGGTATACTACGTATCCACTATCCTCACACCATGCAAATCCCGGTACCCTCATTACCAAAAGATAGCATATGCGGTCTTCATGGCATCCCGGAAGCTACGACACTACTTCCAAGAGTGCTCGATCACGGTGGCTTCCGAAGTACCACTCAATGACATAATAAACAACCGCGACGCTACGGGCTGGATTGCCAAGTGGGCCACTGAGCTCCCGCCATTCGACATAACATACAAACCACGCCGAGCCGTTAAATCCCAACTATTGGCCGACTTCGTTGCCGAATGGACAGAGGCCGAACTCCCTAATGAGTACGGTACATATTCCAACTGGGTCATGCACTTCGATGGCTCTAAAATGCTGGTCGGCTTAGGAGCGGGCTTTGTCTTAATATCCTCCACTGGAGACACAGTCCAGTACGTACTCCAAATATTATACACAGACTCCAACAATGGAGTCAAATACGAGGCCTTATTGCACGGTCTTCGGATGGCTGCCTCCATGGGCATACAACGCCTGAGGTGCGCGGGAATTCAAATCTCGCAATATCCCAAATAAATGGAGACTTCCACGCCAAAGATCCGAACATGGAGGCCTATCATAACGCCATACTCAAAATATCAGCTCGGTTCGAGCGACTCGAGTTTCATCATGTGGCTCGAGAAAGTAATCAAGCGGTGGATGTCCTTGCTCGCATTGGCGCCAAGCGTGACCCCGTCCTGCCTAACATCTTTCTGGAAAGGCTCTTCAAGCCATCCGTGGTGTGGTAGGGTGAGAGCAGCAACACTAGTCCGGATCCGATTATACCCCCAGATTCAGAACACAATACCAATATCATCGGGGGCTCAGCCACCGAAATAACACCATCGGCCCATCTGATAATGGCAGTAATTTCCCCATGGACCGAACCCTTCTTGGCCTACCTTAATAGGCGAGAGCTCCGAGGATCAGAATAGGCTCGCTGCATTGTTCGGCGCTCGAAAGCCTACGAGGTCCACGACGGAGATCTCTACAAGAAAAGCGCTACTACAGTCCTCCAAAGATGTATCTCCGAAGAAGAGGGACGGCAGCTCCTGGCCGAAATCCATGTTGGTCTCGGCGGCCACCACGCCGCGGCTCGGGCCCTTGTAAGTGAAGCCTTCCGTACATGTTTCTTTTAGCCGACGGCCCGAGCAGATGCACAGGACCTTGTCCAACGTTGTGTCGGATGCCAGATTTTTGCCAATCAAAGCCATATGCCACCTACCGCTCTACAAACAATCCCCATTACTTGGCCTTTCGCAGTCTGGGGGCTTGATATGGTCGGACCCATTAAAGGAGGAAGCCATAAGAAAAAATATTTGCTGGTCATGGTAGATAAATTCAACAAGTGGATAGAGGCCAAACCAGTTAAAACGGCCGAAGTCGGACCAGTGATAGACTTTATATCCAGTGTCGTGCACCGCTATTGTGTCCCACACAGCATCATCACCGATAACGGCTCCAATTTTATAGTCGATGAAGTGAAAACCTGGCACGCTAACCTGGGCATTAAGCTCGATTACGCCTCCGTCTATCACCCACAAACAAACGGTCAAGTCGAACGAGCTAATGGTCTTATCATGAGCGGCATTAAGCCTAGACTAGTGCGGTCTTTGACAGAATCAGACAAGCACTGGGTTGAGGAGCTCGACTCTGTGCTCTAGGGGCTACGGACCACACCCAATCGCACTACTGGATACACACCATTCTTCATGGTGTACGGCGCATAGGCCATTTTGCCCTGCGACATCATTAATGACTCACCTCGAGTGCACATGTATGAAGAAAGAGAGGCCGAGCTTGATCGGCAGGACAGTCTAGATGCCCTGGATTAGGAGCGCGACGTTGCAAAAGCCTGTTCTGCATTCTATCAACAACAGGCTCGCAGATACCAAAGCAGAGAAGTGCGGGCCAAGACTTATAATGTTGGTGAACTCGTTCTACGCTTGCCAGAAAAGAAAAAGACAAACTCAATCCCAAGTGGGAGGGTCCCTTCATCATAGATGAAGTTCTCACTGGAGGAGGGTACCGCCTCCGTGATGCATCGGACAATCGCTTAGAGCCGAACCCGTGGAATGCCGCCAGACTCTGAAGATTCTACGCCTAGAGCAGTACTCTTTGTTTGTCTTCTTCTCCCTTTGTTTCAATCTTTTCTCTCTTTAACTTTTTTTCTAGCTCTATAGCTCTTGTGCAGCCAAACCGCACACCTATGACGTACAGATCCTTAAATGTATACGCTCGTGATACCTGGGGGGCTTCTTTTATAGAAACTTATTATTATTTTCTGAGCATCAAGCTCACCACATATGTGTTCTTTCCTCATATGTACCTTTTCTTCGCCATTATATGCACCATTATGACTTCAGTTTTTGCCAAGCTGGGTTGACTTGCTCCTGTGCTTATGCCCTACATTCCCGTTTGTTCGGCTAGGGCATAAAGGGAGCACCTCTGCGATTGTTACAGTCGGGTCATCCGGACTTGTACCTCAGACTGGGTGAAGCCGAAAGCTAGCGTTCTTAAGGGAATATTCGGTCGGCGGACTAAAGACGTTATACCCTAATTACACTGTGAACCCCCAGGTGTTACATATACTGCAATTTTTCAATCACAGTTCGGGCATGCATACTAATGCATGTTCACCCAGGGAAAGGAACCCTTAACGGAACTATTCTCCCTGGAAGATGTTTCTTACAATCAACAAGTAATATAACATACCTAGCCGGATACAACTTGTCTGTTCAAGCAACTATGACCCCTACACCTGCTTTCCACGCATACCCCGGTCTATATTGCCGCTCCGGTATTCGGAAACACTCCGCATCTTCGGGTCCAGAGGTCGAAGCAAAAAGGTCTGCCATGACAATCATTTTACAATCCGGCTAGGGACAAATTTGTCAATTGAAGTACATAGTCACTTGGACTCAAAAACTTCTTCCTCTATGCCGTCTAACAGGCTGTCTAGCTTACAATCCTGTTGGGAATACTTGGTGGTTATCTTTACTTGGTCATATACCAAACTAATTGGAATTTCTTGTCCATCTGACACCCGAGGTCCGACCCGGGCCATATGATTCGGATCAAGCTTGGTGTACCGTGTTTTCACCATGGCCCAGGCCTCTCGCGCACCTTCTCGGCAGGCCGATATCTTCCATAATCGATAGAGGTGCCGAGCTCCTTGGAATAGCTTCACAAGCTCGTCCATACTTCCTGCAGGGGAGGCGGGTGGCCACCAAGTATTGGCAACGCTCTGCATTGCTTGCCGAGCTCGCTCGTGCACTTGGGACAGCTCTTGCAGCAGATCACCTTGAGATCCGGACATTTCCTCTTCGGGACGGCCAGTCAGCATACCTGCAGACATAAATCTGTCAGCTCATTTCTTTGCTGAATTACACGGAGGTAAGTTCAAAAGCATACTGAATATGCCACCTCGTAGCCTCCTATTTTGCTTTACGGCGTCAGCTAGCTGGGCTCGTACATCTTTTAGCTCTTCGCCCAGCAGGGTGTTGGAATCCTGCAGCTTGTTCTTATCATCCCTGACCCGTGTCAACACACGTTCACCTGCGGCCAATTGCCTTTCGTCTTGTTGTTTACCCGCCTGCGTGACTTTCAGTTCCTCTTTCAGTTGATCTACTGATCCTGTCATCGGAAATGCAACAGTATTAACATTACTGGTACATGATTATACTTTTTCTGGATGGAGGGGAACATTACCAGGCAGTGCCTCCTTGGACTTCTCCAGTTCGGCGGAAACAACAGCTAGCTGAGTCCGGCACTTTTCCAGCTCATGAGACAGCATGGTGTTCTTCTCTGTGAGTACCTGATTATACAATGATCCTTAAATCAGTTGTTTCAACTATTTCAAGTCTCGGGGGCTACTGGTACATCATTACCAGATCTGTACAATGCGTACTTACCCGCATATCTTTCAAATACTGGTCAATGGCTCTGGTAAGCCCATCCCGAGCAGCTCGGATGTACGCATCAGCCGAGCTGAAGGCATCGAATGCCTCTTTAGCAAAGCCGGGGTCGCGAAGAGCGGCCCTCCGGCATCGATGATTCATGGCACTCTCTACTTTAGAATTCGTGAAGGATACATTATCCGAATCTGCTGAAGGAGGACAATCCAGCATTACTCCCGTGTCTGCCCCCGCCCTAGAAGCAGGGTCTGGAATTTGACTAGTGGGGCGCGACCGACAAGCTCCTCGGACACAATCTGGCGAACGCTCTTCCTGATAAAACACAGCGGACAATGTCATGGTTTGATGTGACTGCCATAGGGCATATTTAAAGCCATACCTCTTTGAGGAAGGTTCGGCTGTGTTGTCATTTGCCTTTCTCTTCGAAGACCCACCCG
This sequence comes from Aegilops tauschii subsp. strangulata, assembly GCF_002575655.3. Classification (NCBI taxonomy): domain Eukaryota; kingdom Viridiplantae; phylum Streptophyta; class Magnoliopsida; order Poales; family Poaceae; genus Aegilops; species Aegilops tauschii. Next base: position 257,563,446 of record NC_053040.3, read on the forward strand.
ACACAGGCGCCGCTCTCTTCTGAGACGCCTCTGGTGCAATATGACGCGTCGAGCGGCTCCCCTTTGGAGCACAAGATAGTGCGGCGGGTGAGGCATAATGGGAAAGCTCCTTCGGAGGAAATGTCTCCTGGTTACTTACATATGAGGCAGGAAGGAGGCCGGGATAATCGGCCGTGATGGCCAATTCTGTGCCATCATAGCTCGCCTGGTAGAGGACTCCTTCCTTGAGCTCTACGAATATGTCCGGATCTTCTTCGAATCCAGGATCGAGGTCCCGGTTATGATCCTCCAGCTATGGAGCGGAGCTATAGATCCCCGCGGCGACCCTCCGCCATTCCTATTTGACGGACGGGTTAATGTCGGTTAAACATAACTTGGGGAGGGGATTGAATAAAGTGGTGGGATTAAAACTCACCCAGCTAGGAGGATTGTACATGGAAAATCCCTCTCGGCGCGTAAGACGAGTAAACTCCTCTTTCTCCGCTTTATACAGATCGGCCAATATTTTGGCCAGGGCGGCGAGGGAATACAGACCCTTTCGTCCGCAGCATGAGGCGTCATCTTACCCATTGTAGTGCCACATAGGGAGCCCCCTAAATTGGAGCGGCT